>NW_027271576.1:0-512500 GCF_040938485.1 Diadema antillarum | reverse complement strand
TCAACAAATGGTAAGGTCAAGTGTTTATGTTTGATTTATAAAATAGCGACATGTGAAAATGAAGACAAATGAAAGTTTGAACTGGATCTAAACGTTAGAGTTCTACTCGCTCACCCACCAAGCTGTAGAAACCTTGCACGCATTACATCTACATTTATACCCACAATTACGAGGTACTTAGTAGCTCGAACTTGCCTTGCATGTAATACTAGTACACTATGTATCACTTTTCGACGAGCACCTTTTTGCACCTTTTTGCACCTTTCGTGCAGACTGCGCCGAAAAAAAAAAATTGCATGTCATGCGACTCCTTTGGACCAATCACAATGCTTAAGATAACAAAGCTTTATATCACAAATTGAAACGTCTCATTGCCCTCTCGTAAAGGAAGGACCAGACAGGGATATACTACAGTTTGTTTGACATGTTTGAAGGACAATTCCTATCAAACTCGTTTCTATTTCAGATACCACGAAATGTTTTACTCTGTCGATAGAGGAGATTCCACAGGAGATGAAATACGAGATTATATTGTCGCCCTCTCTGATGCCTGCTGTAATTCACCCGTCACCATGAAAACGTTAATTGATAGTAATTCAATTTCATCTTTTCCAATTCGACTGATTCGCGTTGATGTATTCCATTAGGCATGCCCATCGCATGGTGTTAGATTTAAATGATCCGTGCCTGCAAACATAAAGTAAGACCTATCAAAATTGTTAATCTCACTTTATTTTTGATAATGGTAAACACCATAATCACAATGATATACGCTCTGAGAGAATCCATCAATTCGATGCCTGCTAATTTCGATATTGATATTTTCACTAAATAATCAAGGATGCATTCTCCATCATGCGAATGTAATGTGCGAGTGAAATTTAACTCTAATGGAAATGGACATAGCGTCGTGTGTACAGCAATCATCACTCATTTTAAGATTGTAAACCTTGAGATACCCATTCACCAACAGTCATTAATATAATATATATATATATATATATATATATATATATATATATATATATGTTGATAGGGTAGTCCACGTGTTGGCAAGATAAAAAGATAAGTAACAAAGCTGCAACAAAGTTCATGCTGTATTCACCAACGGTTTATTTCTTCACACAAATTTTCGAGCGTCTCGCCGCCCTTTCTCAAGTGTTGATACAAGACACTCATATTAAATATATATATATATATATTTAATATATATATATATATATATATATATATATATATATATATATATATATATATATTATATCAA
Source organism: Diadema antillarum (assembly GCF_040938485.1). Lineage (NCBI taxonomy): Eukaryota > Metazoa > Echinodermata > Echinoidea > Diadematoida > Diadematidae > Diadema > Diadema antillarum. Next base: position 511,233 of record NW_027271576.1, on the reverse strand, counting down.
ACTATTGTCGGAAGATAAGCCTCTGGGCTTCTAAAAGAATTGTCATGGATTCAAATCCGGCCCCCTACAAGGATTAATATTTCTGACAATGCGTTTAACCAACTGTGTAACCAATATTGAGCGATTGTCGTATGTATAGCTTATATTATATATATATATATATATATATATATATATATATATAATATATATGTATATATATATATTGTGTGTGTATGCTATTTTATATGTGTGTGTAACTGCGTTCATATATTATAAAACGTTTTGTCTTTATCTATTAATGTTTTACATTGTTTTATGCAAACATTAACTTATAAAGCAAAATGAAATGAAAGAAGTCAAGTGGAAGAAACCTCTTTAAAAAATGGTTTGATGGGTGTCTAACAGTTCAGGGCTGATCAAAAAATGCGCTGTATTTCTCGACGGGTTTACAGATCTTCTGCCAAATGCTGATTATGAATGGCGATGATCATAGGATGTGCTATTATGGAAAACGATGCTCAATGATAATGTGCGGCTTCAGGGCGTTAATTTGGTGAGAGCGTTTTAATTTCCTCGTAAAATGGCTGCATCAAAAGGATTGGCACATTAACAGAGATGAAGAAAAAGGCCCAAAAAGATTAAAAGAGAATTTATGGCTGCTGTGTCCTTCGAAATCGCAGAACTTAGTGAGAGTTTCGATTTCATTTACGAGGTGAAGAGAGTGAGAATCGATTTGCCTGGTTGGACGGGAGTGTAACAGAAATGATACCTGATGACAGTCGATGCATTTTACTAACTGCAGTCTGTGACAATTCAATAAGCTGGCTTCACTTTCATGTTCCCTAAAGAAAGAATAAAAAATGATTGTGAATTCGGACACAGACAACCACTTTCTAAAATGATATTTTTATTCCCAAATTCCGTGTAATGTCACCATCGTTTTCACAACGAAACGATTACAAACATTCATCTTGATCAACGCGATCAGACTGAAAAGCTTCTGCGGAATCGTACAAAGTAAACAAATGAAAGGACAGCACACACGCAATAGTCATGAACACTCACACACGTATAAAGATTATGAGTATACATAATATGATATATGTGTGTGTCTGTGTAAATATATGTATATGTACATTGTATTTTAGAAGCATTGAAACAAGTTCTCGCGGTTGACTGCAGGTTCATCCTTATTTATTGCAACTCTGAGTTTCATTCAACCGCCATGAGGTGCAATCATCAGGCAATCATCAGGCAATCATCAGGATTGCCTGATGATTGTACGTTGCTGTCTTAGTGTGCATAATAGGCAAAAAAGATCACCCGTAAGAATACATTTACGACTTTACAACACATTCTGTGCAATGCGATTTAGCGGCTTTTTGGTCTGGCTGTTTGGCAGTCGTTCGCGAACTATCCCTTCCCTCCCCCCCCCCCCCCCCATGCAAAATAATTATAAAAAAGTAAACGAACAAACAAATAAATAATTTGATTTCCAACGTTGACATGGTATGACTGTACCATCCGTATTCACAAATAGTATCACTGAATTAAAACTACCACGTTAAAGGGAGAGTGTAGTTTTGGCTGATATAGACTGAGATAGGTGATTCATATCTTACTTTTTGCTAAATTATTAGAAATCACTGATGCACTATTAAAGAGCATGAAATTGTAAGAAGAATTCAAAGTTAATTTGATGAAAATCAGTTTTGAAATGGCTGAGATTAAAAAGAAATAAAACCAAATGGTCCCTAAAAACCTGGGTCATACCTTTTATTAGGATCTCTTTGTTTCTGGATATCTCAGCCATTTCAAAACTAATTTTCATCAAATAAACTTCGAATTAATTTCAGAATCACATGCTCTTTTATATTTCATAAGCGTATCAGGGCAATTACCCTACAAGGGCAATAAATTTTGCCCGGCTAAATACTGGTTAGTGATAAGGTTAGAGTAAAGATTAGGGTTAGGTCTATCTTTACCTTTAGAATTTGGGTTAGGGTTAGGATTAAGTTCAGGCTTACGATTAGGGTCAGGGTCAGGGAAAAGGTCTAGGGTATAAGGTCTAGGGTAATTGCCCGGGGGGGGGGGGGGGCTACTGGTATTACCCTAGAACCTTCATCATGTTCATAACAGGTTACCGGTACTCATTATCTCACCAAAAAAGTTGGAAACCTGAAGTCCTATCTCAACCAAGGCTATACCATCCCTTTAAAGTGAGTATTTAGAATCAGTATGTTAGCATAGGCCTATTCATAGGCATATTTATAATTAGAAAGCCCAAAAGATAAAAAAAAGAAGAAGAAGAAGAAGAAGAAGGGAGAGGTGGTCAGTTGTGTTAGTTAAGTATTATGAAACCTAATAATCACTTGTTAATCATCCTCAGCCAGGGTGAGGTACATGTATGTATTAATTCTTTGCAGATTATTTATAGTTGGTTGCTTTTAACGAAAGAAAAATATTCAAAATTGCAATGGCATATGGATTTTGTGTTGCTCTATTACCATTGTGTGTTTTTTTTTCAATTACTTTTTTTGAGAAAATGGTATAGAGTTCAGTTTCTGAACCTCACTTTTGCACACCATCGACCTTCCGCAGCAACGAATACGGATGCTGACGAGATGTGTTCGTGAGTACGTAGTCTACTGTTCAGTCACAATAATTACAAACACACATACGCACACACATACATACATACACACACACTCTCACATGAACGCGCGCAGGAAGCACACTTGCTTTATGTATTAGAACCACTGACTTAACACTACTTACGGAATTCATTCGCGCGTTTATAGCTCGCTGCGCGCTGAAACAAAGAGAGCTGATACACCCCCGAGGCGTGAGACCGCACCGTACCGTCATGTGCCGTACGCCCTTAGACAGATGGTTACCAGGCGATGCTTTGTTGTTGTTGTTTTTTCTTTTTTTCTTGTCTGCTCTCAGTCTTTTTCTTATGGGGGGGTGCTGAAATTTGTAAGCCTTTTATCTTACTATGTTTTTGCCCTCCCTCCAAAAAAAGATGAAAACATTTTTTATTAGACGTGTAGACCGCGTCAGTACCCCTCAATATGTATACATAACTCATAATTACCTATTTTGTTATTATCAAATCTTATGAGTTCTTTGGTCTACGCAGCTTGAAATATTTGATTAATGATTATTAAAATGGCTATAAACAGTCGTTTCAGAGTATAAATTGCATATCCCAGCATATGCGAATAAGTTTCACCTCCCAACTTTGAAATTTCAACACAAAATCATGTTAAAAGACATGTTAATCGTCTTTAGAAGGAACATATTCATTTAGTCAGTGTTAGTCTTGTACTTCAGAACATGAATGACACTCATGACACGGGGAATATATTATCAAATGCCTTCACCGTTCCGTCTATGAATATCAACTTTTTCTTTTACCTCTTGATATTCACTGATACAATGCACTTAATCACACGAAAAGATTTTTTTGTGTGTGTATGTATGTGTGTGTGTGTGTGTGTGTGTGTGTACAAACGCATGTGTGTATATTTTACGCTCTCCTTGTAGCGGTATATTTACAAAATTAATGAATGTATATTAAAACAATTTCAACCAGCAACTGGCTGTTTTTCAAGGGATCATTAGTTGTAAAACATAATCAAATTGCATACAAGCAATAATGGTTTTATTGAGCAACAAATAAGATTTTAATGAAATTATACATTGCCGCCATTCACATAAGTGGTACTGTGAACGTACGAGGAGAGAGCAGTAATGTGAAATGTCCTTTCATAAGAAATGTATCGCATGCACCATTCATCCCATTGTCTGCGCCATTACGTGTATCTTTTATCAGAGCAGTTAGACGGTATGAATAATTCATTCATTGTTCGTACTACATTGTCTGCGATGCAGTCAACGAAGCAGCTCAACTGCGAGGAGGTGCCGGAGGTTCGAGCTGTCCCGTGATTGGTCCTTACCAGCAAGTGCGAAGACTCTCAGGCGCGCAAAAAGGAGCCAATGAGGATCCTTGTTTATTTCCTCTTATTGTGACGAAACGAGCCACTCACCACCGACGGGCGATGTGTAATTAAAAGAATTCCTGCATTTTGCGTCGTCTCCTTCTCACTCTCATGTATATTTTGGGTTTTTTCCCTCCAGTGTGTGACCAATGCGAAAGAGAAAAGGAAGAAAAATTAAAAGGGCGAATTCTACATTATATTTTGGCGGGCACCTCAAAATACCGAACAGACAGTTAGTGCAGGGACTAGAGGAAAGTTGTGGTATCTGAGACAGCGAATTGTACGCTTTTGGAGCGGCTTTTGATTTGATTCACCTCCTATTTGGCGCCATTTTTTCCAGAGTAGGTGACGTGTACGTACAAGCACCAAGGCTTGGAAGGGAACGAGTCTTTCTCGCTGATCCTTTCCCAAGTACATACACCACACACTGTCTTCTGATTTGCCAGCCCAGGCTCGCCTTTCTGATCGAGTGTGCCCCGCTGCTTCCCGGCAAACTAACCGAGCGTCTAACGCCTGTTTCTTTCTCAAGCCGAATGGTAAAGAGGACACGTTGACAAAAAAAAAAAGAAGGTAAGAAAATCACTCTTCAGCTCTTTGCTCTGCGGAGGTTCTGTATTTTTCATCTCTAGGAACCATCTTTTTTCATGTGTTGGATATTTCCATAAGAATGTCATGAAAATGGTTTGTGTATTTTGCAAGCTTCAATTTTAGAAAAATTTAATATTTCATGCACTTCATTTCCACCAGGATTCACTGTAATCCCATTGTCAATGAACCTTACTTTCATTTTCCAATCATGTTGAATGAATCATACTTTTCGAAAGATTCCATCACGCAATTTAATGAACATTTCAGTATTGTCGGTATTGGGGTAACTTAACTCAATTAAGTTTAATTTCTTCACCTTCCTTACATCTCAGATCTGTGCAAACTGAAGTACCAATGATAATTATTTTTGGTAGTATCTTCCATTCGCCATGCAAAACAAGGAATTGTCGTGAAGTATGTCACTACCACTGGGGATCTGAAAGAGTTCGGTATCTCTATAAATGTAAGATGGCGAGTCAGAAATATTTGTAAAGGAAGGCGTGAATTTATATGTCTTTCCAATCTTTCATGTGTTCTACACATTATTATCTATGTCGAAAGACGTTGGCTATAAGATTTCCCGTCATATACGCCTACCAAAATGGCTTTAGCCCCATATATTGCGTAATAGACTTAAAACCCGACAAGATATCTGTATTGTGTCCAAACGTGTCTGACTCTGAATATCATCGTTGATCATTATACCAGACATTGATAGTTTTACTCTACATAGATTGAATACACTGCTTGATTATCGTTTCTTGTTTATGATGATATTTGTGATAGCCAAGATGTTGAATTGTTAGGTACGTGCTTATTTTCTTTTATTTTCGTGCTGCACTCATGGGCTTCATTTCTCGAAATGTGGAAGCGATCAAAGAATGATAGATTCATTTCATAACGTAAAAAAAAACCCCACAGAAACACAGAAGACATCTGAAAAAAATCCACGTTGAATATAATGAGAGAATATTAGCACATTGAATATTGTTTAAAACTGTGATAAATGATATGGTTCTGAGTGAAGAAATGGATGTATTCATGGAAATACACTAAAGTTTACATATCGGATACCAGAGGGGGCGAGGTTGTTTACCGCTCGCCGGACTCACCCGGCACGTATAGCAAAGACCGCTGCGGCAGAATGTTGTGGCGCACGAACTCCATACACTGCCGGGAGCTGGCGAGCATCCCGAAGCAGAGGCGTGTGCGGTTCCACTGAGATAGTTAGTGGCATAAGGGCTAAATGAGTATTTCTAGTGATGGTATGATACTATGTTACAAGAAAAATGTCATTATATTGACGCTTGTGTTGTCCATCAGCATGTATATTTTTTGAAATGAATGAATGAATGAATGAGAGCAGTATATTACATAATATAGGCCTATATGTCTGAATTATATGACGCAAATGTTGAGAAAGACGAAATGCTTTTTTTCGGGAGGACTGCATTGATCAGAATCTGAATTGAGTCCTCAAAGAATGTTTTTTTTTTTTTTGCTCTTTCTCTCTTTGCTGAAGAAGAATCGCGTCGAAATGCACTTGCGATTTGGAAAGGAAAAAGTTCAAATTTTGACAGAATAGCGGATACAAGTGAGCTTTCTTGTGATTTTTGATGTTGGGAGGTAGACCTATGTATTATCATCATATCATAATAGACCCATTATTCATTTAGTTATTCGTTCTCGACATTTTAACAGGCATAGTTCAGTTCTGCTGCTATCCAGCAGACTTGCTTTTCAAGGAAGCCCTGCATACAGAACACACTTACATTTTTCGAATAAAAAAAAAATGAAACAGAATATACAGTATTTACAAATTACTCTTCACAAGTACATTCACAAAGGATGTAAACGAAATGTGTACCACTTGGTATTATGCAAATCAATGTCATACAAAAACAAAAATAAAAATATTGCAAATGTTTTTGGCAAAGTAAAATCGTGGGATATGTAAATAATCTTTTCCAGTTATTGTTTTTTAAGGGTAATGAACTCAGTGTCTTGACAGAAAAGGGTAACTTTATATCATCATAAGCGTTTAATCAACTGATGAAACTTGACGTAGATATGCAGCTGCTGTGGTTTCTGTTTGATCAATAATTTCACTACACTCTGTATGTCACGCAAAATGTCGAAGTTATTCTTCTTGATCGCAAAGTTCCGCTACTTCCAAAATAGCTCCAACATGGATGAGAGTGCTAAATCATTTCTTTCAAAGTGAGCGTTTTAATTTACACTCGATTAATGTAATATGATAAAAGTCCTACACCACCAACTGTCAGTGGAATGATACACCAATAAATGTAAGGGATTTCGGGTTAATGTTCAAAATCAAAAGATATCTAATTGTCGCATTCTCAAACACAAGAAGGAAAACTGAGGATACCATGCGCGATTTTAATTCATGAGTTGACTCTTATGGACTTGTAGTGTGACTGGGGTAAACCGAGCATTAGACGAAAATAATACAGCCTGTAGTTTAAAAGTCCTCTGCCCGGGTTGGCCATCGTGCATTCGCCATCTAATGGAGATGCGAGATGCGCAGGGAACGATACTGGGTGCACATGGTGCGTCGACGTTGTGCAGTTCGTGTCGCTGCGAGGCCAGGCGGCTGAGCCATCTAGCTCCGTGCTGGGCTCCGCGTCGTGGCCCCGCGCCGTCTTACATCTTACATCTTAAATCTCGTAGTCAAGGAGACCGTTGGGGCACCACAGAAGACTTCGCAGCCAGTTTCCTCCATCCCAGCCCTCTCCTCTGCCTCTCTTTGTGCCTCTCTCAACCTTATCAGGCCTGTCCAATCTCGTATGTTGTCTTCCCATCTCTTCTTTGGTCTTCCTTTTGCTCTCTTTCCTCTCACTGTACGAATAGCAGGGGAAATATTTTTTTGAATGCTATGGATGCTCAAATTGCCATCAGTTCATATCCTATTAGATGGTTTCGGACAAAATTGTTTATACAACTATAGATATAAGTGAGCATTTGATATGTGTATATGCATTTAATATATATATCCCACATGGATAGGTATATGTATGTGTATATTCATAAACATGTTGAGATTTCACGAATGTTTGTTCAGTTTGTTTCTTCATTTCTTTGTATATATATATGATATATATATATGCATATATATATATATATATATACATACATTGAGAAAAAGAGAGAGAAGGGGATAGAAAGAAAGTTACACATGAATATGGATATATACGCATGCGTTATTTACTCAAACGTTGAAAATGCGTATATAGCAATAATGAGACAATGAGATTGATGAGACCCACCTGAAGAACATTATCAAAACTTAAGACACTGACCAAAGTGATGGCAATGATGAACATGAAGATAGTTGCAGAGCTATGTTTTTATCATCAAAATCATGACTAGAATTGTAATTGTAATGATGTTGTGACTACTATGATAATCATAGATATCACTCTTCTCCTTCTTATCGCTATCATGATCATCATTATTGTAGTTATAATCCGTACTATTTATAATTTTTTGTTACCATTATCGTCAATTAATTTCTTGAAATTCATTCCAACAAATTTGATTACCAAACAGCAAAACATAACAATGTTTCAACACAACACTGATAACTGAGATTATAGCAAAAATGAAGCACATCCACATTATAATCTTTAGAATTATAGTAAAATGTTATTAAGTAATCATACGAAATACAAGTTATGTGATTATAATTATATATATTACGTGATTAGATTTCAATGTTGGCAGTGAGAAATGCATTTCAGAGCTGGGCTTACAATTGTATGAACTGCTCAAAAGACGTCATTGACACCATCTTACTGATAATATATATTACCCACCTGACATCAGTAGAACATGACTTGGTATGATGACAGATTTAATCCTTTTTGTACAGCATGTTTTTGGTCAAGTGTAATTTAAGCAATGTTTACAGCCAAACATTTTTTTCTCTATTACGATGAATGAAACAATAAGGAAAGGGAATTCAGATTTTAGTATATATATATATATATATATATATATACTTGGAAGAGAGAGAGAGAGAGTGTGTGTGTGTGTGTGTGTGTTGGGGGGAGGAGGGAGAGAGGGAAGGAGAAAGAAAGAAAATGTACAGTATTCTTTGTCGAACAGTCTCTTTTAGCCGGTCCATCTCCATATCTTACTATATCAGAGACCCATGCTTCACTTGCATATAAGCCACAAGTTTGTGTATACATTAAATCTAATCGACTTTTCGCCGCCGTTGGAAGCTGCGGATGATAAAATTGAATCGTTCATCAGCATTTTGAGAGACATGCAATCACAACGAGGAAATGAGGAATTGTTCAGCTATTGCCATGATTCCGGTTCGAGTGGATTTGCGCATGATACAATCCAAAGAAAACCTGTACGGGTGATCATCTTTGTGATCCACAAGTAAACCACAATGGTACAAGTCAAAATCCCACATTGATAATAAAATCCAGCCTTGGTGCCATCAATGCATTAGGATTTCAAGTTGAACAACAAATAAATCCCATTAGAACATCTGGAAGTAAATGTTGTGTTTCAGTCTCTTACATTTCAGCGAGAATAATATAATCGTTTCGCTGCTAACATTTTCGGAGATATGTTATATCGACGCCAAGGAGAAATATGAATCAAGATTTCCTATTTTCTTACCATTATTAAGAATGAATGCGTTTCACAATGATGTAAATTCTAAACATTATTCTCTATCAAACTGTCGTTGATGCTATATCCTCTTAAGCACACCGTAAATTAGGTACGAAAGTGGATTACCACTGAGCCAAAGACTTCAACATATATCCCGGAAACATTTGCATTTTGATTACATACGTATCCGCGCACGCACACACGTACACAAGCAGGAACAACGCACGTACGCACGCACACGTGCACACGCAAACATACACACACACACACACACGAGCAAACATACACACACACACACACACACAGCACACACACACACACACACACACAGAGTTTGAAAAGGAACATAACCATGGTGAGAAAAGGGAAAACGCCTATAATATGTATACATATCAAATAAGATGAGGGCAAGGGGGGGGGGGGATGGAGAAAGTGATCCCTCTCATCCAGATGATCAGATCAGTCAACTTTCTTTATTTTATTGGATTTGAAACAGTTCCATCATCTTGCCTTCGTTAACAATCCTTTCCCGCATCCCATTCTCTCCCACAGTTTCCTCCCCACTCATACTTAATTATATTTTCATCCACTGCCAGAGGTTTAAAGTTCCAGCTAACTCCTTTTCCTCCTCCTGTTTTCCCCCTTTTTCATTTTCTCCTCTCGATGGATTCCTATGTTCCGGTCATCTGCTCCTTGATCACACCAACCCCGTCCCTTTCTCCGACTGTCTGTTGTGGTCCCGTGTTTCTCGTTAAGCTTGACATATTCGTGTAATTCACGTCACTATCAATGAAACCATACTTTACCAAATTCTCCCATATCATTCGTTCATCGCAGGTGCAATAACTCTACATTCTCAAGCACTATTGATCACAGTATGGGACTGGTATACAACGGTAATTGTAACAAGTGCATGTAGGTAATACTCCTGACAAAATTCGAGAGAAACGCAAGCAGAATATAATACATATATATAGCTGCACCCACTCAAAGCAGCGGCAAGTGACAGTATCATCCATGTGACGCATAAACTGTTTTTCCACACCTGCGGGGTATATACCAACGAAAAGAGTATTGAGGGTTCTAGATGCCTGTCTCGTTTGTTGCACTTCTTAATGATCTTCTGATATATCTCTGCATATGACTCGCCTTTCTGACATTACTCAGGAATGTTTTCTAATTTCCGCTAAAATCATAAAACATATAGAGCATGAATGATTTGATTTGTATAAGAGTTTATCGTCAAGGAAAGTAGGAACTTCTCTGAAATTCTATTACTATTACCTCGTCGCCTCTCTCCCTGTACACAGATGTTTGTAGAACGCATGAATCATAATGTTGCTCAATGATAAATTACTGTTGTGTTGATGAAATAGTATTACCACACAGTAAAAGGTTACTGCTGAAGAATGGTAACATTAATGAGTTAAAGGACAAGTCCACCTTCATAGACATCTGGAATGAGTGAATGCAGCAATATCAGCAGAACAAGTCAGTGAGTGAGGAAAATCGGAAAATCCGTTTATACATTTTATATTTTATAACACATTTTTATATACACATTATTTTATATACACATTATAAAATGTATCTACATTTTGAAGTTTCTGCTCAGTCCCTGCTGGATGAGAAGACTACTACAGCTTGTGATGCCACATGACACATGTGTAGAACTGTATAAAGAAGATATAAAGAAAATTGTCAGATTTTCATTTTTCTCGCATAATAAAAGAACGCTTGACTTGCCTCTATCAGAAGACAGGGAGAATGATATTACCCTTAACATACGTCAGTGATAAGACGAGGAAAAGTGCACTTAAAAATGAAATCTTGTGAAATTCTTTTCATATCTTCCTTAAATCATTCTGCGCATGTGAAATCACACACTGCAGTAGTCTTCACATCCGCCAGTAACTGCGCAGATACTTGAAAAAATTAATAACTTTTGAGCAGATTGTCCAATTTCCGCCAAACTTTCACTGATGTTTTCTACTAATATTGCTGCATTCACTCAACCCATATGTATATGAAGGTGGACTTGTCCTTTAAGGATAGATAGTGAAAAGAAAATTACAGTAACAAAATTACCCCCTGATATCATTATGTCGGATGTCGATGTTTTTATTGTTTTACATCTACACTTTTATACAATTTGCTCATAATTATTCACATGGGCATACATGGGAATGCTACAACTGCTACTACTCTACTACAGCTACCGCTACCACTTTATACCGCTACCACTACTACTACTACTACTACTACTACTACTACTACTACTACTTTATACTTCTACAAATTCTATCAAATATTATCATACTATCATACAGTCGTTGTTTTCATTCTTACTGCTACTACTCTCTCACTTTCGCCATCAGCATTAGGCCCAACTGCTATTAACATTACTATACTACTATGCACTCCAACATCATCAACAGCAACAACTTATACGTATCCACTAACACTGCTGCTATACCAGGATTTCTGCTACTTCGACTAAAGCTGCTACTACTGTTATCATCAGTACCACAATGTACTATTACTACTGCTACAATAGCAACTACTGCTTTAATTATTTTCATAATTATTTCCAATATCATTATCATATTACCATTGTATTACTACTACTATTCCACTACTCCTAATACTAATACTGCTATTACTTATATTGTTATTACCACTTTACTATTTCTGCTACTACTACTACTACTACCATTATTTCGACTACTACTATACTACTTACTTCTGACCTATTCACATCGACGAACATTACATGCTCGTCGATAATGATGTTATAGCTGTTATGTTGTAAGTGTTCCTTCCGAACTGTTATAGTATTACTACAGAGTTGGCTTATCTTAGCAAAACATATATTCTCCCATGCATGATACCCTTGTGTCTGTTTGTTAATACTTCTTGCTGACATTTACACAGACATTTTCCTGTTCTGTCAGTTTTACCATTCACTATATAACAGAGCTCTTGATGAAGCACATGATTACACAAGAAAAGAAAGAAAACTAACTGCGCTTCGCCCGAATCCCATAACACTAGAAAATCACTGCATATCCATTCTATTTCCATATTTATATTCCCTTTCCAAGACGAAGTGTGGAACCGATGCATGCGAACATTACGCCTGAGGCAAAACTTCATGTTCATATCGCATTCGTGAGGGGAGAATCCAGTCGGTAGTAAAAGACAACATGAAGTCTGGACGTATAATCCAAGACGAATTGATCCTGCTGAAATTATCCATCTCCGAATAATGCAGTAATACAAGAATGAAGAGGGAAAACTTTGGTAATGCGCATATCATGAATATCATGAAATAACGTGAAATATCTGTGAGGTCGCGCTACTCTCTAGATTAATGAACAAAATTCCTGCGGTGCTCTAACACCCCGCTTCAAAACAAAATGATTATATTTTCTTCAATGGAAGGGGCTGGCTAGAACACGATATCTCAGTGGATGGGGGCGATTACGCTCTGTAATCTCTCTATTCTAAAGAAAAATGCATTACGTTGGATTCAAAATTCCCCCTGGCCATGACTCATTGTTAGAATTGAGAATCATGTAGAATTGTTTGGGGTGAACGTTTTTATTTTTTTTTCATACATCGCGGGTGTCTGCGCTAAACGCATTTCTGAATGTGATGTCTTATTCTTGTTGATGAATTGCTGTTATCTAAGCTGATAAAGTATATATTTGTGTTGTATATTTATACCTATGTTCTTTGAGGATTTCATCCAAGACAACAATTAAGTTTTCGTTCCATCGAGCCTTTCACAGCATCGTCTTAAAGAAAGTAACACGTTACATTCTTGATACCGGATTCAGAATTGAAGCGGATACAAAATGGCGCCTCCTGATCCAAACGAGATAGCCGGCCACCCGGCCGTGTCTGCGAAGGACAATTCGTGTGTGATGGTTGTGTGTAGACTCTCCACACATTGCCATCGGTGTACATGGGTGTCAATATCTGTTTCCAATAGCTAGGATGCTTTTAATCACAATTAATCGTACTACCTACCCCCTGCATAGTCGGTCTTGGTTAAGAGCTTTCTCGTTAAATTACTGTTACGCACGCCATTGTGGGAATAATTAACGAGTTACTGGGAGAAAAACTCCCCATGCAATAGATTCATTGTAATCCCCATTTTCACAGCTGAGCTTGGATCCCTTTTTTGTCGAATTACCAACCATCTAAAAAGATGTACTCGCGGGCAATTAGAATGATTAACTTCCGTCTACCGGCTCGTCGATCTGCCGATTCACTAGACACCATGTGTGTAAACATCGCCTATTAGTGACATACAATGCGCTTAAAAGTCAGAAAATAGTCTGAAATGGCCACGTTTTGTTTCGACAGACATCATTTTTTTTTAACCTAGTCATGAGTCACGTGGCCACCTGTTGCATGAGCTATAGTACATTGTATGCGTTGTAGCCATGGTGACCCTAGAGATTGACAGATATATAGAGAAATAGAAAAAAAAAGAATTTTATGGAAAGTTTACAGTGATTTAAAAAACAAAACCACTGACAATAATCAGGGGTAAAACTAATCCCACTACCCTCTGAAAGAAGCAAGCCAAGCACTCTTTCATCGTAAGTATGTTCTTATGTTGAATTTCCTTTATATTTTTTTTTTTATATATGTTCTTCCTGTATAGTTGTCCTACTATGACCTCACGAATTACTGCAGTCTTCTTTTCCGGGGATGAATCAGATGACATATGGATTTAACTGAAATTGAAAAAAAAAGACTTTTGGATGGATTGTCAATTTTCCTCCAACTTCACTGAGTTAGCATTAACATTTCTCCTATCACTGAACCCGCATTCAGCGGGCATTGGGATAAATTCCCCATATATAATAATGCATTATATGTTTATAATATACACGAATGTGCGTTTGTGTGTGTGCGTGCGTGTTTGTGTGAATATTTAAAAGAAGTTTATAAGATGTCATGGTTATTGAGTCAACACGTTACTGAGTCAATACTTAATAAATCAACTACTTGGTAATATATCATAGATTATTGATTCTTTGTCCATGAGTAATATTAGTACACTGCAAAAAGTCCGGTGTTAAATAGTGAACACAGAGCTGGTGTTAAATTTTCGGTGCTCATTTATGGTGATAAATCAACACCTCCGGGTGTCATTTCCAATTTTAAACTGTTTTTTGAAGAGTTTCTTAGTAACTGCACTTCTTGTTGATTTTTGATTTAAACAAGACGATCAAGAATTTTACATTAAAATACTAGATATTTGAAAAAATGTGAAAATAAATTTACACCAAAGTAACACCAGCTGGTGTGGTCCCTTATTGAAGCTGGACGGGTGTTAAATCATTGATATTAACACCAACAAATATCAAATCAACACCATGTGGTGTCATTTTTTAATTAACACCAGTACAGTGTTAGAATAACACCAGGTACAGTGTCAAATTAACACCACGAAGTGTCAGGTGAACACTTTTCAACACCATCACAGTGCATTTTTAACACCTGTGGGTGTGGTCCTCTATTGAAGTTTGATCGGTGTTAGATTTAACACCCGTGGTGTTAAATCTAACACCGATGTTTTTACAGTGTATTTATCATTATACAATCTATTATATTATGCTTAAATAATTGATCCAAATAACCTACCTCCCCCCCCCCCCCTCCCCGCACATACATCTGCACCTCTTATATCATTAAGTCTCGTAAATACGGATGATAAATTTCTTTAAGGGTTATCATGCGTTAAGCTCTCCTTTTTGTGTCAACCACTGCAACCTCATCAAAACATAAGAAAGAAAAAGACCTTAAAAACGATGTAATTGATGTTGATGATTGATTTTGACAAGCCTGTGTTATGTTATAATTATATAACGATATTAAAATGCACCCTCATACTTTCATATCTTAAATATGTATTTCCTTCGTAAAATTTAACTGTATCAATGAAAAAGTTGCGAAACCAATAGACATTGATGAATTAAAAAAAATGAAACATCATAATCATCCCATAGTCATCGTATGCATCAAATTTTCTGTCTTTCTATCATCTCACCTCCTTCCCATATCTCTCTTTTATCCGAGATGAGTTACACAGAGGCAGGTGGATGAACTATAACGGCTGGTGGTTGCCGGTAGTTACTCCCTTGCGAACTGGTGATCGCACGCGGAATTGGTCCAAAGATTCGGAACAAAAGATCGTTACGGCTTACTGAACTTTGACTGGATCTGAAAGGGGGCAAAAGTGTGCGGAATATACAAAAATCAGGGATGGGTGTCCTCTCAAATTTTCCTTTCTTTTTCTTTCTCTGATTGTTTTTTTTTTCTTTGGTGTGCTCCCTCTTTATTCCCCGTTGATGAATGGGAGATGGATGACAAAAAAGTATCCCACGGATGATGAGGTTGGTTTGGGATGCGTTGTTGGAAGAGGTTATGCACCTGACTCCACCGAGTACCACTCCTGCCTCGGATTTATTGTTATTATTATTACCAGCATTACTTTTATGATTATTCATATCACCATCAGTTTTGTTTTTGTTTTGTTTTGTTTTTTATCGATGGGAACCCAGCGTGGATTCGCTAGATTGATTATGCAGAAGCGAAGCGAACAAACAAAAAATAATCATGGACGTGTCCAATGTTGTCCAAAACAAAAGGTAACTTTCGATTCACTCTAGCATTTTAGTTGGTCCCATTGTCGATTTACCATGATGAGTAAAGAGAGAGAGAGAGAGAGAGAGAGAGAGGGAGTGAAAGAGAGAAAAAAAGAGAGAAAGAAGTAAGGCAGAAAGGAAGACAGGGTGGGGAATGGTGAGCAGTCCATGCAACATTAGACAATAAAGGCTTATTCATGAGGATAAGGTAATTTGCCTAAATGTGAAAAGTACATAAAAACCAACATACGTGACAATGACCACAATACATACGCCCTGCAAACAATAATTCCAAGAGAGACCAATGTGTATCATGAAATGTTAAAGGGATAGTGCAGTAATGGTGGAAATGAAAATTGGGCTTTAACTTTTTGTGAGATACCAAGAAAACACTTATGAAATAGTACAGAGCATACCATTTTAAGAGGAATTCAAAGTTTATTTTATGAAAATCGGGTTTGGAATAGCTGAAACATCCAAAAACAAAGTAAAACAAAACGATCGTAATAAAATGTGGGTCCCACACTTTATTAGGATCACTCTTTTTTGGATATCTCAGCCATTTCAAAATCAATTTTCATCAAATAAATGTTGAAATCCTCAGGGAATTGCATGCTCTTTCATATTTCATAAGAGGTTTCTCACTATCTCACCAAAAAAAAAAAAACCCAAAACCTGAAGTTAAGTCTCAACAAAACTATACAATCCCTTTAAGGATAAAATTCAATCAGTACATTGTAGTATTTGCTTGCTATTGCGTGTGTGTGTGTGTGTGTGTGTGTTTGCTTTTTTTTTTTCTCACAATGACCGCTATATCAAGTTCTCGTCGCTTGTTATCAACACAGGGATACTAATTGATCAAGTTCTTCCCTGTTGGCAGGTGGATTAACTTTTTGATTTCGAAGGTCAAAGGGTCAAACTTTCCTTCTCAAATGTTTTTTCTGTACATACGTTTTCATGTACGGATAGGCCTAGATTACTAACTAACTACTTATAGCACTGTATCAACGTGCACTGTGAAGACATTAATGAGGCTTTTGATTAACTTAGCAGTTTGATAAATACCCTCAGTACAGACAATACTCCGTACTATATATTCTGGCACAGACAAAAAAAAAAAGATTGATAAAGAACCGACTGCTTGGAATCAAACGTGATGACTCCTGCTGTATACTCGAAAAATATTCCAGGAAAATCTTACTCGGTTATATGAAATACTGATTGAATCATGCTTTGTTATTAGTCAGCTTTATTTTGAATCATTTTCTCTAGTTGTCATTATGCCATTGGGCAGTGTTCGGCAATTGCTTTGTAGGTCTATATGTGCTGCAGACCCTGCCCCCTCTCCACCTGGTCCTTTCTTCTTTCTATAACTTACCTTTCCCGATGTTTCTTTTTTATCTTGTCCTGTCTGCGTCTTTGTTTCCTCGATCGTTTGTGTGTCTGTGTGACTGCGTGCGGCCGTGTGTCCGTGTCTTTTTTCTTTTGTACTTCCAATTAGACTGGTCCACGTCTTTATACCAGCTTGCCTTTTACATGGGGCTCTCTTTTCCAGTAACACAATGATTTTGTTCAAACAGCCTGATGTAAGTTACGCACTTTCTTTTTCTCTTCTGAAAATGCTTGTTCATGTATAAATGTGTTGCATTGATTTTCTTGGGGGTAATTACTGCATATTATGAAAGAATATACAGTATGTGATATTGGAAATGAAATTTGAATTAACCTGAATTGAATTAGATTTTTTTTTTTTTGGTAGTGCGAAAACATGTAAAGGCAAAAAGAAAAAAAGAGAGAAGAGAATATTTGCATGTGATCTGGCAGGGAAAAGGAAAAAAAGTGAACCAATAGTATCAGCTCATAAGCTTTGTACACAATATCTAGATTGATTCCTAGTTTTACAATACTTCATACAGCGGTAGCGCTCTCAATCATTAAAATGCAATAAGATTAGAGAACGCAGCTGAGAACTTTTTTTTTCCTTCTTGCTGATGGCTCGGCAGTTGATACGTGGTAACACCCGATCGTTCTCACATTATCTATAGATAGATGTGAGTAAGAACACTGCTTTTCACGTGGCGCAGTATTCAATCGGGAACGGACAGGCGGCTACCCAGCTGCGTCGGCGGGTTTTCGCACTGGCGTGCGATCAGCCAACGTTGTTCCATTTTTCTGCGCTTTGACACGTGGCGCGCGAAGGCACGCACGGCCGGGGATGGTACGCACGCGCATCAGTGGTTGACTGATTTGCAAAGAAGCATCGATAGCTTGCAATGTGTAGTGGACCGTATTTCTTCTTTTCCTTTGCTCTTCTCCGTGTCGAAATCCAAACCTGTTGTTATCATGAATGCTATCATCACACTACTACCTTCATTGGAAGGTCATCTTTGACTATGCACAAAATGTCTTTGTAGTCAGTGAAAGAAAAAAATCTTTTCGTTATAAGATATGATGCTGATGCTTTGAGTATATAGTTATTACACATTGCTAGGCGTAGGATTGACTTTCTTTACACCCTTGTGTTTTTTTGGGTGCATTTACAAAATAGATGGCATTAAAGGCCCTTTTAATTACCGTTTCCTCTCCCATCACGACAATCAATAAAGGCTTATGATCATCTTAACAAAACAAAAGCAAGCAAGCAAACACTGAACAAACATATTACATATACATTAGATACCAGAACAGCTCTTGATGCAGCTTGACGTCAAGTACCTGTTACATTCTGCGATATGCTAACTTCCTATTTACGGATTTATTCAAACAAAAATACCACGGTAATAATCATGGTATCTATGCGTTGAGGCTTTTACCTTACTCATAATTTTGTCTTTGGTGTGTTTGTAGCATAGCGTCACTCAAAATGAAGGAATCAAAGGTTGGTTTTTTTTTCTCTTTTGCCACCAAAGATTTTTAAGTGCCGCTCGTCTGTTTGTTTTCGTTTCTGCTTCTCAAGTCAGACGATAGAATTACTTTGTTGTAAAGAATTGAACAAAACATACTGAATTACAGCTGGTGACATTTCAAGCTCATTTCTGCACTGTAAAAACATCGGTGTTAGATTTAACACCATGGGTGTTAAATTTAACACCGATCAAGTGTTAATAGAGGACCACACCCACAGGTGTAGAAAATATATTGTGATGGTGTTGAAAAGTGTTCACCTGGCACTTCGTGGTGTTAATTTGACACTGTATCTGGTGATAAAAGTTGACACTGTACAGGTGTTAATTCAATAATGACACCGCATGGTGTTGATTTGATATTGCTGGTGTTAATATCAATGGTGTAACACCCGTCCAGCTTCAATAGGAGACCACACAAACTGGTGCTACTTTGGTGTAAATTTGTTTACACATTTTTTCATAAATCAAGTATTTTATCGGAAAATTCTTGATCGTCTTTTTTAAGTTCAAAATCAACAAGAAGTGCAGTTACTGAGAAACTCTTCAAAAACTGTTTTAGATTTTGAAATGACACCCGGAGGTGTTAATTTAACACCATAAATGAGCACCAAAAATTTAACACCAGCTCGATGTTTCATATCTAACACCGGACTTTTTGCAGTGTGGTATTCATGGTAGTACACACACAAGCTTCATGTATATACGTCATAAGTCACGTGATCTCCATCTTCTAACTGCTGTAACCCATATTTGTCGTGTGAGATTATTTTCATACATGATTTACATCTATGACGTTCAGAGTCTATGTGCACATTGGTGTCCCAAAGAAAATTCTGCCAGTTTGGATCAAACTTCACTGATCTGTGTTTGCGTTGTCTGATTTCTTCACTCTGACCCTGGTTTTTGTCTGTCTATTTGTTTGGTTTGTTTGATTTTGGTTTGTTTGTTTTTGTCCTGTTGCCTCGGGGCAAATTGTCATTCAAGCGTTGATCTGTACATAGCTGATGAGAAGATGGCTTTCAAACACTTTTCAAACCAGCCGCCAACTTGCTGGTGGAACGCTTTGTCGCTGACGTGCGTGTGTGATGTCTCTTCCTAGAATGTGGAATTCAGAGTTGACAAACACCCTCGGGATCATAATTGTACATACATGACGTTTACATGCCAAAGCGCTGGTTCACTTATGATTTTTTCCTCTCTTCGTAGCATCAATCAAAATTAGAACACCAACTGGTGAAATTGTATCGTTTTAATAGAGGTAGATGGCTTTGCTTTGAGAAATCATCTCCCATCTTTGCTGGAACAGATTATGAAATATGGTTTCATCATCAAATTACACCCCATTAGAAAGATGAGTGTATAAACTTCAAAACACAGACAATCGCCGATTTGCCGTTCTGGTGCACTCACCCAATACAGCCTGTGGATTATCGTTTAACGTTGTCGGATATTAATCAGGTGACTCCGTGCCTCTTTAGTTTTCATCAAGCGTGAGGCGCTGAGCAGAAAGAGCTGGAAAGAACGCGGGAAAATATGGGAGCTTCATCAAGTCCGTGCGTGTGACGGAAATGGTTGACGGGAATAATTGAAAGCCACTTAACGCCAAGAGTTTGTAGGGGGACGTGGAAGAAGCGGCTTGACAATGATTGGAATAACACCGTTCTCTGGCGAACGGCTAGCCGAGCAGCCCCCGGGGCTATAGATCGCATCATGTATCTAGCAGCGAAACGTTTTTCCCAAGTTCATCCAGCACTATCGACGACTATCATCAGTGATATTGTACTCCACCCTCTCTCTTTCTCTCTCCCATGCACACACGTACACTTTTATAAACGCATTCACGCACACGCACGCTCACATATTTTCTTACACTTCGTCCGTTTCTCGCTCTTTCTTTCTCTTTTTCCATAATCATGTTTGGGCTAATATAAATGCTTATTTACGTCATCTACATTGGGCAGAAAATGGATGATAGTTAAATTAGATGTAAAACTTCGTAATAAAGCGCAAAACTTCCTTTACGGTTCGAGTCAACATCTCTCTCACACACTCTATTTATCTATATATCTATCCATCCATCCATGAATGATATATGATTATATGCTTTGTATGAATTAGTTCATAAATAAATAAATATACATATATATAGAGAGAGAGAAAGAGATGCAAATGTGTAAATATATTATAATACGTGAAAACATTAGTGTAGATCAATGCATTGTTGTTAATTTGGTAATTTCATATATTTATTTATTGATACAAATACAAACACACTATATATATACGTATATATATATACATGTATACGTATATATATATATATATATATATATATATATATATATATATATAATACACATAGGAAGAGAGAAAAGCTTTAACATAAGAACAAAAAAAAATGTTGAATTTCAAGAAGTATAATGTCAATCATACAAGATAAGATACAAGACAAGATAAGATACAACTTGAGAATACTGAGAAGGGGAATGGGAGAAAGTGATTATACTTTCATCATTTTTTCATCATTAGAATCAGCTTCAGTGTAGAGTGGGCCGTTTCCTACTTGTCTGTTTCTTTTGTCGGTTAGAATTCATAACACAAAGGCATACTTTAAAAAAAAGCCAAAGGTCATAATATACGTATAGATACACATGTACTATGAAAAACACTACTGAAAAGAACGAACGGAGTGTACTTTTTACACTTGTGTCTCTCCTGCGCACAGCTGGTCTTTAAAGTGGTCTAGAAATAACTTCGGAAAAAGAAAGACAAAAATAAAACAAAACAAGGAGGGATCAAGTAAGAGAAGAAAAACCTGTGTGAAATATGTGGGGGTGTGGAAGTCGTTTCACAGAATATAAACTATTTTACACAACAGGAAAGAATACTTTTGAGTGAAACTATGTGTGGTGCCATCTCAATGATCTCAATTCTGGTCCAACTCTTTAAAATACTTCTGAACGCCTGGGGAGAATGTACTTCTCGAGCGACGCGTGGAACTTTATTGTCACTATTTACGTGAATTTTCGTTTACACTTGTTTGTTCGAGACCTGGGCAAGCAAAGATTTCCTTGAAAGGTTAATCATACCAGCTATGTTCTGACCTTTTTTATTATTGTTGTTAGTATTATGGAGTCAATATACTAACATCAACATTTGAAAGATTGTAATATCAGAGAAGATATAATACGTCAAAAAAGTAAGACGTTCAAATTCGAAGAACCCTGTGTTTGTTTGCTTAGGAAACGTTTATGAAAAAAAAAAGACTTAAAGGACTCTACATTGCAAGTGCAGTTTGACTAGTATTAATTGTTCATAATGCATATCATTATAGGTATTACTTTTGTATTATCAAGAAAAACATATGCACAGCTGTTAAAAGTCGATAATTTACCTCATTTACTATAAATACCATTTACTAATACATGATCAACAAAAGACATTGCAGGGAAACATGGTAGTTATGCCCAGTATAGGGGAAGGTGCATTCCAATGACTTTTTAAAATCATATCAGTACCTTACCAGTGATTGACAGAATGACGTCACTGACATATCTTGGTTTGGAAGGTTTTTATTGTAGGCATATCCAAGTTATCTGAAGAAAAGTGGTAAAAAAAATCATCATGAAAATAAATGGCACGTTTTCAGATATTCTTTTCGACACATAAGTGATGATCATATTATGGACTTTTTTTGGGGGGGGGGTTGCTGTCCAAATGATTTGAAGAAAAATAGTTGAAAATCATTCTATTGTCAATTATGTCAAGTATAATATGACAATCTTTTGGACATAAAAGTGACGAACAATGTATTATGAATCAATTCTTGTCAACATGAATTCAAAATGTGATTAAGCAGCGGAAATCGTATCACCACAAAGCGCATGACCTATACCTTTCTCATGACTTACATGCAAATCTTTTAAATAATTCATCTGAAAGTTGGTTCGATTGTTAGTTCGAATAGCTCAAGTACCATTGCTAGAGACATATGCATGTCAAAACACAGTGGTGTTCGCGATGTTTGCTTGTTTGTGTTGGGTTTTTTCGGGGGGGGGGGGTGGTATTTAACATTCTACCAATACTGCAACAGTAATAAAGTCGGATAATTCCCTCAATAACGACACATTACTTACGAAATTAGGATTTTTTAAAATAATATCCGTGAGGATAGAGGGTTTTGGTAGTACTCAGTAGGGAAAATGATCAAATCATTGAAGATCACACGCAGGCTGGAAAGACGAGAAACATTCGGTGGTCATACAAACATTTAGATAGAAGAGAACCTTAGAAAAGCGCATTTTTATTAATCATAAATGAAAGACGAATGGTCGTCAATTTCAAAGATTCTACTTGACTCTAAGCTCGTGTCATTTACGTCGTAATCTCAGAAGCGGCTACGGGAAGAGATGATAGTTTCACATGGCTGTGTTTATTGTCTCGTGATAATCTTTGTTTCATCCGTTGCATCCATCAGAGTAATCCATAGCAACAGCGTCCTACTTTGGCGTGCATACGTGCTTGCTTACGAGATCATAATCTTCATTTTATCTTACTGTTTCGTGATGAAATCTTTGGAAAAAGTCTAACTTATCTTCAACTGTTCAAAATATACTTACAAAGAAGAGGTGACACAATTTGATGTATGCACATTTATCTATTTATATATCTCTGTACTCTTCTTTTTACTTTCTTTATCTATATTATATTAGAGGATACTGTAAATGATCATAATAAAGAAGCTGAATATGTTTAAAGATCTTTTCATAACTGTGATGTATCACAAATTCATTTCGAGTTGATTGCCAACAGTTACCCAAGTCCTGAACACGCACCGTTCTACTGATTTTACATAAAGTTTGTTTATGTGCTTCCATTTCAGTATATATAAATCTTTTTTTTTTTTTTGGGGGGGGGGGAGTATGATAAGAGAGTGCGTCCATTATTAATCGGGATGAAAGATTTTACGTTGTTTGTGTTAATATTGTTGGGGACCTTTATTCTATCAAAGAATGAGGCTCATGAGACATCACTGCTGATTATAATTAGAGCAATGCCTGTCAGCTGCAAAGGGTCAGTTCTAAATTATCTTACATTCAAGTCGCTTTTCTCCTTCTTTCATTCTTGTTCTCCAGAGAGCAATGGAGGACGCGTATAGCTCATCGTGCTCGTCGGCCAACTCAACGACGATTCTTGATGGGGGCAGGCACACCGAGAGTCCTGGTCCGCCGACGTCGCCTCACCTCACGGGAGCGACGGCGATGCAGACAAACCAGTGCCACACTGTGGTTCTCTTCGGCGTGCCGATCGCCGCCATCTACATCGACGGAAAGGAGCGGCTCTGCCTGGCCCAGATTTCCAACACACTCCTCAAACAATTCAGCTACAACGAGATTCACAACCGGCGTGTGGCCCTGGGCATCACCTGCGTGCAATGTACCCCGGTCCAGCTGGAGATGTTGCGACGTGCAGGGGCGATGCCGGTCAGTTCTCGGCGTTGCGGGATGATCACTAACAGAGAAGCCGAGCGCTTGTGCAAGTCGTTTCTCTGCGAGAACGCACCGCCGAAGCTGCCCGACAACTTCGCCTTCGACATCTACCACGAGTGTGCCTGGGGCTGCCGTGGGGACTTTGTGCCCTCCCGATACAATAGCTCCAGGGCTAAGTGCATCAAATGCTGCTACTGCGGGCTCTATTTCTCGCCCAACAAGTTCATCTTTCATACTCACCGCATCGCCGAAACCAAATACCGACACCCTGATGCAGCAAACTTTAATTCTTGGAGGCGGCACATCCATCTGGTAGACCGAAGTCCGGACGAGGACCTTTTACAGGCGTGGGAAGATGTCAAGGCAATGTTCAATGGCGGAAGTCGTAAAAGATCTAACCCGTCTTCATCACCGCCTTCGTCTCTCAAATCTGATGACTCGATGCCGGTCAGCCCTCCCCTTGCGAAGCGCAAGCGATCGTCGTTAAGCTACCAGGAGTCTGATCCAGTCCTACAGCTGAAACCCTCTTCAGTTGATCCTCGACTAGACTTCTTTCTGTCTTCGGCGACACTTGGAGGGAACAGCGTACACACACCTCAACCCACACGCCCGAGCACTCCGTCCATTGACGATGGCGCTTTAGCGGCCGCCCAGCTGTACGCATCAAGCGCGGCAAAACTCCGACAACAATTCTCTGCCCACGCTTTTGCTAACAGGAACCTGTACGCCGATTACCTGACAAGTGGGGGTAAGTTACCCTACCCTTTTGCTGCCTCGTTCTGGCCGAAGACTCCAAGTATCCTACCTGCACTTGGAGGACATTTCCCTAAGGATATCCCATCCTTTGACCTGAAAACTTTAGCCGAACAGAGGGGTCACTCTTTGAACTGTGAGCCGGTGTCCCTGAGTGACGTTGACGGAAAACCAAGAGATGAAGATCCTATGCGAGACTTTGACAGCTGGGAGAAGGCTCGGTTTTCTCTGGCGGAGCGCCATTTTAACCTCAGAGACATAAAGATACCGAGTAAACCAGAGTTCCACTACGGGTCTGCTTTCCGTCCTGTGCTTGCCAATGGGGTTGACGTATCCGATTCTACCTTAGCGCTCCGGTCACAATCTAGTGAACCTTCTAGGAGTGATGCCTCCTTCATTCACTGTCTGGCAAGGAAGCCGGCTTTGGACTCCAATCCCGCCGATCTTTTCCGAATTGCCGAGTCCTTTCCGGCCCGCGAGATCCCGAATGCCGTCGTGCCGACGAGGCCAGCCGACTTCGCTCGATACTTCATCGACGACAAGCCGTGGTGCCGTGACGTGAGGGAAGGGACGGCGTTCATGTGGAAGCAGCAGAGAGAAAAGAGGCTGGATGATCTTCTCTTTCGAGTGGCGCGAAAGGAATGCGAGCGGAAGGCCAAGAACGGCGAAATCGGAGACCGGAAGCACAACCCCACCACGGTCATACAGGATGCAGAGGCAAGCACTTCCTGTGAGTCTCCGGAGATGAGGAAAGAAGTAAGTACATTATTGGACACAGGTCTTGGCGCGTTTATCGTCTTATACCTTTCGTATTCTTACCCATATCATTTTGATGGTTCTCATACACAACCTCAGATTCATGCCAGTACTAAGCTAGGTAAATCTCCACACCCTCTATATTCTAGTAGATCCAACCATAGATCAGGGAATTACAATGGATATGGATGGCTAGATGTATACCCAACAATTCACCCTCAAATCACTGCCTTACAGAAGGTGATGTGAGGCTGTGATACAACGGAAAACAAAGTGAAGAGTGAAGTCAGTGGCTAGTCTGGAAACACCTTTTTTATGTTGGTAGCCGTAGGAGATTAATGAGTTGGAATACTACACCCTCTGCTACTAAAGCCTTACAATCCTAAGAACTGCAGCTGATGACGAATTTTCGGGAGAGTTGAGTTAACTTCATGTCTTTAACAAGTGTAGAGGTATGCTTGCTTTTATCGTGCTCAATTACACACTTGAGATGTGATTCCCCAGAGTCGAAAATATTTTCGTCTAGTCCACATTAGCAAAATTTTAACTCGACACACACACACACACACACACACACACATATATATATATATATATATATATATATATATATGATTTATATATATATATATATATATATATATATATACATATACATATACATACATACATTTATATATTGTACTGTTTATACAATTTACATTTTATAGTATATGCTCATGAGATATGCAAGGTAAAATTCCTTGGTAAATGAATGCTTTCTACACACTTAATGCTTATACTGTTTAATGTCTTTGTTATTCTTTTCAGAATCAGCAAATACTCAAGTTCATTAATTTCCTCAAAATTTCAATGGAGCCCTTTCAATATTTCATTTCTAAATAAAAAAACAACTCCTGCTTCAAAAAACTAGAAACATTGTATGAGTTACATTTTCAAGGAGTTTGAACGGAGAGAAGAAAACGTACATGGCCAAATGTAATCAAACTTTGTGTGCTCTTTGAATTATAAGCTGGCTCATAAATTGTAAAAAATCCGCCGATGAGTTTGATTAACAGCTTAATCCTCTAGTTTGAATGATATGAATAACAGTCAACGGAATCCTATATTCTTTCCATGTAAATCCTACAGATTCTTATAACTATGAATGGAGTCAAAAGGAGCCTGAGCTTTCGATCCTAGTAGAATCTTCGCCAGAGGCAAAATGACCAAGTAATCAGTTATAATCATAACTGATACATGCAAGAAATGATTTTGCAAAAGGAGTACATGGCTCAAGATGAGCAGATTTGTGGAAACGCTATAATTCATCTTTTCAGTACTCACGTTCCTCGTAAAATATCTCTCGGCTTATTACCTTGACAACCCTCAGGCGTGAACCGCAGCCATAATCCGTAAATGAAATAGATTAGCACTCTTGCGTATATTTCCGTACGTCAACTGCTATACCGCTTCGGATTGTCATAGAATGATCTAGTTCTCATCATCGCCACCGCGTTGCTTTATAATGTATTAATCCTTATCTATGATCGCTGAGTGTTTGTTTCCGAAAGAAATATTACTTCTTTTAAGACACATGTCAGTCTCCTCATTAAATGCCATGTTTATCTTCACAAAATGCAAAAAAAAAACACCAAACAAACAAAATGTTTATTCTATCACGTCTTACTTTCATTTCTGTTATTTTGATATCTTTCTCTTACTCTCTCTCTCTCTCTCTCTCTTGCTTGCTCTCCTCCAATCGCTAAAATCCCTAGTTGTCTTGGATTTTGATTATTTGTTGCCGTGTTTTACACCGTGGAACACACTATTCATTATCTTCCTCTGGTAACGGGAAGATCTCGCATTCAAGTGAAGTTAATGAAACTCAAAGATTTGCGCTGGTTACCACTCGCGTTCCTGAAGTGGGCCCTTGGCAAAAACAATCTCCTGCGTCAGCTGCAAAGCGCAGAAAACCGGCGAGAGAGAGAGAGAGAGAGGAGGGGGGGGGGGGGGGGAGAGTTCGAGCAAGTCAGAACTGACCAATAATTGCCTAGATTCAGAATGAACACAAATCTATTTGGACAAGCGCCGGGGGAGGGGGGTGGTCATGACACCGCGTCTTCGGGAGGGAAATCTTAATCAAGAATTGACACGAACTATTGACACTGACCGACATTGTATTCATTCGTTAATTGTGTCCGCAGCAGTCCATGTTCGTGTGTACACATTAACTTCCCAGATTTGATGATGACTTCAATGCAAAGTCACGAGAGTAAAAAAAAAACGAAAAAAAAAAAACCGAAAAAAAGTATACTGATGACAATTTTGGGAAGAGAGTAGGAGTGCACCGGTGGTCTCTTTTGTCCTTTACTCTCCGCTTATCTAATTTATTCAGGGTATATACGACAGTTGCTATGGTGGCTGTTCTACTTAAGGACCCAACATGACATGACGTGAGGAAAATAATAATAACAACAATAACAACAACAACAACAACAACAACAACAACAACAACAACAATTCCCAAAATGACTGAAAATGTTGACGGTTCCCCACAAAGATTATTTAGAAGAAGCCCGGTAAAGTATTCGAAATATCCTTAATAGCTTGGGCATTTCATATTATGTACATAAGACTATCGTCAAAATCTTTCGCCATCTGTAATATCCTTTTCAGATCAGCATCATGCTTCACAGTCAAACTTCAAGGATGAAATTCTACAATATTGTGACTATACTGGGAATGATTGTATTGAAGAATTAAATGCCAATAAAGATATCGATATCCTCCATCGGATCGCCGTGACCGAATGAATGAAATAAACGCAAATTTTGACTGCAGTTCACGGACTATATGTCTTGTGGTTGTATGAACTGTGGTGTAAGCCCCACCTTTTAATCGAAGAATATGTCATCGTGTATTTGCGCAAGAACCCCCTGGCCACTGATAATCCCGAGATGTGAAGAGATTAAGTGAAAATGCTCTAAAACAGAATTATAAAGTATAAATAGCAAACCTTTCGTATCTCCCCCTTTTCAGTCGGAAATGTTGATCGAATCCTTGCCTGACCTCCGGCGGAAGATTCTCCCGGGAGGGCCCATGTCTCCGAAGACCGCAAATTAAGCATAACCATGTAAGATAACTGTTATTCAAAAACTAATTGCCTGGGCGTGACGGGACTGGGCGACAAGAAGTTTTGCCCGATAGAGAAGTTGGACGATTGTAGCGAGGGGGTTTAGGGGGTCTTTTCAGACACTTTCATAGTCTCAGATTCAGGCAGACCTCTCCTCGCGGAGATGCGGCGGCAAGTCCCCACACTCGGCGCTGCCATGACAACGCATCTTTGATGTCACGGGAGCTTTCGGATGAGAGAATGAGGCAGTGCGGCTAGGGTTTTGTGCTGATGAGGTGGAGCATTATTGACTTTTTGATATCATTAAAGGATATCTTTGAATAATGCACAAAGAAGGAGAGAAAAAAAAATGAACCGAGAGAGAAGATCAAAACAGAATTTTGTTGTGATGGCGCACAGAGAAAAGGGGACATGCAGGGTCAATCGTTTACTGCTCAAAAGCAAATGTTGATGGAGATCAAGAGAGCACTGGGCCTACGAAAATATGAGCCTGATTGATTCCTTATCAATAAGCATAACAAGCGTGACTCGCACTTAATTTTCTCTGTCTATAGATCTCATAATTGCAATAATCCTAGTCAGGCGATGGTGAAAGGAAATCTAGTCTGACAGATTGTTGATTGATGTAAGTATTTTGACGTCCACGGCACACATCGTCATGTACTTACAGCCTGGATTTTCCCCCCGAACATCAGAGAACATAAGAGTGATTATACAGACTTTATGTCATCAAAAAGGAGGCCCGTGTATCCATTGCTTTCTCTCCAACCCCCTCCCCCCCCCCCCCCTGTATTGTGAGTTGAAAATGAGTTTATATCTTCTGCGACGCCCAGAAAGGAATCTACGTATCTCAGCGCACTTTATAACCGTTATAACATAAACGGACTAAGGCACATTTTTGTTTTTTGTTTGTTTTGCAGTGTCAAGGTTGAAGCGTCACATATTCATCTTTCCTCCCCTTCCCTTTGTGAAGAGGAATAATATGAATTAATCATGTAGCTTGAAAGCAGTTTTACTATATTTACATATTAAACGTAGAGTACATATGGTTTTTTCAGAAACTAAGGGTAAGCGCAGCCCTAAAACGTAATGAATTTACAAGCCATTCTGAAAACTGGGAAACGAGTGGTCGTAGATTTAAGAACCAGCAAGAACTGTAACTCGGAATCTTTTGTTTTAAATGAAAGTTTTGTTTTTGCGTCAACGCCCTTCTGCCTCCAGACCGATGAGAGCGCCATCTCACAATGCTATTGTCTGCTATAAGTTGCGTACATGGCTGGTTCTCGACGATGACACAATTTGGAGTAACAATGCACGTCTGTTCTCCGCAAAGAGGGGTTATTGTTTGTAACGTTTCCCATAACTTGAAACAAAAGCAGATCTGGTGATGTGAGCCGAGAGTTTAGTGCGTGAGACATGGCGAGCGGGTCGGGTCTCTGGGTTTATAGTCACTGGCCGACTGTTCAGCGCCGCAGACGGTCGTGGAGAACGTCGCTTCATTTCCCGCCACGCTCCCGCCCCGAGGGGCATAATGTTAATCAAAGAGATTGGCTGTCGTTATAGGTGGGTTTTAGGGGCAAACAGGATTAATCAAGTTTATTAAAGTTCCGTTACAGAACAGTGCTTACGCGTTGCGCGCAACGGGGACGTGTGTGTAATAATCAACAGATTCGCTCCTCGCTCAGTGCTTGTCGGAGTGCCAACAATGTGTTACGTACTTGCTTATTATACCGCCTCCACAATGCGAAAGAAAGATGTTTCGCTGCTGATATCAATTACTAGCAAATGTAATCCCATGTTTCTCAGTATCAAGGATATGAATCCATCCTATTCGTGTTTATAGTCTGGAATGTTTGAGAAGGGGGAAAAATCAAGGTCACGAGCTCTTTCTCTTTCAATTCGAGATCAGTATCTATTTCCTAAACCCATGCTAAACTCGTCAGTGTCTGACACTGATCGCTCTCACAGTAATTAGCAATCTAAACTAATGTCAAAATGTGATTTTCCCTCATTACATTAGCTTCTACATGAATCATCCGTTGAAATAGCAGGAAATGTAGCTCCCTCTTTAATTAATCAGGCGAACGATCATTAAATCACATTCTGAACCTTGTAAGCCAATTCATCTGTGATAAACTATAAAAACAAAATATAATCATCGTTAAAGCAAGCGCCATGTGCGATATTCTAAAATATTAGTTACCTGTGATCATGTTCAGCCGCTATCAATAAAAAAATAACTGTGATGCGACTATCTCTGTGACGAAAATGTTACTCCGATCGCAGAGTTTTCGGATATCTACCGCGGAGGGGTTGCGGGGACAAGACCGTGTCAACAGGTCATTTTCCGATATTTCGCCTCGCTCTCCGTGACTCATTAAAATGTCTCTCGAAAAACATACTCCCAGGGGCAACGAACACCGATGCATTCTTTAAACCAATTAAACGCAGCTCAAATAAAATAGACCAGAATTAACGGTGTATATACAGAGAAAAAAAAATCACATTTAACAGGTTAATTACTGAAATAGAACTGGGCCCAATTTTGTGTGATCTGTCGGCTGCGCTGCGACCAAAACCTCTTTTTGGAATGAAAAATCGACGAAGCGAAAAATTAATCAAAACGTAGATCTTTCGATGTCTACCCTGGAAAGCCACAGTACGACGTTCTTAGCCGAGCGGGAATGGCATGTTCACTGAGCCGAAACCTTCGGGAGCCCGGCGGCGGCAACAGAGGCGGCGGAGGCGATGCTTTCCACCAGCGAAGGCAATTGCTGTATACTGCCTGTTACTTGATGTAATCGCATGAGAAAGAGAGAGCGAGGGAGAGAGGGGGATGTTTTCTGTCTTCCCCTATCGTTGCTTTTCCGCCTACTGGATGCATTTGTATGATTAAACTTTACGATTAGCTCAGATTTTAAAGGGTCAGTGTATAGACGGAAAAGAGTACACGTGGTCAGTGATGTCATAAAAAACATCCTTCCGTACGCCATCGATCCATGACAAGTGCACTTTGACATACTCTCTTTAACTTGCGATAGTAGCGATACCTGCACTGATAGGTTTTCTTTGAAAAGCGTTAATTGTTACATATTGTGTACTTTTCTCTGTTTTGCTTCTTTTACATGGTGGAATAATTGTTGGTAATTGTCCCGCTTCGATATTTCGATGTACAATTTCAATTCAATTCAATTCATCTTTATTCGACCAATAAAAAGTATTACAGGAAACTCATCGCGGGATTTTCACATATAAATGACAAAGCATAACAAATACAATATATACATAAAAAAAGAACAACACGGAATAGCACTTGACAAATAAATAAATAACCGGGCATGTATACAAAATCAAACTGAAAAGAACAATCGTATAAAAACGTTGCATAAAAACGGACTCCATTGGCATGATGCTAAAAACTTCAAAAACCTTCTCTCTTGTTACGTCCCAATATCATCCCCCCCCCCCCCCCCCGTCAGCCCGTAATAGACTGGAACCAAAACCAACTCGCACTAAAATACAACACAGCAAACAAATCAAAACATACAGAAACAATATCAGTGATTATATCATATCATATAAATTTCTTTCTAAGTCCACCAATATTTTTTTCGTATTCGGTCTAAATACGAAAAAAAACCCTCATCAATGTTACCTGAGCATTGGTTGATCGACATAGATATCGACTAAATTACAGACAAGGAATGAAAGTTAGCAAGGACCAAGCCCTACTTTTGTTCCTGATTGAGGCTACCATGTAAAGCGAGGTATATTTAGAGGTAGTATAACACACCTGGTCTTACCTAACCAGGCGAAAAGAGCGTAGCCCAATCAACCTCATGTCAATCATGGTTTAAAGTGTCTTCGATAACGTGTGTTAGGTTTGACTCTTTAATAGCTCAAAGAAAGACCTTAATCAGAAGGCGAATAAGATTCTATGGGCTTGACACTAAGAATGTTACTGTATGGATTATTGTGCTATCGTACATAGGCCTATATAAAACGTCAAAGCAGCGAACCATCTATAGCTTGCTTGTAACTTTGGTTTCGATAACTTTTTTTCGGATCAACGCTCTGAAATGCTTCCAAAGTTTGACACCTTAAAAAGAGATGTGAAACAGGTGTTGGCAGTGTTAGAGGTTTCATGAAAATGACTCAATACCGCAAACCTTCAAAAAGTAAAAGGAATCGACCAAAATATTCTAATAAGCATGAAGTGTTTGCAAAATAACAAACGCGAGAAAACGGAAATATCAAATCTTATGACAAACATTATATTTTAGTCATGTTATGATGCTAGCCATTACATGATGGTTACGTTATGAAAACATTGACGATCGTAGATATCATATCAAGTCTAATTTGTATTTGCTAATTGATCATCTCTTTGCTGAAAGGGACGCACACAAAAAACCTTTCAAAATAAGATTCTATCTATGACGTATTCTGCCAATCACTGCTAAAGTATGATTAGCATAAGACAATGTAAGACGTATTGCATTGAATCATAGAATCTTGGTATGCTCAGTCTACGGTACGTTGCAATGTCTTTTGTTTGTCATATTTGAACTTCAGCCGTGATTGACAGATGATGTCATCGACAGAATCTTGGTTTAGAACGACTTTGTGGACATGTCCAAGTAATCTGAAGAAAAATAGTAAAAATGACACATAGATTAGATATTATTTTAGCCACATGAGTGATGATCAGGGTATAGGTGTATACTAACTCAATACATGCCAACCTGCATGTGCACTGCATAGCTACTTTAAACCACCAACGAAAGAATATGACAATAATTCGTTCACGAACTTATTGTTCATGGGGTGTAAATTTGAATGACAGACATTTGATGTGTGTGTGTGGCTGCTTTTTCTAATCAAACACCTGCTATGCGCCGTGTGTCACAGCCCACGTTTTCCGTATTGACGTTGCAGTGAATAATGACGAACAAAGGTATCAGCGCGGGATAATTCAGCGCAGACGATATACCTATCTACAGTACAGTCTTACTGCAACGCTCGCTTTGAGACCACTTAATATGCGCGACTGCCACTGAAAGTGACGTATGCATAGACATTAAAGAGGGTGCAATGTACCCATCAAATAGATGACTTTTTTCATGTAATTGTATTCAAGGACATGATAATGATATTTGTGTTTGTTTGTTTGTTTGTGTGTGTGTGTGTGTGTGTGTGTATTTACTCTAATTTCTGCTGAATTAGTTTGATACATTGCGACAGACCATTATTTTCCTATTTGGATTGAACCTTTAAGTCATGGATTTTCGCCCCAAAACTCTGGAATTATTGTTCTTTTGTTTCTCGCGAATCACTTTTAGGACGGTAGTCATGGTGATAATGCTGCATGCCCATTCTGTGTATCGACACATGCACGGCGCCGCTCGTTCGTGGACGTTTTGAAATATTCTGAAGAGTGACATATAGCATTCTGGCTAATTAATCTCCTCTTCACGCGTAAATCATTTATCTGTTTAAAGCTATACTCTGGGCCTCCCCGATTTTAATTTGTATTCGAGACTCTGCAGGAGGACGTTCACTCACCAGTTATTCATGATTTTACTTTTTTTTTTCTTTGATGCAATCGGAGAGTACTGCTTGGCATACTGCGGAGTAATAAAAAAAAAGTACCAGCCTTTTATGTAATTATACTAGAGCTCTTAACAAGCTTAGGACATCGATCAATCGGAACGAGGGGAAGTTGTTTTCTGCATGTCATCTATGATAATCATTTCACCTTGCTTCCCCTTCTCTCGCTCATGCATGCCCTGTACGGTGCTTAATGGTAGGAAATTAACCTTGAATACACTCCGTTTGATGTAATTTCCGAGTATAGTTTTGCCCGTCTGTTTTTAATCGTTTTCCTGTGTTTAACACATCGCCAAACATGGACTATAGGCACAATATACCTAACTATCAGGCCCTGAGACCTAATCGATGAAATGGGGCTGATGCATATTAAACGAAAGCTATCACCAGTTACACGCCCGCCCAATTTCACTTACCTGGTTTCCACGGTTACCATGAATACGTAGAAATTTGTCTGTTTATCTTCCCGCGCCCAATCTCACTCACAGTGAGGCTGAGGTAGAATGAAACAAATAAATCGAATTTAAGTAACCAGCATGATGTAATACTTTCGACACTTTACTCCCTATATACTTAACCGTGTATGACCCTTTGATATAACCAGTTCATTTTTTTTTCTTCGGGTGTCAGATGATACTGAAAGAAACGGTTTTTTCCGCTTCCTTCAACTGTGTAAAAATGATTACTTCCCAGTAAAATTATGAATTACCAACTTCTTTTATATAAAGCCGTGGACTCGCCCAGTAACTTTGGTTTTCCATCTGTCATTAAATTTCCTCTCCATGTCCCTGCCCCTTTCTTGAAACATACAATGAATCCTCTTAATCACCTCACAACGCTATTATATTTACTTTTTGCCTTATTCTCTAGACCAAGATTTATGTTTTCATTTACACCGTTTTTAAATCATGGTTGTAAATGGAAAAACTGTAACAGTTACAGCATACATCACTGTATATGTGTACGCTGTATATTGGGGAATATATAGCAGGGTTATGAGGTTATGAGAGCTGTACGCGGTCAGATATCCCTCATTGATAGTATTTATCTCTGTGTTCCAATGCGAACATAATAAATAAATAAATAAATAAATAAATAAATAAATAAATAAATAAATAAATAAATAAATAAATAAATAAATAAGTAAATATAAATAAATATATATATATATACATTCAGCAAAAAAAAGTAAACACTTTTTCAAGTTCATATTTCTCATATTTGACTAAATATTGATGTTTTATATACCGAGTTTAAGGTAATATAAGTTGCTATCAACCTGGTATGCCATTAAAAAGGGAAACCCTACGCATAAGTGAACACATTCGTTTTACTCCTCTAAGGCACAAAAGTAAAAATTGCAAATATGGACAAGTTCTCATTCGTGCGTATGTACTCTTCCATATATAACAATTAGAACAAAAGACAAATTCATCACGACAAGAAACACAAATTAATAAAAATAATAATGATAATAATAATAATAATAATAATAATAATAATAATAATAAGGTCTTATTTACCCAGGGTAGCCTCTTCAGTGTTACCACTGCTCTACCAGAGGGCCCTGCCATTATTATTACCCTAGCGTTGCCAGGTACCCATTTATACACCTGGGTCGAGAGGGACATGGTGGGTAAAAGCATCTTGTCCAAGGACGTAAGCACTGGGCGGGATTCGAACTCGAGTCCTCCGATCGAGAGTCGGGAGTCTTATCCACTATGCCACAGCGCCCCCACACAAATTAATTTACAATTGAAATCGCCCACTGATCTCTATAATATTTTTTAGCCCCAAAGATACCCAGAAAGGCAAAAAATAATGGAAAAATGAGGAATCTTCGCTCAAATCTAAATTCAAATGACATGAGAGAAGAGGCAGTATTAGCAGATATACTACAGATCTGATTTTTTTTTTTTCAAATGAAGAAAATTTAAAATATTTGGTTCTTGAATTTGTTTCATGAAATCTAAAATTCCTAAATCAAAAGAATGAAATAGAAATTATTTCCATTTCATCACGTTTGCGGCTTAATCTTTAATGTCATTTGAATATAAGTTCAAAAAAATGTCCTCTTATTTTTCCCTTTAGTTTCCCACTTTGCTTTGTTTGAGGGTATAAAACGAAACAAGGGAACAAAATTATCTTGCTATTCATTCATGTCTCTCATTGTGTTAACTTGGTCTTTTGTTATCAATGCTATCGTGATGTGCATTTGCAAATGAACGACAAATTGTCAATTTCTGCAATTTTTACTTTTGTGCCTTGGAAGACAAAAACGAATGTGCTCATTCACGCGTAAAATTTTCCTTTGCATCAACCCACCGGATTGATAGTCAATCAAATAAATTTTAATATGGTATATGACACAAGAATTTTTATAAAATCTTCTATAAAAAATGTGTTAGTGGAAAAAGTGCATGTTTACTTCCATATTTTTTTTTGGGGGGGGGGCTCAGTGTATATTTATTTGTGTGTGTGTGTGTGTGAAGAGGTATTAAATTTTACGTACAATCATTGTTATCATCATTATCATGGCGCACTTTAAAATTTGTTTAAGACAGACAAACACACGCACATACACAAACACACACATACCTCCATGACAGAAATAATGATAGGCAGCCTGTTTAATGCACTCAAGTGTTCAATGAATTAATTTTGATAACATTCGGAAAGATAGAGTGATTTACTGAGATTTAAAGGAAACCAAAACCCAAAGAGAAATGTGAATTGAGTGAAAGCAACAACATTGGCAGAACACATCAGTGAAAAATTGAGGAAAATCGGACAGTCGATGCAAAAGTTATGAATTTTTAAAGTTTGGGTATTGGAACCGCTGGATGAGGACACTACTAGAGGTTATGATGTCATGTTTGGACAACAATATAAAGAAAATGTAAAGGGAATTCCACAAAAATTCACTTTTCTAGCAAAATGAAAGAGCACTTGACTCTAACTGCTTTCAGAAGGCATGGGGAATAATTGCTACCTTTAACATATGTCAGTATCAAGTTGCTGAAATGTGTAATTTTCATGAAAAATGATATTTTGTGTGTGTGTGTGTGTGTGTGTGTGTGTGTGTGTGGAATTCCCTTCACACTTTCTTTATGTTGTTGTCCACACATACGTCATAACCTATAGTAGTCTCGTGTGTGTGTGTGTGTGTGGGTGTGTGTGTGTGGAATTCCCTTCACATTTTCTTTATGTTGTTGTCCACACATACGTCATAACCTGTAGTAGTCTCCTTATCCAGCGGTTCCAACACCAAAATTTTAAAGATTCATAATTTTTGCATCGATTGTCCGATTTTCCAAAAACTTTCACTAATGTGTTCTACTAATGTTTCTGCTTTTACTCAATCCACATTTCTCTTTGGGTTTTGGTTTCCTTTAAGTGTATTTTTACTACTAGTAAAATGCTAGAAGACGAAGTTACAGGATCATCCAGACACTATTCTAGTCTATCAATTCACTTCTTAATGCTTTTCAGAAGCTTGACACCAATCGGAAGAACCCTGCCTCCGATGACGCCAAAGCGGATGACACGAGTGCTAAGCTGACCCCTTCTCCGGACAAGGCACCACAAGAAGGCAAGTTACACTTTACTTTTCTCAATACATTTGGGAGCAAATTTTGTCAAATTGTGAAATTGTGAGACGAAGTTTCAGGTTTACGTGAGTGACATTATTTTATTTGGAAAGGGGTTGTTACTTCCCTTTGGATGAGTTATACGTGAGGAGAGTGATCCTCTCTCATTGATTTGTCGGGACCCTCTGGCATGAATTGAGATGTCAATCTGATGCTTTTTACATTGTAGATGTTTTGATTTTTTTCAGGATCCTTTTAGTATTGGGTCGGTCAAATTGATTGGGTTTCGTGCAGTTGCGCTCATAAACAGTGAAAATTCAGTTCATGTTTCTTAGCACGTTTGGTAATATCGCAGTAAAAATATTGCAAAAATTTAAACAAATACCCATAAAGTTAATCATTAATATATGGTATTTTTAAAGACAAATTCAGCAGACTTCTTGACGCAAATATAATTTCTTAAATGTATATATATATATATATATATATATATATATATATGTTGATAAGGTAGTCCACGTGTTGGCAAGATAAAAAGATAAGTAACAAAGCTGCAACAAAGTTCATGCTGTATTCACCAACGGTTTATTTCTTCACACAAATTTTCGGGCGTCTCGCCGCCCTTTCTCAAGTGTTGAGTATCAACACTTGAGAAAGGGCGGCGAGACGCCCGAAAATTTGTGTGAAGAAATAAACCGTTGGTGAATACAGCATGAACTTTGTTGCAGCTTTGTTACTTATATATATATATATATATTCATATATTGTTTCTTTTTTTTTCATTGAATCGCTGAACTTTCTTAGCTCGAATAGGCTTTAATCAGTACTCGAAACTAATTTATCGATGAGAGGGTATCAAAAAAGGAATAAAAGTGTTATTCAGAGAGGTTTCCATTTCATTATTACATTGGACAATACTTCGACAGGCTGAATTCTAAAGGATGGATGGTCAACCCCTCAAAGGTTATTATGATGAAGCTCCATTGTGTGAGCTCTAATCAATATCTACCCACCGGCGGTCTTTTTAATTATCTTGATTATGATACTACGCACATCATTCTGTCTGATTGATAATGCGGAAGGCTCGAGCAAATACCTAAAGAAACAAAGAAGAATTACCGGTAAGGAATTAATCAAGTCCATTTTTGTGCCGGAAAGAATGCTTTGAGCAATAGATAGTCAAAACTGAAGACAAATATGGACAAAAGTCTTTTGTCGTTCTATAAGGAGAAACCGACCTTTGGATTGGAGTCCGGTAATCACGCTGTGGATCGCCTGTTTTACAAACAATGATTTCATTTCGACGGATCGCAGAATCAAAAGCGTCCAATTGGTCCAGCCTTCCTCCCTCGACCCCCTCCCCCTTTTCGTCTTTTCCGGCATTATTTTGACAAGAAAGGCCATCGCGTGAAATGAAGCTGGACGATCCATTGTGCGCTGTCCATGATTACGGCTCGTCACGGCATTGAATTTGGTTTATATACCTCAATCACATGGAAGGGGAAGATAATGATGATAATAAATAATACCCTTGCGGTTTTATACACTGCAAAAACAGTGGTGTTAGATTTAACACCACTGGTGTTGAATCTAACACCGGCCGAACTTCAATAAAGGACCACACCATCTGGTGTTGAAGTAACACCGTCTCTGGTGTTAAAATATCCAACACCCATGGGTGTTAAAGGGTGTAAAAATATACCAACACCAGCCTCGGTGTTTTTTCAACACTTAAGAGAGTGTTAAGAAGTTGACACCATAATGGTGTTCATTTGACATCCCAACACCAGTTATGGTGTAAGTTCAACACCCGTGGTGTTAAAATATACCAACACCAGCTTTGGTGTTGCTTAAATTACTGATAAGTTGACACCACTTTGGTGTTCTTTTGACACCCTTTAACACCAATGACGGTGTAACTTCAACACTATTTGTTGTTAGAATCTATACCCCAACACCTGTCATGGTGTTATTCTAACACTTCAAAGTGTTATAAGTTTGCATTATTTGGTGTTTATTTGACACCACAGAAGTGTTGATATAACGCTTCAGAGTGAGAAATAAATTCCAAGTGATGCCAACTTATTAACAATTTGAAGTGTCGATACCTCGACATCATTTCACACTCTCCACATTCAATCGCACAAAATAACACAGTAATGTAAGTAGGTGAAAGACAGTCACGTGCTACTAGGTTGATCAAAATATTTAATAAATTCTGTCTGTCACAACAAAACACAATAATTCTATTACATGTAATGAAAGCCTCATCTCTACAATATAAGTATCAAAATGGAATACCTTTGACCCTGTCAGATTGTTCTTTGATTATCTTTGCAAATGAGATACATTATGGCTATTGTAGGCTAAAATATCAAATTTAAATACAGTACTCACTCTGAATACCTTTGGCCTTCTTGGCACTATCAAGTTGAATTTTCAAATGAAATTGATACTAGTATTATATCTTCTTGGCTCTATCATTCAAATGTTCAAATTGAATTGCCTATTCAGCTGTATAATTCAAATATTCAACATAGATCATCCAGTCTGGTTGTAAAATGTTAACATAAAAAAAAAAAATTATACTCTTTCTTTTGATCAATGCTATTGCAAGTGATGATACAAGCATGTGAAATTCGGATCATTTAAATATTCAAATGACACACATAAGGCCTTCTTGGGCCAATATTTTCAACTCGAACTGGATGTAATTGATACCCCCACCTAAAACTTACAGAGTTAGCTCAATTCATGATATTCTTGTATGCCTTTTGTTGAAAAAAGTACAATGTAACAAAAGTTGTTACCATAGCAAGATTACTCAACAGTGAGATCAGTGTGCGACTCATTTTAAGATTGCACTGGTTACATGAGCGAAACCTCAAGTCAAATGCTAGAAAACTGAGGGAGCTCACCCAATTCACAGTATTGTTTGATTTTCATTTTAAAAGATGGTTGCCATTACATTAGCACTCTGTGCAATATTTCAGGCCAGATGCTCAGAAACTGAGGGAGATTGCATAATCAACTGTTGTGTAAGTTTTTAATTTGAAAATGTCACTGCCATGATAACACTTTCTTTGACCGATACAAAAGATGACATTTGCACATTAGCGCACTACAGTGGTCACGTGCCAAATTTCAAGTCAAATGCCTAAAACATGAGGGAGTTATGAGTCAATCACAATATCTTCGATTGCTTTGTATTTAAAAAAAAAAGTTAGCATGGCAACGCATTGTTTAACATTGACGAGAAAAGTGTTTTGCACATCTAGAATTTATCTTGTCACAATATATAGGTGTCATATCTCAAGGTTATTGCTAAAAATTGAGAGAGTAAGCTCAATCCACTTGCAGTTTATACGATTCTCATTACAAAATACCATTAACTTTACAACATACTATTTGACAATGACGAAAAATAAAATTTGCAGAGGTGTATAATACAGTGGTCACATGTGCCAAATTTAAAGTCAAATGCTCAAAATCTGAGGAAGTTAGCTGAATCCACATCGTACTTGTGGATGATTTGTATGAAGATGCTGTTGCCATGGAAACGGATTTATGACCCCCACAAAAAGTGTCTTGCACCATAACATATTATCATAGTGACCATATGTATCAAATTCAAATTTAAATGCTAAAAAAAAGAAACTAAGAGAGCAGCGTGATCCACACAATTTTGTATGATTTGTTTAAAAACTGCAATTGCCATGGCAACAGATTTCTGGACAATCGAATTTCAACAGAATTGATTTAAAACGGAGTAGCTTGATCCACATTCTGTATTTGTAATCTTTATGAAAATTTGATGTTACCATGGTAATGCATTACTCCATACTGACACATGTAAACTAGGACATGTAAAATTACAAGGTCGTTGTTCAATGTCCCCTGGACTAAAGGTAATCACCTCCTCATCAAAAACTGTCATCGACTAATGGAGAGTACTGCTTCATCAACTGTATACAACTTGTATCATCAGTCTCTATCTCGGTTCCTCCATAGAACTGGACTTGGAGTATCTTCACAGTTTCATTGTCACAATGATGATTCTTCAAGTGTCTTCTAAAACCATTGAACGAATCAAATTATGTCCGTACACAGGCCCCCTGGGCGCAATTTATTGTTTGTCCATCACTCAGTCCATGTTCGTATGGCAAACAGTGAAAAAAAAGCAGTTTCAGTGGGAACTCCTAAAGAATGCATCACTTCATTATCTATTTGAAAGTTTAGATCTCGGTTCACGAACTCGGGGTAATTCCAAATGTCCAAAGGTTGATGAGAGGTTTTGCATACCGTAGACAAAACACATATTTAATGTGCTTTGAACGATGTGTCGAAGGCACTCTGAATGATATCACCAGGGCAGGGTAGTACCAAGTGGTCAACAATGAAGTAATATTGGTACACATGTATGTTATCCTTCTGACGTCCTCTGTCAAGCAAGCTGCATATTCTGATCTTCAAGCAAGCAAGCTGCATCAAGAGCTGCATCTTCTTCTGCTTTCCCTCTTCAAGTGGTGATCAAAACTAGCATCAGGCTGAAAATGTAAGGAAACAATGAAAAACAAACAGACATTGTATGAATCTATTACAAATAAAAACTAGACAAATTTGACTGTGACCTTTATTTCGATTCAAAAATGCAATTTGATAGACTCAGTCATACATAGGCTTAACACATTTTATTCACATTTATGATTATTTTAACAGATTTCAAGCTATCACACACACGGAGGGATGGACTACTCAAAACCATAACAATTCAGGCACCACTTCTTGGCAGAGGATAATAAATGGATCTTATTCCATTTTACTTAAAGATCACTATAATTTCACAATTAAAACTCACTTATACCTATTTTTTTCTTAAAGAAGCTTTGAAATTTATCACTTTTCTCTTATTCGTGACTGATCAAAAAGCAACTTCAAAATTTCAGCCTACATATGGGGAGTCAATCTTTAAAGTTCAAGGATCGACTTTGAAGCATTCACGAGTAAAGTTCTCGTCGACATCAGGACATAACCCTGACAAAGGCAAGTGCGCAAAAATATTCACAACATCCAAAAAAAAAAGTTAACCTGTGAAACATTGAAAAGCAAGTGATCTTAATAAATTACATAGTCCAACAACACAAAAAAAACCCAGAAAATTTCCCTTGACCTCTAATTTCTTTTCTAATACAAAAACAGATCATAGAAAGTAGAAAATGCAAAATCAATTAAACTCGTAAAAATCAATTTCATTTTCAGAATACCAAAGTACTGTGAGTTCTAATTGCCTGTCCAAAATGACTCATAAAGGCTTGTTCAGATATGATGAGTCAAACTACGGCAACATTTTAGTGCACAAATCAATGCGATATGAGATGGTAAAAAACAAACAAATAAACAGATCAAAATGCAACAAAACAAAACAAAAACACTGAGGCAAGAGGAATATATTTAGCCACACAGTGGCAAGAAGTTATGGTGCAATCAAGCTCAAAAGTAAGTGAAGATACAATGTCATGAGTTTATCTTTATCTTATTTTTTTTTTTGAGTCATGTGCATTCATTAACATAATGAAAGTGGCGTGGTTCGGCGCACCATATCTGAACACTAAAAATGTCAGGGGGTTTGTCGCATCATATTTGAACAAACCTTATAGTCATGTAGACTTACCTTTTGAAATCGGATAAGGTAGTCTATAGCCAAAGCCACAGCAATCTTGCACAATCCTTGCGCCCTGGTTCACAGATGAGAGCAGATAGAGTACAAGAAGGATTTGCAGGTTACTTACATTCTATGCTGTGTTGTAAGAAATGCATGCTATATACAATATATTCTACGACTCATTAACAAAGTATCCAGGTATCAACAGAAATTATCAGTAAATTGCACTGCATAATCAGGGAGCATTAAGTAAAACATATGATCCTTCATGTAGGATGAACCCATGGGTTGTTGTGTGACTTCTTTAAAAAAAAACAAGAAAAAAAACTCTTCTTTATTTCATCAGCATCTCCAAAATAACAAAATTACATTACATATTGATTTGTGACTGTGAACTTTTATATTACAATTGAGTTTGGTGAAATCCATTCATCTGCCTTTGAAAAATCAAAGTCACAAGATATTTCCTGCATTTTTTTTTCATAATGAAGGGCTCCTGACCCTTGATTATTGACCTCATGACCCTTATCGACT
Source organism: Diadema antillarum (assembly GCF_040938485.1). Classification (NCBI taxonomy): domain Eukaryota; kingdom Metazoa; phylum Echinodermata; class Echinoidea; order Diadematoida; family Diadematidae; genus Diadema; species Diadema antillarum. The sequence goes on along the minus strand of NW_027271576.1, from coordinate 466,923 downwards.
CCAGGGAAACGTTTGATAAAATGTATTGTCAGATGCAAAGATTTCAGCTACTTATAACAGTTGTCACCAATGACAAGTTTTGTGGAACGCCCCCTGGATTTACATAGCCTTACCAAGTTTCATTCACAGATGATTGTTTTCAACTTGCGGCATGATACACAAGAAACGATATTGGATGGATAGACATCTAGAACATGAAAAAGGGGCTTTCAAAACCTATAGTATTGTGCATACCCTGACAGCTACCAGGTCTGGTGGTACACTATTTGATGATTGCTCCAAGTCTCATGAATCCACATCAGTTTTCCGCATGTGTTCTCCCAGCAATCTCAACAGCTTGACTGTGGTTTCTGAAGGCTTTCCTCTTGCTAGCTTGACAAGACCTTCCACCAAAAACTGGCCACTGCTCAAAAAAGCTTGGCATCGTTGCCTGGGAGAAGGAGTGAGAAGTACTGTTCAACCTGCAAGTGTAAGGACCATGAACATACATAATTATCAAGTGGCTACAAGTCCACAAACTGTCAAACTGGTGCGCAAGGTGTGATGCACTGGCTTAGGATTCAAAGTACTGAACATCCACATAACTGCACTAGTGTATTTACTGTATACAAGTGTACGAAACAGATTTATCTTGTGTGCATGAAAGATTTGATCAGAACTGCAGAAAACAAAGGGTTTTGTTCAGGTGGCTTCAGATTAATTCAGTCGGTGATTCTATTATATATACCTACTTGAGATATGCTCATAATTTCAAGTTCGTTTTAATTAGCCACGGGGGGGGGGGGGGGGGGGGGCAATAATATCCTGCTTCCAGGTATTCATCATCTTTATGCAGTGTACATTTATGCAAATATTATTTGAGGAGAAATGGAAAAATCAAATGCCATTTTGCAATTGATCTACTCTCATTTTCAAGGTTTTTTAGATAGATAATAAAAGGTCTTTTTGCAATTCTGTCATTTTCAAGATTCTCAAGTGCACTATTGCCAATATCATTAAGTGTGGCAATAACATAAGTATGGGGAAGAGGCATATTCCAGAAGGGATTTTTTTTTTCAAGAGATTATTTCAACAAATACTACCATCAAAGTAGACGTATATTCCCTCACCTGAATCATGAAAAAAGCGATGATACAGTACATGTATTCCATTTTGACTCATTTGTGAAATTTAGGATCAGTTCTCAGACAGAGAACAACTGCCAATTAGTATTATTATTATTATTATTAATATGGGCTGTGATTCTGTTTCTCGCTACCCTTGAACTCGCACCTTACGATTAGATCTAGAGTCTAGAGTCTTAACATGGACTCGGTGGAAATACCGGTTTTACATGCATGTGACGTCATCAACTTTATAAGAGCATATAAGTATTCTTATATAATGTAAATTTGTAAGCGGTTAGCAAACTCATAAATAGTAGTACTCATATTAGAAACTAGTTAGTAGATTCTAACGTAAGATCCACGCGTAAACACTAGCGTCCTATAATCTATATAGGCCCCTACGTTCCTACGTGTACACTGTAGCTACTGAAAACATCACGTACCGGTAACCTGTTGTGATAAACAAAAATCGGGTCGGGAGAACCCCCCACCCAGCCCCTTTAATCGGGTATTTACGCTCTTTTTAGAGCGATGTTTGCTACTAGTACCTAGTACTAATTCAAACCTAACAGTTTGGACCTAGAACAGTTACAGTAGGCCCTACAAAAAATAAAGTAGGCCTAGGGGCCTACCACCAGTATACCTACGAACATGTACAAACCTACGAACATGTACACACAAACATTGTTCGAACTTCGTCTTCGTGCACGTCAGTAGCGGGTAATGATTTGCGCGCTAACAAAGATCCGCACCAGAGCCTCAGAGGTAAGAAAACTACATCAATAACAATACAAAATGCCACGGAACCTTTTATATTCAAAATTTGATGATATTTTTAAAATGCAATTATTGGACAAAGGAACCCTCAGCGAAATTCGGACTCAATGCACCCCTGCAGCGCGTTGGTGTTATGGCCTATCATGTATGGCAAACACTATAGGCTACATGTACTTAGTATGCTGCGCTACATAGTATACTATAGTATTACGTGCGTGCAAAGACAAAGTTGTCTGTAATATGCGATGAAATCCGTGAAAATCATGCACATCGTTTATGATAGAAAATAACTGGTACAGGAAATAATTACCTTAAAAGATACTTATCCCCGCTGACAGACTTAGCAAAGTCACCATCATAGATTCAATGTCATTTTTAGCCCCAGACGACATCGAAAACCTGACTATCGCGATGACAGACGTTGACGACTCCGCGCCACAGCAACAAATTTCAGGCATTGGCATGTGTAACCAATGAGATCATCGGACTGCGAACACGTGACTTTCTCTGGTGGACAACTAACACCGATACGGTGTTATTAGTGAAAACCCCCTTTTCATGACAAAACTATAACACCACTTGGGTGTCATTTTAACACCGAGAATCTAACACCCAATGAATGAGAGAATGTTGGTGTTAAATTAACACCGAAGGGTGTCAAATTGTGTCAATTTAACACCAAATTTAACACCCACAGTTTGACACCCGGTTGGTGTTACACTTTTAACACCGCATTTTTTGCAGTGTAGCGCATCCAGAAATTCATTATTCTCTTCTTGGTCTATCATATTTCATATATATAAGTATAACCCTCGGGGAGATATCTCTTCATTTTCGCAATAATCATTGCTTGCGTAGAGATATAAAAGTAGGCCTATAAGTAAAGGTCATTTTTGTATGTGTGCGTGTGTGTGTACGTGCGAGAGTGAATTTTTACGCGATATTCTTGCTTTGGTCAGAGCATTCTCAATTATACGTTGCCGTAAACAGGACAAGAATGACATTACGAGAAAAATATGCGAAAGATATGTGCTCATCAAAGTAGGAATATTATGTTTATTCAACGTAACTATACACAAATCAATGTATATCTCTAAGAAAAGGCTGCATGCAATACGAAAATAATGGTGTTGATGCATGCACATTGAGAAGTCAATTGCAAACATGATGTTAGTAGGACCTACGTGTCTATATTTATATCTTGGTGTGTATATAATTACCTATATGTTTATATATATATATATATATATATGTATGTGTGTGTGTGTGTGTGTGTGTGAGTGTGTGTGTGTGTGTGTGTGTGTATGTGCGCGCGCTTGTTAATCGCTGCTAATGTAGAATACCTCCGTAATTGGCTGTAATCGGGAATAACAGACAACAGAGGAATGAGAAAACGAAGAAAGATAGATTCAAGAGTAAGTAGATGGATAAATCGTTTGATAATGAGAGTAAAGGAAGAATAAGACTGATACACAAGTAAAGGGAGGAGTAGCATTATTCTACCAGAAATATACTTAAAATTGCTTATAGTGCGTTGTGTATTTATTGTGCTGTGTATGACAAAGTCATCAAACCTCAATTGTATCATGGACCTAGTTGTAGGTCCATAATTGTATTCACAAATGACTAAAAATAATAAAAATGTGGTGAAAGACGTTCTGATAATCCGTTATCCTTTTTTCCCGTCAATATCTGCTCACTCCGTCCGATCAAAGTGTGTTTTATGATTATTCATATATTTGTTGGAACTGGCATGGTGCGCTACACCACTCTCATTTTTTTTTTCTATCGGTTCATTCTGAATTCATGTATGCTTAGGGTTTATTCATCTCTGCTCGCATTGTGACCTGGAATTGGAGTATATAATTGACAAATATTGTTGGAACGAGGAAATTAATAACTCTCGATAAATGTTTACTTCATTTTCGTTCATTTTTCTTATTTCTCAATGAAAGCGTAACAACAAGCAAATATAAGTCATCGGACTACTCATACTGAGCATGAAATTAATTGGACAAAATCTATGTTGGAGTACCGAAGGAATATAAAGAAATATAATAAAGCTTGCATAAAAGCAGGCTTGTTTAAGTACAGGTCTTATAGTTAACACCAAGGCCGATTACCTTGGTGTTTTGAGATTAGGAGATGAAAACATACAATTTGAATTAAAATGTTTTATTTTCTGGGTTTGTTTTTCCTTTCCTTGTTCCAGAACGCGAATCGAGTGAAATATTTGGCGAGGTGACGGGAGAAAAGGCAAAGACGAGTCCTGCAGAGCAACGGGACTAACATCAGCATCGTCCCCACACCGCCGGGTGCGGTTCACCGTCCTTCGTACTTAACTCTCCACTGGCGCTACAAGTCTCATTTATCGCTTTGAATCAAACGCAAAAGTGACTGTACTTGGTTAGTCTCATCTGTTCTCCTTGAAGTTTTACGCAGTCATATCCAGTCGTGTATCTGCTGCGTGCACAAACCATGGAACATTAGGATAGTGACGATAACTGCAGTTGGTCATATTGATAGAATTATAGAATTACGTATGTCATCATGATTACACCGCTTTCTGGGTGAGATGTGCAATTTTGTTGTTGTAATTTTGTTGTTGGCTGAGAACGGAGAGGTATATGGAACTAGCTTATTGATGATAATAATAAATATATTCTGAATAACAATGCTTTGTCACTGTAATGGAACTTTCCCTTGTTTTGTATAAGAGGGACATCAGTGAATGAATATAGTTTAGGCGATGATAAGAGAAAGCCAATTTGGAATGATATCCTTTGCCGGAGAAAATAACCTCAGAATATGCCAATTATTTTCGTTGATATTTTTTTTTATTGCGTAATCGAGTGTGTAGCTGGTGTCTGTCTCGGAAGAAAGGGGTCAAAGGTTGCCACATTGATTATAAAGACATGTTTACATAAGATATTTGGTATAAAGATATGTATACAATACTTCTCTCTATTAACACTTTCTCAGTCCAGAGTGTTGCTGAACTAATAGACAGGCAAAATGTGTAGAATTACGTTCTTATTTCATTGATTCATTATGCAATAATATGTAATGCCTCCAGGGATCTGCTACATCTAACTATCGAACCGACATGACTGTGTATGATCTCCCCCCCCCCCCCCTTTGCATAGCAAATCTTTATTCATTACCATCCCTTTTATAAGGTAAAATACTCTCGGAAGCTCATAAAATCTATTTTCCCTTCGGTTTTAACAGCCTCCAACCTGAACGTAGTGACAAACGCATGAATAAATGTGTTAGTCATACGCAATTGAAGGATCATTTACACAGGAATAAGCAAATCATTATTTTCAGGCAATTTATCGAACGGTCGTAATTACGAGAATCCGACAGACTTATACCCATCTAATGTACCATGTGTATGCTCATCTAATGTATCATGTGTCATTTGAGGTGTGCCGGAGCATTTTCCCACGTCAATTCAGGTACATTCATTGTTTTTCCACCATACGCTAAAATCGAGTACTGCTGATACGGTGAATGCAGTTATCTATGCGTGCAACGAGCGCAGAGAATCATAAAGAATTCATGATTTTTTTTTCCTACATAAGCGGAATATTATAATTCAGGACTGTCGAAATGGGAAGTGTAATTACGCGATTGTCAATCGTCAATAACATTATTCATACCTCCCTGGTTAACAAAAATGTCATTGTCCCAATTTGCTGATACGGTGAGGCGTTCCACACCATTTACTTGGTAGATTTGAAAAGCAACTTTCAGTGCACCAAAATTATACTTTCGAACAGCTTTTGTCCTGTAGTCCTGTATATTGTATCGAGTAGTATAATTACGGCAAGGATCATCTGCTGTATACGCCCTCTACTGTCCACACTGGTGAATCTTTTGATATCACTGAAACATTGTCTCTTTTTTACCACTCTTTTATCCATTTGTGGATATCGTGCCATACGTACATAACGCAGCAACTAGTTCTTCTGCATTCTATACATACGATATCTTGTATTTTTTGAATGAATTAGTCGAATGATTTGCTCGTCGGGATAATCAACGACGAAACAACACGCTATGAAATAGCTATGAATGAAAAAGCTATAAATACAATATTTGTCACTATAATTATCTACTCTGCTACCTTACCTTGATATATGATATATGATTTCTATTCGTAGAAAATATTTTTGTAAGGATGGAGATGTACTCGTACTTTCTAGACGTATACGCACTGAAAACGTCCATTTTCTCACGTATGGCCTCATAAAAATATAATGAAGTATCAATGCCGCTTCAAACGTCCAGTATAGTGTACACGCATTTTAGTCACTCAATTATAATTTTAAAAGTAAAAGCTTTGACTATGAAACACCATATATCATTCAAGTTTTGCCAGAGTAAATTCTGTACAGTGTCTATACACAGGCCGGAAATGTGCAAAGGAGTGGACAAAGACACGATCAGATATCAGAGTAAACTATAGATCAGAATAAAAGTATCTTCGAGGTAAAGTAACGCGAGAGTGATGCCATAATTTATTGATACATAACACAATGACACAGAATAGAGTACACTGCAGAAACAAGGTTCAATCTCTCTAAGTGAAGTCCCTATCTTCATCATTTAAAGAAAAAGAAAGTCAGAAAACGCGCTTGGAAGTCAGTATTATGATATTAAAAAAAAAAGAAACTGGGTTAATCGCAAGCGAAGAGTCGCAACTCTACTTTATCAGCATCAACCATCGCGACATGGCTAATTGCTGCGTTCTGCTGCCTAGGTAACCACTTTTCGTTTGATCTTCTCCTCTTTTTTTTTTTCTGGCGTTCTTAACAGAATAAGGCTACGTTGCTTTGCCAGAACTCGCCATTTCACACGCACAGGAATCACTCCCATTCATAATTAACCCTCCAATACGCAATGAATAGTGCGAGCACACCATCTCACATTGACAATAGGAACGTGCCGAAAAGCTCGGTGAGAGGTGGGTCCAGTCACCCCACCGACTCCTCTTTTCAAAATTAAGAAACTCCCGGCGTAAATGCTTCAATGATAACTCTTCTCCTCAGCACGGAGTAAGAGACGCTCGAAAGTGCAGAGGGTACGACTTGTCATCAATATTGCATAGTGGTCGTGACAACTATGACCTTGCTTACTTTCAGATAGACACACACACACAAATCCCCAGAAGAAAATAAGGCATTATTAATTGACTCTGCACAAAACAATCGCCTTCGTCACGTAGGCAAAATTGCGCTAATTCTTACTCCCAAATTGTCAAAGCCACTTCACTAACTAATTTTCATCGTTCCAGAAAATAGCAATGGAAGTGAAAAATAAGCCTTAACCCCCCCCCCCCGATCCTCCGTATTCATCGAATACCTTTGCTCAAAGCAATAACCAACGATTGCCTCCTCTGACCAATGCCTATAACTGTAGCAATATATCGCAACAAAGGAAAAACATTAACCTGATTAAAACACGCGATAGTTCGTGAGTAATTACGCTGTCTTGGAAATTAAGTGAAGCTCGACGGAGAAAAAAAAAAAGGAGCATCAATGACCAACGATGTTAATTGCGGTGGTATTGGACGTGGAGTGTGCACAATATTTCATATCAATGGAAATAGGCTGCACTAAGGGAAAGTGAACATTTATCTTTTAGTTGAAATTGAACATTCAAGGCGAATGAATGGATGCATACAGAAAACATTTTGCCAGCCAAATGTCATTCTTCGTATTCATTACATCTAACATAAAACGGATTGTGACAGACACGACGAAAGCCGCGATAAGTCACCCCACTTTGCTCTAAATGTGTAAATGTAAATGGGGCGACTGAGAAAGGGCACGGTGAAAAGTCACCAGCCTATTCTTCCCCTCGAGCCCGAGGGAGAAAATTGATTAGTCACGGCGATGATCCACATGTCACCTACAAACGAGAAATGACGCGAATGTGGGAATCATTGCGATATCATGGCGATGATGATGATGATGATGATGATGATGATGATGATGATGATGATGATGACGCCGATGATGTTGATGATATATGAGCTGGTTTAGTAATGCTTTCAACGCTTTCGGTGTGTCCCCTCCCGGGACCCGGTAGCGAGTTGACTCATTCCAATCGTTGTTACTACATGCAATCAGTACTTTAGATCCAATCTCATGCATTCGTTTTGCTGTATACAACAGGCCAGAATCTGATAAGGACTATCCCATTGTACGGATAAAGCCTTCGTACAAATGTAAGCATAAGATTTGCAGACTTAAAAAGCTGGTCTTATCATAAGGAAAAACCAGGAAACTTGTAGACCACCATCAACCACCACCACCGATCAAAGCAAATGACTTCACGATTGATATCGATCGACTGCCGATGACATCCATGGGTCGGGAAAAAAAACCCAACCAAAATATAAAACCCACAACTCACAGTTAACTTTAATTTTGTGTAAAAGAGATTCAGGCTTCAGGCTAAAGATTAGGAATATTGATGTTCACTCATTAATCCTTAATGGAAAGGATTCGAAGATGTTTTCAGGTGATATCAACCTGTGGATTGCACTCATGCTTGAATTTAAAAAAAAAAAAAAAACTTCTTGTAGCAGCCAACAGAAAGTCAGCACACGTCAGTTTGCCGATCTCGAAATTGCGAATTCTGGCTCAGATTGTAATGGTGCTCGAAGACATGAAAATAATCGAAAGAAAAACACATTCGAATGGAAGAACTGTTCCAAGGAATGCAATGGTGTTTAATGACAATATGCACTTGAACACATGGTAATATATGCACTAGTCTGTAAAACAGCACACATCGGGTACTGTAGAAACATCCATTTCTGTGTGTTTTTTAAAACAAAAACTGCAATGATGATGCACCACCATGTCTCCAGAAACAGATTAAAAAATCGATGATAATTCTTTTTTATCTAATACGTATATTTTCGTGACAAATCTGACTCGTTGTCAAAATGTTTGATGTCCAAAGTTCATCAAGTTTTCTCATTCCTACTATAAAATCCCCAAACAAACCCAAAATTGCCTCAACCACAGAAACCGTCATTGTGTTATCGTGAAAATACAAAGTGACCATTTTATGTCACGACAGTGTATACGTGTATACAAACACTGGCGGGAGTTCACGAAGAAAATTTGTCGAAACTGTGGAATGCAATTTCACTGAAAAAGGAATATAATCATGATGATTTATTACAAAGTAGGTTTGGTAACCTATACTGTCAAAAAGAACAAAACATTGCAACTGATTGACAAATTGCCCTACATCAGCGTAAATAACATCTTGATGGAAAATTTTGAGGAATTTGAACAAAATATAACACAAACATAATTTTTCTATAATGTGTATTATCATTACATTGAATTCAATTCAGAATTAATTTCATTCTCAAACAGAACACTTGTAAATGAAGAAAGTAAAAAGCTGTATACAAATGAGATGACGATTCAGTAAAATCAATTGGCAATTATCATTCTTCACAAAGAAATATTACACTGATGTCAACTTGGAAATTCTATGATGACTACAAGTGGTAACAGAAAGGCACTCCTTGTGACTAAACGTGCTTGTGCTAGCTAGATATTACAAATCTTTAGCTATTTTGTCTTGTATCACAGTTTAGCGAGGACTCTGGGAACAATATCAGAGTCATGATTCCATTTTTCTCTCCCTAAATCATTACCGACTTCAATCTGCTCTCTGAGAGCGCAAACTGATCCGCGTCATAATCAAACATGCATGGCCAACTTTAATCCCCAGATCTAGAGTCGTGATTTAATCCATGTTTCATACCAATTGACAGCAAGATTCCTATCGCTGTAGAGTCTGCATTGAGTAGAAAAACTTCATATCATGATTCGATGCAACTAGAACCATTTTAGAATATAATTAGGGAATCTCCCAGCAACTAAAACATCAATGTTTACTCCACCTGTAGCTTAGTGGCTGGTGCCCTGAAATGATAATCATTGAAGTTTAAACTTGATCTGATTTTCGTCCTGTTATCTACGTCACACATTTCTTTGTTTCTCTCTCTTTTTTAAAGACCACCAGCAAATTTACTTTGTCAAAAGAGCTGCAATCTGAAAGTCTGTAAAATACCACATCATTTAAATGTGAAAGTCCCACATATAAAGATGAAAATTTCTTGAGTTGTCATTATCCATACCTCTCTCTACAACCAACCAGTGAGCTAAATGTTAACAGTCAAGACCGATGGTTTAAGATACATTTTTCGTGTAAAATTTACAGTATACATATATTAAAATGATGCCATATCTATAATGCTATCCATAAAATGTGCGGTGGCTGTCAACTGCATCAGGCTAGAAACGGAAACTGGACTACTCCACTAAATACTCTATTCAAATATCCTCTGTCTATATCATATAACCGTCTGCCTGTTTATCATAGCAACGAAAGACATACCTATATATTCCTTCCCAAAATGTTCAAAATATGGACATATTAGAATCACATTTCATCTTGAAAGCACAGTACAACTACAAATACATTTAGTGCATATGGTGTATATCAGATTCATTTTCATCAAGTATTCCACAGAATTGTTTGAATGCCTTACGAGGAACTCGGAAGACAAAAAATTTTTTTCCCTGCAAGGGTTTAATTCAAAGTCATCACCATGTAATGAATACGCTTCTCTCAAGACGGATGTACGTGTCATAGACTGGTTTACTTATATGATGATAATCATATCTAAAATAAAGGTTATTCCTGACAAAACAGGTTAGTGAGTCTTGCCCATCTTAGCAATGATGGTGTTTATATAAGAGTTCAGAGTTCAACAATCTACCTATATACTGATTGCATATGATGGTTTCTAACTTTTAACTCCCAAGCTGCATTTTCATTTTTCATTTTCACAGACTAAATTTACAATGCTATTTTCTGGCCTCATATGAGTTGTCCTGCAGACAGAACATGTCTAAATAAAGAAAAAAAAAAGTGTCTGTTTGTATGTGTAATTTGTATATACTACATGCTGATAAAGAAGTCGTTGTGTAGTTGCGTTGCTTACTATGAGAATTCGTACTGGCCATATTACAACCAGCTTGATAACTTGTGTAGTACAGGAAAGTTGGTTCAATAGGCAGACACACACACTGAATGTCAGTCCATGGAATCACTGTCAAATGAAGACATTGTTGTACATAGAAAACCTATTTTGTGTAGCTACTGATTCTATGCCACCAATACTGACTGTCAGTGGTCTGACAAGTAGTCAAATAGGGGAAAAAAAGCTATAAAAATGAATGGAATTCTATTTGTTTGTTTTGTGGAGAGATACATGTACTAAGATTGTTCTTTCTTTTCATTAGCTTTTACTCTCCATGAATTAGATTGTATGCTCAATCTGTATTATTATGAACAAGAGGAAATTTATTGTACAGATATTACATAATGACATTGAAATCTTGAATGGATTATTTGTATTTTTGTGTGCAATTTGGAAAGTATGATAATCATGTTATAAGAAGAAGTTTTTTTAACATGCAGAAATTGTGTTAGTTTTCAAAACACATGATTGCAATACATACAGTTCCTTTACACTATCATCAAATAATCACACGTTTTGCTGTGATACAGTACACCTTTCTGGTACATTCTGCTCAAATACATGTAGTGAATTAACAGACAATATATACAGCATCCCGGCTGCAGAGATTTGTTGTTGAACTACACGTACATTCCACACTTACAGTCTTAAATTTGCAGATTTGTATTTCTTCCGCATTTTGTTTCTTTCAACAAAACAGTTAAAGGCCACCAAGACAAAGAACACTCAATGCAAATCCAGAGAGCATCTGCCAATTTTTGCTCTTTTTTACATGTACATAATTTTTTAGGCACATAAGAGAGTAGTACACATGCACCAAAAAACAGAAGAAGAAGAAAACAAAGACACAATGTACCCATATAGAATTTTAACTTTATCTCCCATCTACTAAGAAATATGAAATATATAACTATATAACATCATATAATATATATATTTGTGAGTCACCAGTGACATACAAAAGTTGATTCTTTCTGTCCATTGTATCTATTGATATTTTGCTGTTTGTGTTGGTCATTTTTTCGTTTGTTTTTGTACAAAAAATAAATATTTACATCACACGAAAGTTTAAGGCTTGTTTCCCCTGTCACCTTTGTCCTGACCTCAGTCAGAATCCTCATCATCCAGGTAGTCATCATCGTTGTATCCTGGGAGAAGAGATACAAAAGGAGAGATGAGATACAACATGAGAGAACACATGTAAAAAGAGAGAAGAGATACCAAATGAGAGGGTTGATACCAAATGAGAGAATTGATACCAAAGGACAGAAGAGATACCAAATGACAAAAAAGATATCAAAGAAGAGATGAAATATGAAAGGAGAGAAGAGATAACAAATGAGAGAAGAGATAATAAAGGAGAGAAGAGATAACAAAGGAGAGAAGAGATAACAAACAAGAGAAGATATACCACAGGAGAAGAGAGGTAGAGATACCAAAGGAGAGAAAAGATACTTAAGGAGAGAAGAGATAACAAAGGATAGAAGAGATGATAAAGGAGAGAAGAGATAACAAACAAGAGAAGATATACCACATGAGAGGAGAGGTACCAAAGGAGAGAAGAGATACCAAAGGAATGAAAAGATACCAAAGGAGAGAAGAGATAACAAACAAGAGAAGATATAACAAATGAGAGAAGAGATAATAAGGGAGAGAAGAGATGATAAAGCGGAGAAGAGATAACAAAGGAGAGAAGAAATAACAAAGGAGAAAAGAGATGATAAAGGAGAGAAGAGATAACAAACAAGAGAAGATATACCACAGGCGAGGAGAGGTACCAAAGGAGAGAAGAGATACCAACGTAGAGAAGAGGTACCAAAGGAGAGAAGAGATAACAAACAAGAGAAGATATACCACAGGCGAGGAGAGGTACCAAAGGAGAGAAGAGATACCAAAGTAGAGAAGAGGTACCAAAGGAGAGAAGAGAAAACAAACAAGAGAAGATATACCACAGGAGAGGAGAGGTACCAAAGGAGAGAAGAGATACCAAAGTAGAGAAGAGATACCAAAGGAGAGAAGAGATAACAAACAAGAGAAGATATACCACAGGAGAGGAGAGGTACCAAAGGAGAGAAGAGATACCAAAGGAGAGAAGAGATACCAAAGGAGAGAAGAGATAACAAACAAGAGAAGATATACCACAGTAGAGGAGAGCAAAGGAGAGAAGAGATACCAAAGGAGAGAAGAGATACCAAAGGAGAGAAGAGATACAAAAGGAGAAAAAAGATAACAAACAAGAGAAATCAACAGAGAAGAGAAAACAAAGAAGAGAAAAGACACCAAACGAGAGAAGAGATACCAAAAAGAAAAGAAGAGATACTAATGGAAAGAAGTGATACCAAATGGGAAGAAATTAGAATATCAGAAAACAGACTAACGTGCATGGCAAACTATGAGTGACTCGGAGGGCATTTGGCAGGAATCTCAACAAAGGCATTGGTCATATTATAGATATTATCAACATAGAAAAATGACACAAACAAAAGATATGAGAAGTACCTATCAATTAAAAAGAAGTATGAGTAGATTTGTAGTATTTGAGGAGTTGAAATATCCTAGCAACCTAACAAGTGAACAATAAACATAGAGTAATTGGTTTTGCTCTTTCTTCTATCACACATGTAGACAATAATGCATGTACCTTCATGAGTGGGCGACATGAGTCAGGTGACAATTGGTTATCACGATATGTGAATGTGTTGATAAATCGTGGTATTTCTCTTTGAAACAAATATTGCAAATTAATTTAATAACAATCTCTTCCTGTTGCATTTCTTAACAGTATATGCATGCATTTGTAAATACACCAAAAAGCAATTCTCAAAAACAAATCTAATTCAATCTCCTAATGAGCTTTTAACGAATGCATTCTTGGGGTAGGGAAATTGTCTCTTTCATTACTGCAAATTTGGTATCAGTTCCAATATTCAACACTTCGTTTTTGAGCAAGAATGGTATATTTCAACAAGCAGTTTACAGACATGATGAGGGTGAGGTTTGACCATAACCTCATATAGTATTCAACATGACCTTCAACATACCTAAAAACAAAGAGACATTGGAAGATAATTAAAAAGTGAAGAATGAATGAACAAAAACAAGTCTGGCTGGGTGAAGGGGCAATGAAAAGGATTCATTCCATGCTCTGAAACATGACAATGTGCATTTGATGTCACAGGTAGGAAAAGGGTCAACATTCCAGCAAATCACAATCTGAAATGTGGGGGGGGGGTGTGGGAAGTGGCGAAGATATTTCAGGTTAAAGAAATCTAACAGGTGCCCTTGAATAGACTGCTTGAAACTTGCTCGATCCTTAAGTACACTTTCAACATCGGGTTCAAGTTTGCTTTACTAAATAGACTCAAATCGGATGGACAGAAAAGCAGACTGAGGTTTCATCAAAATCGAACCTGCTATGACAGAGTTATGGAACTTTAAGATTTCATGTGTTCTTTTTAAAGAGTGATGTTCATGCAATTACATTATATAAAAGTGGATAAAATGAAAGTGGGGATGTCATCATCTCTTCTAACACGCATGCGGTTGCAACCACAACCGCTCTGGTGAAGCAAGTGAGACTTTTTATTTTTTTCTGATTATATTTTGATGAACCGTCTACCATTTTGAGTGTCTAATTTACTCTAGTTGATATCAAAGGAGAAATGGAATCACCTGTCTTCAATGATAGAAACTAGATGTATGTATCATTATACAGTATGGAGATTATATATATCAAATATCTTCCCCTTAAAGGAGACCTCCGGACGATTTTCAGATTTTTTCATTTGAACAACTATAAATTAGTTATACTGAGGACAGATTTTCAGAATTTGTAATAATTTGGATGAAGAATAAGAATATTTTCAAAATTTAGAACAAATTGCAATGAACAAGGATGATGACATGGCAGAGTCACCATAAGAACGCATGAGTTGGGGCTCAAGGAAACAGAACAAAAGAAGAAGGCATGCATAGATTATGCACAGGTGAACTCGCAAGCAAGCGGTATTGTAATGGAATTACACTGCTACATTTCTGAAATATGTGAACCTCCTATGTCATCATCCTTGTTCAGTGTAATTTGTTTAAAGGGACGCAGTCCTCACGAAATTTAAAAAAATATGTTGTTGTTGGTACCTCCAATGAACTACTTTCATCAAAAACAAACTTTCAAATCACCAAATAAGCTCGTACATTTCGGTTAAAAAAGTGTGACTCTGCAAATGAGCAAGTCTTGGCGGAGAGTCATACGTCATCGATGCACAACTCTTTTCAGCGGTGTTCTGCTCGTCATCCCTAGTTCTTTATAAATACATGTTTACTATTTATTCTTATATTAATTGTATATATAAATAAGCTTGAAATATTTTGTTTGAAATAATAAAACCACATATTGTCACATTTTATGAAAAAATCAGATATGATCATTTTGAACACTTAAATTGGTTTTCTGAGGCACGGCTGCCAACTTGAGAGTAGGGCATCAATGACGTTGCACCTTTTGGCAGGCTCTTACACGATCGCTTGCAGGAATTATTTTTTAAAAAATCGCGTACGGAGACAATTTTTGATGTCCACGCGGGTTTTTCAAAGTATTGTTTCTCTGCTAAAGAACCACAATAAATTCCACAAATCTGTACACAGAGTTGTTGATTTATGTACTACATGATGTGAAATTATGAAAATCGTCTGGAATGTCCCTTTAACTCTTACTGTCCTTTGTTTGCTGAGTGAGATTCACACCAGCGAGCCTTCTTTGCTGATTGGTTCAGATGCCTTGGAAACTAACTGCCAATGAGTAAAGGTTAAAACCTAATTCCCCAAAATCCCTATTGTGTCACCATGGCCTTCTTGTTGGACCGAGGCACATTGCTACATCTCAGTGGGCTTGCTAATTCTACGACTCAGTCATGCTTGGTTGGCTTATTGAACGCTGATGAAAAAACCTGGCAAGTTAAGCTACATGCTTGGACACATAAAGGCCCGAATTCATGAAGGTGGTACAAATGAAACCATGGTCTAAACCATGGACAAGACCATGGAGTTCCAAGTGTCGCACGGAATATTTAGTTATGAAATTTGCCATTTCGTCGACAAGATGACCGTTTCGTTAACGAAATTATCATTTCCTGGACGAAATGTTCATTTAGTTACAAAATGTTGTCATTTTGTTACAAAATAATCATTTCATCGACGACATGACTAATTTCGTAACGAAACATTCCATGCGACACTTGGCGCTCCATGGTTTTTGTCCACGGTTTAAAACATGGTTTCACTTGTACCACCTTCGTGAATTCGGGCCAAAGGGTTTACTGAAATCATAATGCCAAATTGTGGGCCTTATTCACTACTTCTCTGCCGGTAGTTAGCTCGGAATTTTATCAGGAGTTTATCTATAACGGTTGTAGCACAATTCAAAATAATCAACTGTTGTAGGTGAATAAGTTTCTACCACTTGCAGAATGAGAATGAAGTCAAACCAGGCTCCAGTAGCATTCATGTTAGATGTAATACCACACTAGCTGCCTTGTTCTCAATTTGCACAACACCTTCCTCTCTAAATGTGATTGACCGATATTCAAGACAGGATTGCAATTTTGGTAATGTCCACAGAAGCACTTTGCAGAAAGAAGTTTGATGATGTTTACAACACATACAGTCCCAGCGTCAATGCCCTCATAGGCACTTCATAGAACAGAAAATCACCCAAAAAACACTGAATTCGTTGCGAGAGTTTGTCCGAGTAGTATTGCTAATTCATGAAAATAAAGTGATGCATAGTTTATGATCGTGCACTGGGATAGGAGAAGGTAATCATCCTAATGCAATGTATAATCCTCCGGTTCACGATGCATCGAGAACCAGAAATATTCATGACCGCCAAAAAGGGGTGACACAAGTAAAAAAATGATATAAAAAAAGTGAAACTCTTCAATACATTGAATTTTCTAGTAATCCATGCCATATTTATTGATTGCTATATCATGGCGTGTATTGCAGTCATTACATTCTGATCTTCTGACGGTTAAATCAATATAATTTAGTAAATAGAGGTACACTCACATACCCATTTTACTTTTTCTACTACACTATTCCATCAGAAATAATTGAATCAGACTATTTGGCTACTTCACCAATAACTTTCAAGCAGTATTGGATCAACAAAAGGTTATTTTTGTCATGGTTTTATCCTTTGACAACATTGCATAATGCTTTTCTTCTGTGTTTAATAAAACCTTTGCAATCATAATTTATTTTTGTGCACAAAAGTACACATTTGGCTTCTGCCTGGGCATTATGCCCTCTTTCTTTCTTCATCAACAGATTATGACATCATCAACTCAGTATTAAAATCATCAAAGGAAAACCAGGGAATTATCCTCACAAGATCCATAATGCAAAGGCTCACTGATAGTCTGCAGTCATGAAAACTATTGGAAATAATGACAATAAGGTCTTCTTTACCCAGGGTAGCTTCTTCAGTGTTGCCACTGCTCTACCAGTGTTACCTGCTCTACCAATATTACCCTAATGTTGCCAGGTACCCATTTATACACCTGGGTCAAGAGGGACATGGTGGGTAAAACATCTTGTCCAAGGACATAAGCACTAGGCGGGATTCGAACTCGGGTCTTCTGATCAGGAGTCAGGAGTGTCATCTGGTATGCCACAGTGCCCCCACATAAACATCTCTACGCACAAGCCTGTGCATCAAAGTCATATTTTGAAATACTTGGAACATCCTACAGGCTCCAACTGGATCTTAAATTTTTGATAAATGATGCACCATGCAATAAGCTGGGGTAATTCTATATCTTGGGTTTTACAGCGTTATGTGGCATCATCTTGCATTCGCATGATGTACAGTTACATGTACTTGTACGACCATCATGGCAGCCAAATTTTATTTAGTCGGCAATAATGATTCCGATGTTAAAGGGATCGTATAGTTTTGGTTGAGACCTAATTTCAGGTTTCTAACATTTTTTTGGTGAGATAATGAGAAACCTCTTATGAAATAGGAAAGAGCATGTAATTCTATGAGGAATTCAATGTTTATTTGATGAAAATTGGTTTTGAAATGGCCGAGATATCCAAAAAAAGAGTGATTCTAATAAAGTGTGGGACCCACATTTTATTACGATCGCTTTGTTTTACTTTGTTTTTGGATGTTTCAGTCATTCCAAACCTGATTTTTATCAAATAAACTTTGAATTCCTCCTAAAATGGTATGTTCTGTACTATATCATAAGTGTTCTTTTGGTATCTCGCAAAAAGTTAAAAGCCCAATTCTCATCTCCACCAATACTGTACCATCCCTTTAATTCAATAATGTCATGACATTTTTTTTTTCTGTAATTATGACATTTACAATGACAATAATTCTTTTCCACACTTTTTTCAAAACATATACAATTTTGAACAGTAATTTAGAATGAGATTTAGAATTTTAAAGGTATCATTTACCATTTGTAGATGAAACACAAACCCAGCTTTAGTGCTTCAAATTAGTTCTAAAATGTGAGTTAGGAATAGAAACAACAAAATTAATGTAAAAAAAAAATCTGAAACAGAATAATCAATGTTAACAATTGTTTAATATACAAAATGTGAACAATAGTTATGATAAAAATGTTTCTAGACTAAACCGCTGACAGTTATGGTTTAGTGTGGAAAATAGTGATATCTCCTTATACTTTAGGCTTTATCACAAAATTTTATATGGTAGGATGTTTTGTGATGAAACTGACCTACACATGTGCATCAAATGTGATACAAATGAATCTCTAACATTTTTGAAATCACTGCACTCCATTTGGTAAACAGTATCGTTAACCCACAAACTCATCCTACAATTATTTAAAATCTTACTTCCTCCGTGGATTGGTAAAGCATAGTGTAGTGCTGCTGTCAGTGTGTGACATTGAGATCACTGGTATAGTGTGTGTAATGATGTATGATGCTGCTGCACTTTTAATTTTGGGGGGATTTGGATCGTGATGCTGATTGTGCTATCCAATGCGATTTTTATGTTCACACTAGTAAAAATCTTCAGATTTGGATCGTGATTCAAATCTTAAGATATGTATCCCGCTAATTGCACTAGTGTGAATCCCACAATGGCAGGTTACTGCAACACAACTCAACTTTTGTGGAAAGCTAGTATTAAGAATTTGCTTTTTGATTTCATGAGCCAAAGAAGGAAATTTAGAAAAACTTTGCCAGTAGATATATGGCAAACCTGTGTGGCAATGGCAGCTAGGTCTTTCTTAATTTGCATGGAATAGAAGTGTATAACTGTTTTGTGAAAATATGTGAAATTTCCATTATATAAATTTCTTTTTATATTCCTGGTCAAACTTTGAGGAAATCTCCACTAACCCCAAATTATATAGTTTATTTTGATTTTTTTAAAATTCACTTGTGAACACCAACTCAGCTTGAAAGTATGTGTACTGTAAAACACGATATATTCACGGCACAACATTTTCGTGAACTGCCACTGGCATTCAATGCATATTGTGTATGTAAGAACTTTCACATGCATTTTAATTTCGCAAATCTTGGCTCTTGCAAAATTCGCTAAATTAAAATGCATGCGAACACTCCTCATTACACAGTACTAATTCATTCAAACACAATTCAACATACCTTTGACCACAGCACTCTTTAAAAGCCAAAATATAGTTCTCAGAAGGGCTCAAAATTCATCTTACATCATGAAAGAGTTTGCTTGCAGTATTTGCCAGGATATTGAGTTTTTTATTAGCATTACTGTAAAACGACAAATTTTCGCGTGCATTTTAATTTCGCGAATTTCGCGAGCGCCAAAATTCGCGAAATTAAAATGCACGCGAAAGTCTTTGTCTACACTACATGCATTGAACGCCAGTGGCAATTCACGAAAATTTCATGCCGCGAAAAAGGCTGTCAGCTCCAATTTGCGAAAATTTCATGCCTCGAATATATCATGTTTTACAGTATTTCTTTTTAGTGTTTTGAGATCAAAGGTACAAAACCATTTTGATCATAGTACATGACTTTTATTCCTGAAGTGGTCTCCCAATTCAGCAGGGTACATGCAGGTAGGCACATTGACTGTGCCCGAACAAAAAAACGTTTTCCAACAAGCTGCATATATGTGACTTACTCTGGTGCGGAAGATTTGTAGATACAGTCAACCTTGCTAAAGTTGACCATGCATAAGTTGAACAATCGCCTGGGTCAAAGGTCTGTTCAAGCCCTCTTCTCTTTATATTTCATTGATTTTAACCCCTCATAAGTCAAATTTTCTCGAAGTCGAAGCTATTTCTTCAGTCCAAATCAGTCAACTTTAATAGGTGAGGTTGACTGTACTGCTGTAGTGCGATTTGTCTTCTGTAAAAGTGGTTTCTTTCGCATACAGAAACTTTCGCGGTTTCCATCGGTGCTGACTTTTTCGCGTGTGTTTAAATTCGCGGTCGGTAATGATAGCGTTGTAACAAGCGACGAGTTCAAAACATTTTAGCGTGATGTTAAATTCGCGGTTCAACCTCAAAGCGCGAAAAGCGCGAAAATAAAACCACTGCGAATGAAACCACTTTTACAGTATTACTGATCAGGTATTCGCTGAGATTGTAGTACTTTTGGAAAATTTTCTCTATTTTTTTTGGCTAATATGTCACATTTTTGTTGTTACCCCTACTGAAATTGTGTTTACAGTACAGTATCATTTCACACATTTGCTATGCATACATGTACACATTTTAGAGCAAAAATTGACAGTTCTGCAGGCATATGAGAACTAAGTTTTCACTTTGACAAGACTTCAGATACAAGAATTCTCTCCCCCACAGTGGCAGCAGAGGCAGAGTCTGTTTTAAGGTGTGTTGGGAGAACACAACATTAATGATATTTCCTATTCCCCCCCCCCCCACTTTGCCGCTGTTTTTATTTTTGTTCCCAGAGTGTGTACAATATTGTGCACAACATTGAATTATGTCCTTCTAGCCTATGTTTGACTCTCCTTCATAAATTCTGAATGCCACATCGAAATCATTCTGTGCTTTCATAATTAATAACAGCACTATTTTCGCAAATAAACCAATCATCGCAAGAGCCATTGCATAATTCACGCACAGTGTAGAGGACTTTCAAGGCAGCAGGGAAATATAGGGCTTTTTACACTTGTAAATTTTTGCTTAGCCCCGGACCAACGGTGGGGCTAAGGGGGGGCCTTAGCCCCACCGTTGGTACGGGACTATCCTTAGCCCACTTTCTGTCTGTTTACACTCGTTTTTGCCAAAGTGGGCTAGCCCCACCGATAGTACGGTACTATCTGGCCCTGCAAAATAGCAGGGGTTAGCACCGCAATTGCGGTGCCGAGCAAGTGAGTGTAAACAGAACGAAAAAATAATCCTGGGCTAAGCGACAGAGACGAAGTCCGACCCTCACTGACCAATCAGAAACGAGGTAATCAAGCGCTGCCGGTGCGTGCATGTACGTGTACAGTACACAGCATAATTATGAATATTCATGTGGTTTGGAAAGTCCGGGGCTAAGAAATACGAGTGTAAAAAGGTCAGTTTTCTCCTTAGCCCCGGACAAGAGATAGTACGGGACTAATTGGCGAGTGTAAAAAGCTGAAAAAATTGTTACGGGACTAACGATAGTCCTGGGTCAGAGAAAGTCCGGGGTTAAGAAACACAAGTGTAAAAAGCCCTTATGACAACTTTTCAAGGACTGTTTGGTAGTTTTCACTCACTGTAAAAGAAATGGAATCACACTGAGCGATTGAGATCGTCAAACAGCAGTCATGTTTCATGTGACTGGTGATGCACTGCTACAACTTTTGTACTGTTTGCCCTCCTTTTAGGTCAAAATTCTTGGAATATTGCACAAGTCCTTGGAGTCATGTACTGCAGAGAAAATAATTCCTATACAGAGAAAAGAATTCTCATCCAGAGCAGAGAAAGGAAATGTTTGATGCTCGTGGTGTCATTTACTAATGAAGTCTAAAATGGCTGCAAAATGAAACAAAAGCATCTGACCTAATTTGATAAATGACTCCTGACAAGTCAAAGTTTTAATAACAATATATCTGTTACCGTGCATTCCCATGATAACCAGCATGGATGTAATGAAATTCTCATCACAACAAAGTAAATAGGGCCTATTTAGGTCCAAAAAAATGTATATATCTTTAGGCGCTGTCAGACTGGCAAAAGATCGAGAAGTTTAAGATCGCAAAGTCTTTGCGATCTTTTGTTGTGCGGTCACATTGGCAGCCAAACTTCTCGATCTTTGGATCGAGAAGTTTGGGCCATCAGTGCATGTTCGCAAAAAAAGAAGAAAGAGTGCACCTTCTGATGGTTAGTGATTTTGACAGAACAATGCACGCCTATACATGACAATGGCCTCACGCCTCGGAGATAATGCCCGCAAGCAGGTGGTGGACTGGTCATGTGACAAAGATCGCGGAGTTTCAGTTTGTCGTGGTCACACTGGCAAAAAATCGAGAAGTTTGGAGGGGGTGGAGAAAAACCCCTAGTTGATGTGGGAAGTTTTGCAGGAAGTTTGCAGTCACACTGGCAAAACTACGAGATCTCCAAGATCACGATCTTAAACTTCACGACCTTTTGCCAGTCTGACTGCCCCTATTATGTACTTTACTGTTTGGTTACAAAATTACAATTAAATTTTGATATAATGAAACAAAACCGCCAGTCCCAAGGTCTTATACTATAACAGGAGTCAGCTGTATAAGGTTTAAAAATACATCAAAGCAAGATTAATTGATTCGTTACCATAATGTTTGAATTCATTGTTTCATGCAGTTAGTTTATTCTGCATATAACTGTATACAATTACTTTGGCGATGGAAGACTGTTGTGAATTTGTGTGTCTGTCTGCCCTGTTCATCTAATATTCAAAATTCACATGATAGATGCATGAGTGTTTTAATAGCAGAACTTCAAACACCGACAGAAAATCAAAGAGCACTTAACCTGACGCAGTCAGGGGACTGATCTGATGAATTTGTTTTTAATATTACAAGAAATATTGTAAATGTTTTCATCAATATTGGAACATAAACACTGAGTGGCGATGAAATGACACCATCAGATATTTAAAGCAAAATCTGTGGCGAGCGAGGGATGAAACACAAAAGCCAGAATCATGAAAAATTCACTTGTTTCGGAGAAACAATTGATATTTTGTCATCAAACCTGGTACAATGAGTCAGGTACAGAAGGGTAGTTAACTATTCATATTTGGGCTAAGTGCAGAGAAGGGGTAAAAGGTCAAGGCAAAGATTGTTAATTTTTTGAAAATCCATTGCTTTCATAATGTATGAAGAGGTTAACAGCACTTAATCAGTCATCACTCAGAGATTTTTCCTTTTTTTTTTCTGAGAAGTGTCTAGAGTAAATGGAGGTGAGGGGATTTGCAAACATGAAAGTCAAGTAAACACACAAACAAACAAACAAACAAACAAACAAACAAACAAACAAACAAACAAACAACAAGCATAAATAAAACCAACATTGGTATGTTTTGATACAAAATGAAGAGTGTTTCAGTGGTCATTCAGCCATATTAATGAGTTTTATGTAGCTTGCAAGAAAGAAAGAAAGATTACTCAGTGCTACTTGTGGGAACCTTCTGAACTTCAATCTAAATTTCAAATTCAATTTAGGTCTGCAGCTTTTATAAGAATAAAATGTAAAAACAAAAAATACAACAATAAAACAAATAAACAAATATGTTTTTCTACAAAAGTCAGGTTTCACCAATAAAAATAATAATAATAATAATAATAATAAATCATTTATACAAATACAGCAAATTGATGCATTCTCTCCTCCTTGACATGTTCCATGTTGCAGGTGCCGTCACAATAATCCTTTCTGAATGATGTTTGATGAAATGACAGCCCTTTCTTCATGACAAAATCACTGAAAAGATAATGGCTCTCAACGATTTACTCACAAAGGGAAAAAAGGGGCCAAAGTAGGGGGTGGAGGAATCCTAAATGGTCTGGTTTGATTTTTACCTAAAAAAAAATAATTATGCTGAAAGTGACAACAAATTAACATAACTATGCATTTCTGTTGTACAGTTTTCAATACTATATTTCAATATTCAAGAATATATATATATATACATATATATATGTACTTTTAGATAGATATGATGATTCATTTAAAAAATAATATTCATCTATCATCCTTAACTATCATTTTCTATTAAAAAGGTCTTAAAGGACAAGTTCACCTTCATAAACATAAGGATTGAGAGAATGTAGCAATATTAGTAGAACACATCATTGAAAGTTTGAGGAAAATCGGACAATCCGTTCAAAAGTTATGAATTTTTGAAGTTTTTGTGCAGTAACCGCTGGATGAGAAGACTACTGCAGTGTGTGAATAACTTAGATGTCACATGTGTACAACAATATAAGGAAAATATAAAGAGAATTTCACAAAATTTCATCTTTTGAAAAAAGTACACATTCGTCCGACTTGTTACCAACAAATGTTATGGGTAATATTATTCCCCCTGCCTTTAGAAAGAGGCAAGTCAAGTGCTCTTTTATTATGCGAAAAAAGTGGAAATATGTTGAATTTTCTTTACATTTTCTTCATACTGTTGTACGTATATGACTCACAAGCTGTAGTAGTCTCCTCATCCAGCGGTTCCAACACAAAAATTTTAAAAATTCATAACTTTTGCATCGATTGTCCAATTTTCCTCAAACTTTCACTGATGTGTTCTACTAATATTGTTGCATTCTCTCAATCTTTATGTTTATGAAGGTGGACTTGTCCTTTAAGAAGGATGAGTGTGCAGATCAGGAATTGATCCACATACACACATTATATACATATGTCAAATCAAAACATAATACAAAGTGAAATCATACACCATGCCCGAAATAATAAAATTACAGATAACCCCATTGTGGTCACATTGCATACGATACCAAATTCAATTTGTGTGGTGTTTGATTACAACAGGTTCGCTTACATCTGCGAGTGGATAAAAATGCATGAAATTCACCAGAAAGTTACAGTGAGCAGCGATATCGGGTAAAATGGGGTGGACACGATGAGAGAGGAAGCGGAGGTGGGAAAAGTGAAGAAAATGAAGTGAAAATTTGACCACACACACACACACACAAACACACACACATACACAAATACACCACATTATGCATATTGCATGCCGTCAGTTGTCAACTAGGGCGTGAAGAAGGGCACATGCATACATCTTGTGATCATAGAGTTGATTTTTTTTTTCTGTATACTGAGAATTCTCCTTTCACTTTGGAGTGGGGGGGGGGGGGGGAGCAGATGAGGCAGGCCAGCAATGGCAGAGTGGTGATGATGATGATGATGGTGATGTTGTTGATGATGATGATGATGGTGATGATGATGATGATTGATGATGATGATGATGATGATGACGACAATGACGACGATGATGATGATGACGATGTTTAATGATGATGATTGATGATGATGATGATGATTGATGATGATGATGATGATGACGACGATGATTGATGATGATGATGACGATGTTTAATGATGATGATTGATGATGATGATGATGATTGATGATGATGATGATGATGATGATGATGATGACAATGATGATTGATGATGATAATGACGATGATGAGGATGAGGATGATGATGAGTTTGTATATTTCCTCTACCATCTCCATTCTCTGGCTTCCCATCATTTTTTGTTTGTATTTACGTGGACCATAAAATTACCTCTTCCCACCTGTTGCTATTCAGCAGCCAACAGGCAGTACTTATCTCATCATAATAGGGCTTCTCCCTTTACTGTGATTAAACTGATAACATATTGATCATTATATATCACCTTCTCTTTCTCTCTCTCTCCTATCTCTTCATCTATCTTACTTTGTATCTTCCCTGCATCTGCCTATTCATTCAACTTTTCATCTACTTTCTATATATCCAATCATCTATCCCTCTATCCCACTTTATCTAACAATCTTTGACATGAACAGGTTCTCAGCTTTTCATGGACTGACCTAGGAGTGCATCTGGTAATCTATCAATCAACTACTTACAAGAATATTTATCTATTTCTATCCATTAAAGGGATGGTACAGTATTGGTGGAGATGAAAATTGGGCTATAACTTTTTTGTGAGATACCAAGAAAACACTTATGAAATAGTACAGAGCATACCATTTTAAGAGGAATTCACAGTTTATTTGATGAAAATCGGGTTAGGAATAGCTGAAACATCCAAAAACAAAGTAAAACAAAACGATCGTAATAAAATGTGGGTCCCACACTTTATAAGGATCATTCTGTTTGGGATATCTCAGCCATTTCAAAATCAATTTTCATCAAATAAACGTTAAAATCCTCATGGAATTACATGCTCTTTCATATTTCATAAGAGGTTTCTCACTATGTCACCAAAAAATGATAAAAACCTGAAGCTAAGTCTCAACCAAAACTATATGATTCCTTTAAGCAACACATACCTATTCATGAATATACCCGGCAGTGTATCACCCATTACTCTTTAAATTAACGCATCCATTGGTACATATATCCGTCAAAGCATCTCTCTCTCTCCTTCTCTCTATCTATTTATCAAACTATCTATCTGTCAATCCAGCTTCATATCATTCTCTGTACTGTCCTGCCAAGCTAGTGTAGCTATTGGCATTATTCACGGATGCCAATGTTGTTAACCCGTTGAGGACGGGCTGATTTTGCTATAACACTTATTTCCCATAGACACCTGTCTGTCACTGAGTATACACGGGACTCAGGACTCGTCTTCAATAGGTTTACTGCAATGCAGTATTCTGAGGACTGAAAAGGTGAATTTTTTAATGGAAAAACAGTATTTTTGTCTTTCCTGCCATACACACGAGTGGCATACAACTTGGAAAAAAACAGTATTTTTCCATGAAAGCTGCAGATTTCTTTTGGCGAAAAAGGTACAAAATACTGCAAAATAGTAACAGTTGGCATCATTACATCTATCCAGCAGTCTGCATTGGTGCGTCATTCTCTATTACTAGCAGATAGATAGATAGATAGATAGGTAGATAGACAGATAGATAGATAGATAGATAGATAGATAGATAGATAGATAGATAGATGGATAGGTACATGTAGGTAGGTAGGTAGATAGATAGATAGGTAGATAAGTAGATAGATAGATAGATAGATAGATAGACAGACAGATAGATAGATATAGATAGATAGATAGATAGATAGATAGATAGATAGATAGATAGATGGATAGATAGATAGATAGATGGATAGATAGATAGATAGATAGATAGATAGATAGACAGACAGATAGATAGATATAGATAGATAGATAGATAGATAGATAGGTAGATAGACAGATAGATAGATAGATAGATAGATAGATAGATAGATAGATAGATGGATAGGTACATGTAGGTAGGTAGGTAGATAGATAGATAGGTAGATAAGTAGATAGATAGATAGATAGATAGATAGATAGATAGATAGACAGACAGATAGATAGATATAGATAGATAGATAGATAGATAGACAGACAGATAGATAGATATAGATAGATAGATAGATAGATAGATAGATAGATAGATAGATAGATAGATGGATAGATAGATGAGATATACAAATACATCCCTATACAATAGTATTATCTGTCTACCTATTAATCTCTGACAAATCTATCCATCTGTGCATCTAGTGTTTCGTAAAAAAAACAAAAACATAATATCCTACTGCATACGTGTGTCCATCCATCCATCCATTCACAGCCAATGCATCCATCAATCTATCTAAATGTTGTTATCTATGTGTGTGCCACTCTTGTCCCCCAAGGTCACACATGTGTCATTAGTTCTACTTCTCTGCCTCATTAACTCTTTTCCATTTATTTCACAAACTTGACTTTGTATCTTTTCATCATAGAATTTCATCCTAGAAGAGAATGTAGCCTGATGTACATCACTGCAGAATTGGGGGAAAAGGGATGGAAAATACAGCTGAGTAATCTTTTGAGGCAATCTAGGGAAAAGAGGTCCCCACACCAAACATAGCACATACTTAACCTGTTCATTACAGGAACCTGGTATACCGGGTTCCCAAAATGTAGACAAGAGTGCCTAGTTTCATGGCCAAAATTCATGTCTATTTGTGTTACGCTGCTCAGAAAAATGGCTTTGATAGAAAGATTAGAGTATCTTCTCGCAATGTCAGCTTCCTTCCTTATTAAAACTGTGTGTATCGTACTATAATTTGTCTTCTTTGCAATGTAGTGCGCCCTTATTTTGCTATTAAACTCGTATGAAGATGTGCATAGCAATCAAGGCTGAGCTCAGTAGAAATTTGCTTCGCTGACACCATTCAGGTGCATCTTTTGTGTGTAAAAAAAAAAAGAGTTTGTGAGCCAATCAGCATATGCTCTATTCATACCTTGCACCCGACTGATATTTCTATTGTTTGATGGCACATGATGTTGACAAAGGGGGTACATGTAATGCTTGACTGCTTTCCCACAGGTGGATTACCAACCTGTCCGTTCTCTGTCAACCTACAAAAACAATCTCGTTTGGGGGTATCGGAGGCTCTCATAGAATTGCAGGAGGAACGGGTTAAAAATGGGTAGCTTCAGTCAGAGTAAGAGTACATCACATCCTAATTGAAACAACATCCTTAAGCCTTTAAAATCTTAACAGTAACCCCTCTATTATGCCAAACTTACACCTGCTCATCTATTTTTTTTTTCTGTTCTCCATACAAAACAGAATGGGTCAAATTATACTTACCATGATTTCTTTGAAATAAAGACAATCCCATCCATGTGCTACCCATTTAATTCTACTGAAATTTCAGAATATTGGAATGGAAATTATCTAACATATTCAGATCACATATTCCAAGAATAGGGAAAAAATAGAGAAAGACAAAAAAAAAACCTTTTACTTTCACTACCATAAAACTGGAAGATATCCTCTTGTGAATTATTTGAAGTATTTATGTCCTGACTCTCATGGTTATCTGCAGATGAAATTAAAAAAAAGTGGGCTTGCAAAATATTGCACATTGATACACTTGACCTATAAGAGATGAAAGCCCTGAAAAGGAATAAGTACGTGTACAAATTTAACCTCATGAATACAGTTTGTAGCATCTCCCCCTTGCCTTGTGTTCACAGAAGGGAACTCCTCCACTGTAAAAAGAACCCTACAAGACTGACAAAACTTACTCCTTTGTGGAATAAGAAGGGCTGCCGTGGCGGGGTCTCTTGAGGCAAGATCTTGCGGGAATTTCTTGTCCTTATTCTTCAGGTCTGTCCTGGCACCTATCAGCGTAAAGAACATCAAACTATGAAATTTGATACACTCAAGAGTCTTGGCACTGTTGATGGAGTATAAACTTATGTGAAGAACATTGAACATCAAACAATTAAAAGCTACACTCAAAGAGCTGAGGCACTCAAGGTGAGACTGAGTAGCTGTACTACAACAACTTCTTGTTTTGTGTGTTTGTCTGCCCTTTTCATCTAAAATTTAAAATTCACATGATAGATGCATGAGCATTTTACCACCAGAATTTCAAACGCTGACGGAAAATCAATGAGCACTTATTAAACCTAATGCAGTGGGGGGATTAATCTGATAAATTTGTTTTTAATATTTCAAGAAATATCATAAATGTTTTTATCAATATTGGAACATTTATAACACTGAGTGGTGGTGTAACGACACCATCAGATATTTAAAGCAAAATCTGTGGCGGGCGAGGGATGAAACATCAATGCCAAAATTCACTTGTTTCTAAGAAACAACTTCTCTGACATGCCCAAATTAGACTATAATGGGCATCAACTTTTACTTTTACACACACAGTATACAAATAGTAAATGGTCACGAGTGTGATGGTACAAGATTTCACACAAGGTGAAAGATAGAGGCAGTCTTTTCAACAGGCAAAGTGAAGTAAAAACTTAGGTCCCAAAGTTATTTATCCAATATCTTTATACTTGTATACGTTATCATTTGGCAATAACAAAATTTCCATATATTTATAGCAAAAGAAGAGTACTGGTCCAGAGGACTTCATTATAACAGGAGTTGCTTGTATTCTTTATAGTAACTTAATATTGCCTGGAACAAAGACTATGGGTTGCCAAGCAACAGGGACACAAGACTGATGTCACCTTTCTCCAGCAAAAGTTGCACAGCCTCCTTGTGGCCCTTCCAAGCTGCAGCATGCAGAGCTGTGTCACCAATCTTATTCTGAGCATCAACAGAGACAAGAAACACAAGGTGAATAGAAACATAACATTTATCAGATAATACATTATGTAATATGTGGTCTATCAATAAGCCAGTTCGTAATTAGCTCATGTGCACGTTGGTACATATGACCTTTCTATTTTTTTAGTTGGTTAGGCACTTCACTCATATTCAAAGCAACATAATGCGTACCAGGTGACCAGAATGGTCCGTCAAACAACCCTCGGGGGAAGCATCCATTTCTTTGTTTTGTATTGAATGCATTAAAACATTTTTATTGAATTCGTAATGCCAAATACCAGGTTTGCAGTCAGGCGGATGTAATGGCAAGTATCATGTACAAGGATTGCATGAATAATCATTATATATGACAGATGCTCATCTCTGTGAATTTAAAACCCATCATGCGTTTTGGTACCAGTGACCTTTTTCTGCTCATGTGCAAAGTAGAACTACGAACTGGCTTATACACACACTACACACTCACATACACACACACACACACACACACACACTCACACTCACACACACACACACACACACACACACACTCACACACACACACATACACACACACACACGCACACATGATCAAGAATGCTATGCAAGGTCAGAACAGCAGTCTGCAAGAGTTAGATACTATTATATTCCACATACTAAAGAATGTTGCAGTAGGATTGGTCCAGAGCTGATCACGTGATGAAGCGTAGTTTTGCCCATCACATCACCTGAGAAGAAAAGTTCGTTACACTTTATGTTGATAGTCCCTTTTGTTTCGCTGATCTCTACACAGTCCACACAGTCCTAACGCAAGATGAGTAAGCGCGAAATAAAAGTGCGTTGCACTGTGGACTATCATGTGACCTAGGTCACTTGATAGTACACAGTACAACACACTTTCACTTCGGTGCCGCGCGGTGTGCACAGCAAATTCATTGTTTTGTCATCTACGCGCACACGTAGCCTAATCCCTAAGGATACCTAAAGACAGCTAAAACGGTTTCAGATGTGGAATAAAATGGGAATTTCTAGGACCCTAGATGTGGAATATAAAGCAAATAATCAACTTTTAGTTTCAGGCAATGAGACAAACTATCACTTCCTATGTAGCTATCTTTCCTCAGCTGCGCTTCGGAAAGATAGCTACATCCAGATCTCCTCGGAAGTGATAGTTTGTCCCATCACCTTCACCAACGTTGATTATTTGCTTACTGTATAAGTTGTTATTTTCGCATACAGATATTTTCGCGAATAAGCAGGTCACAGACATTTTTGCGAGATGTTGTTTTCGTGAATTGACACCGAGGTTATTACATGTTCATTATTACCCTAGTGCATTGTGACATTTTCACATGTTGTTAAATTCACGGTCCATCCATGACACGCAAAATTCATGAAAATTAACCCTTGAGAAAATTAACCCTTGTGAAAATTAACCCTTGCGAAAATAACAGCTTATACACTATTCTTCTTCACAAAGAGATTTTGATATACCTTCTCCATTGTTTAAACTTGAAGAACAAATGCTAACAACAGTTCAGAAGTGTTTTTTGAAACTTCTATACAAATTGTATCATGAATGATGGCAATCTATTTCTACCAAGCGTATGCTCTTTGACAACAAAAGTTGGGTTTGCAAGACACGTTTCATATGCTGGGAATGTCACTGTCTGTTCATTTCTCTCGTTCTCTCTCCACATCAATCTATCAGTCTATCCATCTATTTGTCTATTTGTCTATCTATCTATTTACCTATCTATCTATCTATCTATCTATCTATCTATCTATCTATCTATCTATCTATCTATCTATCTACACTGTATCTATCTATCTATCTATCTTTATATTTCTATCTACATTATGTGTGTATTACCGGTATATATATTTTTTTAATATGCTACGATAGCCTGATTTATATGACACCACACTGATAATGATTAAAGTACAGGTAGGGTAGTAAAGACGTTCTGTGCCATACACATGACCATTTTGGTCAGTGAAGATGGCATTTCCCAAAAGGACAGTAATCTGCCTTTTCTCATGAAGTCACACAGTCTCTTCCTCATTACCTCCGCCAAGGAAGGAGGTTGTTTTCGTTACCGTTGATTTGTGTGTATGTTTGTGTGTTTGTGTGTTTTTTGTCCCTGTGCAAAATAACTCAAAAAGTAGTTAACGGATTTGGATGAAACTTACAGGAAAGGTTGAGAATGACACAAGTAACAAAATGATTAAATTTTGGTAGTGATCCCAGAATTTGGGGGGAATTTATGAAGGATTTGTGATATTTTGGCAGGTAGGGTCAATGAACTTGGGAGTTCAGGCTGCGCGTATTTGAGGTTTGCATGCGCGCACTAAAGCGCGTGCTCTAGTTACGTTTCTGCTAGGGCAAGGCGCGCCGTGCAGCTGAGGGTTTATGACGTAACAAAGACTTCTATAATGGGAAATCGGGCGACTTTCAGCACGGGTGGAAATCACTGATATCTCTATGGAAGAACAAGATCAGTGGTGGAAATGAGCTGCATGCTTGGCGGAGGTCTGCGCTAGGGTTATTGAACTGCTTGCAGCTGTGTTCACACGAGTGTGAAAGGTGGAGTGGTGCAGCATACGAAAGTGTGTATCATGTGTGTTTCACTGCCCAGTCCCTCTCATCCAACTGTTTCGGCTAACTCTGCAATGCAATCATTAACTCCACAGATCATTTATCTAGGTAGATGCTTGCGGTATACATCCTGAGCTAAACCTCAGAATCCTGGTTCCAAATGGGATAGGTGTATAGACCAAATGCAATTACACCAAAAGCTAATTTCCACCATGGAAGAAACCTTACTTGATGCACAGGCCAGGCAACGAGGTTAAATGCTGTCATTAGGGCATAAATATGCACAATAATTCATTGAAATGATGATTAATAAATTTATTTCATGAAAATACTTGTACTCTTTACACAGTAAGAACAAACAAACAAAAAGGCTCCAAATATGTGCATTATAAGCTCACTGAGAGAAACTGTAAGCATTCAACAGTTGCGAGGAAATGACCCATATCACCAAAGGCACTTTTCATCCCATTTCGAAAAATGAATTGAATTGCAACAGACACCAACAATTGGTGAACACACAGATGCTTCGATAATGATGATTAATTCTTTTTTTCTCTGTCTCTCTTTCCTCTCTCTTTGACCGTGTACATCATTTCTTCAATAAAACGAATTCTTGTTAACATCACGGTCCATAAACAGTACATCACTGGCCATCCTAATCATTATCACATAAAGTTTTATTATCAGCAAATTGGCTATGACCCATTTCTGCAATGGGCTTTGAGTTCCAGAAGATTAACCCTCTGAAGACTAGTCCAGAGTATACTCAGGCAGGTGTCTATGAGAACGTGTGTCATAGCAAAATCAATTCATCCTCAACGGGTTGAAGGATATGTGCCATTAACCACAACATATGATGTGAATGATGGTGAATGCACACTGCAGTACAAAAATGGTGGATTCCTCCCTTCCCCCCCCCCCCCCACCACCACCACCACCACCCTCTTTAGCAGAGTTAGAAACACTGCAGCCAGCTTAACAAGATACAAAGTACTGTACTGTAAAAGTGGAAACTTTCATGGGGTTGAAATTTTTGAGCATTTTGCGCAACCAGAAACTAGCACGAAAATAAAAGCATGCAAGTATTGACCCAAAATTAATCACCCGAAAATATCCACTTTCACAGTACTGCAAAAGTGGATATTTTCGCATGACTAATTTTTCGCGCTTGGCCGGGTCGGAAGAGTTTCGCGAAAATTTGAACACCGCGAAAATTTCCACTTTTACAGTACCTGAACATCATAGAGAGTGTTAATTTTGCTGGCTAAAGACTGAAATAATGCATCTCTTCTAAATCATAAGAATTAAAAACACTAGAAGATAGGTGAGACAACATCTATCTATCTACTCATCTATTCATATATCTATCTATCTATCTATTTATCCACCTATTATGTAAATTGATAGATACATGAAGATAGGTAGATAGATATAAACAAGAGACCCGGGGGTCACACGCTCACCTGAGTATCGCAAGTTCACCTTATATGCATTCTTGCAGACTCTTACCTGAGAACATTGGAAACTTATGGTGGGGGTAGCTTTGAGAATGGGGGCATGGTGTCCATTTACATATTCCATCACACTGGTAAAAATACCTGCCAAGTACACTGTACTTTATAGAATGTTGGATTATGCAGCTTGGGAAAAAAAGACTTAAAGCCCTATCACTTTTGATTAGGACTAGAGAAAAATATTATCTAATATTCATCAATTTAGGAGGTTTGGACCCCCTGGGGCCCCCAAGGAAAGCATGGTGCCCATTCAAACACTTTGAGATCTTATCCCTATGGGAATGCTACTTGACAAGTTTGGTGAAAATCCATTATGTTGTTTTCAGCAAGAAGATGAAAATTTAGGCCCGCATTTGGACCCCCCCCCCCATCCCATCCCGCTTCCTTGGGTCCCAAGGGGGTGGGGGGGGGGGGGCACCCCTGATTCTCCCATGAACAAACTTGAAACAACAGTCATCAATATACTGACTCATTGTATTAACTTAGCTCAATCACTTCCAGTTCTAGAGAAAATCTGTAAAGATTCCTTATAGGGGGGGGGGGGGAGGAAGGGGGTGGGACCCCTGGGCCCCCCCTCCCCCCCCCCCCCCCCCCCCCCAGATGGGGTATGGTGCCCATTTGATGGAATTGAGATTCTACCCCCCTAGGAATGCTACCTGCCAAGTTTGGTGAAAATTAGTGATAGGGTTTTCAAGAAAAAGATGAAAATTTACAATTTTGGTCCACATTTAGGCCCCCTGGGGCCCCCCAGGTGGGGCATGGTGCCCATTTGATGGAAATGAGATTCTTTCCCCCTAGGGATGCTACCTGCCAACTTTGGTGAAAATTCATAATGGCATTTTCAAGAAAAAGATGAAAATGTACAATTTGGGCCCCATTAGGAACCCTCCCCGACCCCCCTCCCCTGGGTCCCAAGGGGGGGGGGGCACCCCTGATTCTGCCATGAACAAACTTGAAACTACAGTCATCAATGTACTAATTCATAGTATTAAATTAGCTCTATCACTTCTGGTTCTAGAGAAGAAGATTTTTTAAGATTCCTTAATTTGGGGGGTTTGGGCCCCTCTGGGGGCCCCCTAGGTGGGGTATGGTGCCCACTTGAACAAATTGAGATCCTATCCCCCTAGGGATTCTACCTGCCAAGTTTGGTGAAAATCGGTCAAGGGGTTCTCAAGAAGAAGATGAAAATGTAAAAGTTTACGCACGACAGACGACGGACGACGCACGACACACGCCGCACGCCGGTCGAAGAGCGATCACAATAGCTCACTTGAGCCTTCGGCTCAGGTGAGCTAAAAAAAAAGTGAATACATAGCTGCAGCATTTTTTGAACAAACAGTTTACACAGAGCTGCAAACCTCTTTAATAAAAAAACAACATACTGATGTAGAGCAAAAAAAAAAAGAAGCAAAATACACATTTCACAAGGAACAGTCATAATTTTTGTTTCAAGATTAAAAGCACACTATTGATCACACAATATCAAATTCCACAAAAATATTTTCCTTTAACAATGAAATATATTTTCTTACATTTGATGGAGCAGCTTTAAAAACAAACAAACAAACCACATACTAGTTGGCAGCTCTGCTTGTTGGATTAACACATTGAGGACAGACTGATTTTGCTGCAACACGCATTTCCCATTGACACACACCCGAGTAACTCGGGACTCGTACTCAACAGATTAATGAAACAATGTGAACTACTACAGTAGATAGTTACACACTCTGCACCACCAGGCAATGAATGCATAACAAATCTGGAAGGAAACATAACATGCAACTTGCCAATGTAGCTCATCATGCAACTAGTCATAGCAAATGTAGCGCAAGTGGGACAGCAAAAAAACAAAACAATAACACCCAAAACAAATAGTCTTACTGAACACCAGAGGGCACTATCACACTCTGCCCTTGGCTTGGGGGGGGGGGGGGAGGGGAATGACAGGGACCATACCTGGACATTTATCTGGCAGTTTGGCCGAGATATTAGTGACTTCATGCACTCGATATGACCTCCATGGGCTGCCCAGTAAAGGGGTGTGGCTCCGGCCTTGTCCAGGCTGTTGACTGACACCTGCAAGTCACAGAAGAGTGCAGTGATAATTACAGATTAGGGTAGTAAAGAAGATGATCATCATTATGATACTTCTAGTAGATCCACTTACTAATTACAGCAATAACACTGGTTACATTGATAGTAGCAGGTAGAAGTAGTAGAAGTAGTAGTAGTAGTAGTAGGAATGATGGAGATGAGGTTGATGAGGATGATGATGAGGATGATGATGAAGATGATGAGGATGATGATGATGATGATGATGACGATGATAATGGTGATGATGATGATAATATGGTATATTCTTTGTCCATGGCAGCCTTTTCAGTCTTGTCACTGCTTTACCACAGGGCCCTTTCATTGTTATTCCCCTAGCATTGCCAGGTACGCGTCTATACTCCTGGGTCAAGAGGGACATGGTGGGTGAAAACACCTTGTCCAAGGACGTAGGTACTAGACAGGATTTGAACTCGGGACCTCTGATTGAAAGTCAACATTCTTATCCACTAAGCAACAGTGTCCCCATGATGATATTGATAATAATAATACTGATGGTGATGATGATGATGATGATAACAATAACAACAACAAGAAGAGAGAAAACCACCACCACCACCACCACCACCATCATCATCATCATCATCATCATCATCATCAACATCATCATCATCATCATCAACATCATCATCATCATCATCATCATCATCATCATCATCAACATCATCATCATCATCAACATCATCATCATCATCATCAACATCATCATCATCATCATCATCATCTTATCAACCCAGGGTAGACTCTTCAGTGCTAACACTGCTCTCCCCAGGTCATCTGCAGAGATGCCAAGTTCAAAAAACTTTTATGAGTGAGATTTTTATGACTCGGCATCTCGGCGCTCGCGCGCGCATGCGCGCGAACGAGGGGGGTGTCCCCCTCCCATGGTAGGGAGCTTTTTTAAATTATTAGCTCTTAATGATGCGATCTGGTGCATACTTAAGTGACTATTTTTTACTAATTTTGAAAAGCAAAAGGGAAATATACCTTCAATTGCAACTATCACTTTAATCCTTTGAGCTATATGCTCCTTATTTTTGGCCCAAATTGCAGACTTCACCAGATGCGTGAGAAAAATGGGTGCCATGAGTGAGATCGTGAGACAGACCCTAAATGCTTGAGTCTCACGCATTCTGCGTGAGACTTGGTAGCTCTGCATCTGCCATGATAGGGGGAGGGGGTGATGGAGGGGCTGAGTAAGTGTGAATGGAGAGGGTGGGATAGGAGGGAAGTACACTGTATACCTCCAGACATGAATAAGCATGCTGTCTAGTTATGAGAAGGGGGAAGAACCCATAAAATTCACATGTGGCCTTGTCATGTAGATTTAATCAACATTTATGAAGGTCAATCTAAACTGAGGTACTTGTAGTATCCTAGATACAATACGAGAATGATTATACAGTGGGCATATTACACAAAGTATCTGATACCACAAAATAGAAAATTGATAGAATTCCATTTGCTTGATATGATCCATGACACTGATGTACCTTTTCTTTGATACATACATGTAAACCCCGAACAAATATTGGCAATTACAGAATTGATCTAGCATAATATATGGATTCCATGCATGTCTTTTGTCTGTTTGTACATTCTAGTGAGACGTTCATGATCAACACTTATTGCTTCTAACTTTTATTGGATCTACTGTATCCAAAAGTGTTACTCATCAGCCACACATAAGAATGTACAGTGGGTGAAGAACTATACTATTATGCATGCATGCATTGGCGATTGAAACTTGGTGCATAGGCAAGGGCAAGTGACTATCGCTCCATTGTACCGTATGTCCCCACAAAAAATTACAATGGGATCCCCCGCAATGATAACTTTGAAAGCAGTGAATCAATTCAAATACAATTTCAGGGTATGAAACTATAACTCATTGCCCACATCTTACAGAAAACCCCATTCAATTTGCTCCAGTGGTCAAAGAGAAACGAGAAATCTTAAGAGCATGTCAGGAACCTTTCCCCTCCAAGTTCAGGCTATTGTGTTAACACATAAAGAATATGCAATTCCAAGAGCATCCAGGTGCTAAACTTGGAAGAATCGGACTCATGAGATGCTTTACAACAAAACATTTTTCTCCGCGACCACTTAACCAAATTGAACGGGGTTTTCTGTTTTCTGCAAAATAGAGCTAAGATGTTATTTCTCAAGACCCTGAAGTAGCATTTAGACAGTTTAATCATATTGGGAATTTTCAATGCAAAAATCTGATTGTAATTTCTTTGGGGACATACTGTATTGTTACGGAGTGTCAATCTAGCCAAAGATTTCACAAATGTTGCCCTTGTGAGGAATCGAGAGGAATTCTTGATATCTAAAATGATTATACTTAGTTGTGATGATTATGCATGTGACTGGTATGTCTGCCATCCGACAAAAATAATGTCCTTGCCTGGCAGTACATGTGTGTTTCCTTCAACAGGATGACAGTCACAAACCAAAGAATGAAGAAAAACAAATGTGACCCGCTACAACAAAAGGATCCTAAAGTCGCTGGCGGATGAGCCGAGAAAATCGAGTTTGAAGTCACATCATAAAATTGGTCAAAACGATCAGATTTCTGTTTTTGGCATGATTTTGTACTCTAATGTTTTGTCTATCATCTGCCAAAATTTCGAAGCTAAATGATCAAAGGAAAGGCAAGAAATCAGCGTTTTTCTGGGCCATGATTTTCCGTCTTCCAGAAACTTTCCGACTTAACAGAAACGTGTCCGAAGATTTGGACTTACCGCCACAGCTAGACTCCGCCCCTAGCAACGAGGGAGTGATCTTATTGGTCAGTGCATGGCATCCTGATTACTGACTGGTCGTGCATAGACTGCTGGCGCTAAGCTTGAATGAACATTGGCGGAGGTCGCTAGGAGCATGCCTTCTATTGTCAAGCGGTGAAAACTGATTCGTCTCCCCATAATCATGATAGTGTCCGAAGGAAAACTTTAGAGGCGTTTTTCTCGAAACTCTGATTTCCTCAACCACTTGACATGCGCTAATAAAATCATTGATATTTCCGCAACCGAGTACTTTTATGAGTTGTGCTATATGTTAAATTAAAGTAGATGAGTAGGGGAATAACGTCATGCCATTTCCACAAAATCGTCATTCCCCGACTTTCGGATCCTTTTGTTGTAGCGGGTCACAAATTATTGGTTTCTGTGTACTTACCTTGTTGTTTAAACACTCCTCCAGGAATGAGATGTTTCCACGTTTTGCCGCTTCATGCAGAGGGTAGTCTACAGACTCCATGCTCTCTTCAACTGCAATCAAAATTGGAACCAGATGCTGTATCTATATACCATATATTTTGTGGGCCTTTTCATTTTCATGAATTTTGCGAGTTGGGTGCTACTCTTGAATTTAGCAACATGTGAAAATATACAGTCTGATCCTGACATATGAATGCGAAGTGCACATGTACATTTCTTTGTTCATTACTGTACTCTATGATCACAAATTTAAAGGGGCCCTGAAATCCAAATGCATGTTGATTTGTGTTGATTTATGATACCCTGAACATCACTTTTGCGGTGAAACGAATATCTAGAAACATTCCATATATTTTTAATGATTTTTTTCTTCTATTTTTCTTCAGATTACTTGAGAACACGCACAAAAAATCCTTCCAAACCAATCAATATTCATATTCTTAATTATGATTATTAATGTGATTAACAAAAGACATGGCGAGTGAACATGCAAGTTATGCTGAGTTGAGGGGAAGGTGCATTCCAATGTCTTTTGTTAAACATTTCAGCACTTTAGCAATGATTGACAGATGATGTCATCTCAAGAATATGAATATTGATTGGTTTGGAAGGATTTTTTGTGGGCGTTCCCAAGTAATCTGAAGAAAAATAAAAGAAAAAATCATTAAAAATATATGGAATGTTTCTAGATAATCGTTTCACCGCAAAAGTGATGTTGAAGGTATTATAAATCAACACAGATCAACATGCATTTGGATTTCAGGGCCCCTTTAACCACTCATGAAATCATCAGAAAGTTCTGATTTGTGAAAATTTAGACTCGCTAAATGTATGACACATATATGGTAACTCACAAAAGCTTTAATAAAATTCCATCTAAAAGTACAGATTATAAGCAAAACTTGGAATGTAGGTCATGGGAATGCTTCTCCTCAGATCTTTTACATAATTTGCGTATTTCAAAGTTCTTTTTTTCAAAGAATAAAATTATTTCCCATAAAAATTGAATCACATTAGGAATAAAGTGTAAGTTTGTGTTTAGAAGGTTGTTTCATAACCCATAGCATTTGCTCAGATTACTGCATTTATGACAGCTAATGATTTGGAAAAACAACAATAGTTTTCTTTATAGACCCAACAGAAACATACATGTGGATGCCTTCACAGATGTGTATTGATGTCCTTTTATACTGGGTTTTAAACTATATTGCTATACTTTCTAGTGCATCCCTTTGACAAGTCTGTATGCCAGGAACTGCTTAATCACTTTAAAGTAAAATGGCTTCGTCATTCACGATAGATGAATACTCATTGTACAAAAAGTTTAGCCGGCATGGTTCTGCGAGCTACGTACCCTGGATTGTCACTATATAAAACTCACCACAGATGGGGTAGTAGCCATTTAATGGTCCATACCAGTGGATATTATGTAT
This sequence comes from Diadema antillarum, assembly GCF_040938485.1. Lineage (NCBI taxonomy): Eukaryota > Metazoa > Echinodermata > Echinoidea > Diadematoida > Diadematidae > Diadema > Diadema antillarum. The sequence goes on along the minus strand of NW_027271576.1, from coordinate 425,779 downwards.
TAGCCCTAGGAAAGTATTATAAACCATGCCAACAGTCTCTGAAGTCAAAATCTTACTAATCAAACAAAATGAAATTCTTATATTCTCCAATCAGAGAAATCTTTGCGGAAACTAACCGTAATTGCCTGGAATGAGTCCTGCTTTGTTTCCACATCGAGCCTTCCACCAACCATCATTGTTCTAAAAATTAGAGAACATGACAGAAACAAGAATGGCAGATAAATACTAGATATGCATAAATATCTAAAGCCACATGAATAAATCAATGAATGAATGAACACACAAATAAACAAATAAATTAAGAAATAATAAAGAAATTATAAGACAATTTAAGAAGATAATAAGTACATGATATATGGAACACATAATTATATACAACATACTAACCAACCAATCAATCAAATGTACATTGTACATGTGTATGAACATTAACCCATTGAGGACAGGCTGATTTTGCTACAACACGCATTTCCCATCAGACACTTTCCCAAGTACTGTATACTCGGGAATTGTCTTCAACGGGTTAAAATGGTGATAGGCTCTTTTTGGCTTTTAGCCAGTCCTTATACCATGTCTTTGTCTATTTTCAGATGGTCCAGTAAAAATGCCATGTTGGAAATTAAAGCTTGAGAAACATGTTTCTATTTGCGCCGAAAGTCAAGGGTTGTTCAGCTTTTGAAACAGTCTCCCTGCCAACTGTGAACCATTATGACATTCCGTACAACAGCTGTATCACAGACTCCATGGCATGTCAATGAAACATGCAGCTCTTAAAGGGATCGTACAGTTTTGGTTGAGACCTGATTTCAGGTTTCTAACATGTTTTGGTTAGATAATGAGAAACCTCTTATAAAATATGAAAGAGCATGTAATTCTATGAGGAATTCAACATTTATTTGATGAAAATTGGTTTTGAAATGGCTGAGATATCCAAAAAAGAGCGATTCTAATAAAGTGTGGGACCCACACTTTTTTACAATCGCTTTGTTTTACTTTGTTTTTGGATGTTTCATTCATTCCACACCCGATTTTCATCAAATAAACTTTAAATTCCTCTTAAAATGGTATGCTCTGTACTATATCATAAGTGTTTTCTTGGTATCTCGCAAAAAGTTAAAAGCCCAATTCTCATCTCCACCAATACTGTACTATCCCTTTAAGGGAAATGTTACCCATACATATTTTTATGTGAAATTGAGGAATGCATCAAAATAAGAGAACACATCAGCAAAATTTGAAAACGGTCAGACAATCTGTTCAAAAGTTTTTAAAGCATAGGTGCCACCATCGCTGGATGAGAAGACTACAACAGTCTATGATATTACACATGGACGATGATATAAAGAAAGCATACATTGTAATTATTAAATGGAAAATTCCACAAAATTTCATTTTTGTGGCAAGTACACATTCCTATGACTTGTTGCTGAAATAAGGGTAATATCATCTCCCTGCTTTCTGAAAGAGGCTAACGGAAGTCATAAGCTCTTTTATATGCTAGATATAGAAACTAAAATTATGTGCAATTTCTTTATATTCTTTGTAATGTTGTTAATACATGACATCACAAGTAATAAAGTCTTCTTATCCAGCAATGGTTGCACCAAAACTTAAAGAAATCATAACTCTTAAACGAATTGCTTGATTTTCCTCACAAACTTCACTGACAATATTCTATTAATACTGTGGCATTCCCTCAATTCACATTCTATATTTGGGATTCACTCTCCTTATTAAATTTATGCATCAGCAAATCAAACTCGCCTGGTAATTAATAGGCTCTTCTTGGCTCTCTAGTTTGACCCTAATACTACAGTATATGTTTTTGTCTGTTTTTAGACACATTAACATGTTTCTTGCACCTGAATTTGTGGGTTTTTAAGCCTTTGAAATGAGTCTCCCTGCCAACTGTGAACCAACAACATTCCTTACAACAGCTGTATCACAAACTCTACGGGCTGTCAATGAAACATGCAATTTTTAACTCTTGTGTACCGCAGCGCAAACCCCCTGTCTGTCACACTATTCTGAGACCACATCCCATGCGTGGTTTTGGAAAACATCCTGTTTTCAAAGCCTTGTAACTTTCGTATGCTAAAAATGCAGTACAGCAAAGTCATTATAGATAAAATTGCAAGTTTTGTATATGATGTAGGCCCTAATTTACAACACATCTATGGCTATGACACTTTTAGCTATACACTTCATATTTTGTGAAGTTTGTATTTTTGCACATTTTGCAAGTTGGGTGCTATTCACAAATTTAAACATGCAAAATGGATCTTGATATGAATGTAACGCGCACGCATATGTACATAAAAATTATCCATTCATTACTGTGCTCAACCTTCACCAATTTAACCCCTTGCGAAATTCTCAGAAAGTCCTGATTCAAAAAGCAATAGGGAGTTATGCTCATAAATTACACTATCCTGACACAGGAAATACCTGTCCCTGACGTAAAACCCAAAAAAGGGAAATTACTGTATACGAAAAACAAATGCAGTATTTAGCACCATCACTGGTTAGTAAAAAATCAAAATCAAAACAAAAAAGTGATGAGCAGTTAACTGCCAGTCTATTTTTCTAAAGAGGTCCATTAGAAGACACAACATTTTACACTATATAAACAGTGCATTTATAAAGCACATCATGACAACAAACCGTGCATTGTATTAAGTTGCCATTCAGCTCTACGCTGTGTTTTATAAAGCTACAACAATACAACCATCTTCTCTGCAGACCACTCACTGTCATATGAAGGGCCCATGGTGGCCAACTCTAAACAATTAACACAATGCATGATTCACGTAAAGGGACGTCAACTACATGATCGATATTCTCAAGAGGTAATAAAAACCACACACATCACCATATCTATGACAAGTGAGAGTGAGCATCTGCAATAATGTATCTCCTCATTCTCTGATGTAGTATCTACCAATTGTGGAGATTGTCATTATCATCTCAGGATAAAATATAGTATTTTACCTCCTTTGTTTGGTCATTTATAACTCATATTCAAAGTTGATGATATTGTATGCCATCCTCATCGAAACCCAAGTCTATATATCAGTCACTGGAAATGTGAGTTGAAACAAATGTACTTTTGACCACAATAAGTATCATTTAAAACCAAACCTGCATCTTTGACGTCAGTTCGGAGAGGTCAGTGAAACTATGAATTAGAGAATGACCCACTGTGAATGGTTTGTGAAACCAAGGAGCTATTACAGACCCATAGCTCCTTGGCGAAACTGCAGACCATATAGTTTAGGATAGTAAATCATAAACTTGTTTGGCTATTTCTGCACTTGCTGCTACATTTGTACGCTCATAAATCTATTAACGGTGCCATGCTTGTAAATCAGTGGGGGTGGAAGAACTGCCTGTAAATCACAGTGATGGATGGTACAAGTTGTGAGACTCAACCCACTATGATATCATGGAAAACATGAGATAAACATACCCCATGGGGGGGGGGGGAGAAAAACTTTTCTCTAATTTTGTTTTTCTCTAAAACTTTTATCATAATCTAGTTGATGGAATGGTAGCTACCTTTCCTTTATAAGACACACTTTCATCTAACTTATTCTTGACTAAAATCAGTTAAACTTCAATGACAAAATATCTACATGGAATCCAAACTGAAAATATGAAGAGTCAACTAAACTTTAGAGGGATGGTATAGTTTTGGTTGAGATGGGGAATCAGGTTTTCACTTTTTGTGAGATAACTATTAAAAAAACCACTACGAAATATTAAAGAGCATACAATTCTAAAAGTTATTCAAAGTTCATTCAATAAAAATCGGGTTTGAAATGGAGATATAAAAAAAACAAATAAAGAGGTTCTAATAAAAGGTGGCACCCATCTTTTATTAGAACCTAGTTTTGTTTCGCTTAGTACTAGAATATCTCAGCCATTTCAAAACCATTTTTAAATTAAAAATACACATATACATCTAGCACATCATTTGACATTAACCTTACTATAATTCAGAAACTAAAGTGGATTAACATTGTAACAAATGAAATTAATGAATTTTCACTTTTAAAGGGATCGTTTAGTTTTGGTTGAGACTAAGACCCCGTTTACAGTGCGGGGCTGGGCCAAGCCGCGGCCGAGCCGCGGCCGAGCCCTGCCTCAATTGCGAGGCCGGGCCCCGCAATTTTGTCCGTTTACACTGCCGGGCTCGGCCGCGCTTTTGATTCAAACCTTTCAATATTTTGTCGTAGTGGCGCTCTGCTTGTAAACAAACGCAATTTGGTATTGTCTGGTTTTCAGACCCTTTGCCAAATGAATTCCGTGGCGACGAAGTCGCCGTTTGGGCAAAGGCCTTTGCCGAAGGAAAAAAATCCTTTGCAGGACAAAACCACCTGAAACTATACTAGTTTTCGACGTTGAGGGGTTAATCACTCTGTTTTGGATATCTCAGCCATTTATCAAATAAACATTGAAATCATCATGGAATTACATGCTCTTTCATATTTCATGAAATCTATTTCTCACTATCTCACCAAAAAATGATGAAAACCTGAAGTAAGACCCCGTTTACAGTGCAGAGTACAGGCAGAGGGTTTGGAAGCCAGACTAAATTGGCTGCGCTATTGGCCGCGCATTTGGCCCAGTTTGCGTTTACACCAAGAAAAGGCCGGGCTCGGCCGCGGCTCGGCCGTGGCCGAGACCACCTCCAGAGCGAGGCCAAATGCGAGGCCAATTTTGGCCTCGCATTTGGCCTTTTGCGCGTTTACACTGAAGCGGGGCTGGGCACGGCCGCGGCCGAGCCGCGGCCGAGCCTCGCACTGTAAACGGGGTCTTACTTCAGGTTTTCATCATTTTTTGGTGAGATAGTGAGAAATAGATTTCATGAAATATGAAAGAGCATGTAATTCCATGATGATTTCAATGTTTATTTGATAAATGGCTGAGATATCCAAAACAGTGATCCTAATAAAGTGTGATCATTTTGTTTTACTTTGTGTTTGGACATTTCAGCTATTCCAAACCCAAATTCCATCTTCCCACAAATAAACTTTGAATATCCTCTTTAAAAAATGGTATGCTCTATACTATTTCATAGGTGTTTTATTGGTATCTCGCAAAAAAAAGTTACACGTTTGTAAAGCCCAATTTTCACCTCCACCAATACTGTACCATCCCTGTAAGATGAGTATCAAAAGTGAGCAAATAGCAGGTACACATTAGATATGAGTGCCTCAAACTTTTAAGCTGCATATAAATTTGAAGAATCAATGAGATGAATATTAACAATAAATCTCTATGCAGAGAATTCATTCAACACATGAAAGACCTAGCAAAACAATATCGCCATAGAACACTTCTCAACATACATATCGGTGTATAATATATATACAGTATAGCATAAATCCCATGAGATACTGATACGCTGCTATTTTCACATACAGATATTTTCGCGAATGACAAGACATTTTCACAAGATGTTGTTTTTGCGAATTGACGCAGATGCTTAAGTAAATACACTATTAACAAGGCGCATTGAGACATTTTCGTGTGTTGTTACATTCGCCATCCAACTGTGATTCGCGAAATTCGCAAAAATTAAACCCTCGTGAAAATAACAGCTTATACAATTGTACAGTAAAACTTTTTGACTGGCACCTGTAGGGGTCCCTATTCAAATCACTTTCTCATTAGGTTTGAAGAATCAATCTTCCAGAATGGGAGTAGAGGGGGAAACGTTCTGGTCAATGAGCTTTACAATCAGTTCACAATGCAGTATTATGATCATGAAATGTTGATGATATATGTGTGTATACATGTAATGCACATTATGGCTGGAATGCGCAATGAAAGTATAAATCTACTGTGTATATTTTATGCAAATTTTGACAGCTCAAATGAGTGTATAGTGTGTGACAGATTACGTACACTTTAACAGTCAAAATACTGATGAGAGCGCATGTTGACAAGCGCAAGTGCCAGGGATGCTTGTTTCACGCTTGTTTTATTTCCCGGTCTACACAAGATGATTGATGGCCCTTTCTGTTCAGGATAGCAGTTGTGTCAATACTTTCACTGTCTTACTACGTAACTAGCTGCAGTCAGAAAAGACGAGCAAGTGTAACAGTTAATTGGAAGATGACGCAGTTGCCTTACAAGGGGAACCTCAACCACAAACCTGTTGAGCACAATTGTCATATCAATGCAATCTTCCAGGAAAATTCACCCCCCCCCCCCAAAAAAAAAAAAAAAAATGATAATGGTGATATTCAGTTTATAGAGCAAGTTTGCAAAGTAGTTTATTTGGGTTTTCATTCATCGATTTGAAATAGATATCGGCTTTTACATTTCACGCTGAGAAGCAAGTAACTGCTTTGCTTTCTGTTCACTGATAAGAGACAGATATTTGCAGATATTTGGCTTTTTTATTTGTTGATTAAAAGCAGATTATGTGTTTGGCTTTAAATTCATTGAAAAATTGTATCATCACGATGACAGCACAAAAACAACTGCCTGTCCATGCCCTAGTTATTCCACAAATGTGAACTCTGCATTTTCCTTGTGGTGATTCGGCAATCGGCGTGAATCAATCAATCCGTGCTTATTCTGTGGTCAAGGGACGTAATCTTGAAGGGCCCACTGTATCCTTTCCACGAGATATGAAGCCCCAAACACTGGGAGGAAATGACACATGCGTGTCACAAAAAAGAAACCTCCCCTCGTCTAGTCTCTGCTTCAGACTCTGATCCTCGACACTTGATAACTTTCGTGCATGATTACTGTACAATCATACAATGTACTGTAGATTTAGGGTTCACAACTTCACACTCTACCTAGCTTGTGGTTTATTATGATGCACAGCTCCATGCCTAATCTTTTGGCCTGGGTTAGAATCGATCAGTAAGACTTACTGTACATACAATGTACATGTACATCCTGTCTGATGCCTTGTACACTTTTCTCAGTAAAGTAAGTCTGCACCACCTACATGGTTATTAAAATCTAACAACTACTAGTCACTTATGAATAGCACCATAAAGGCAAAGACATCAAAAACAAAACAAATATGTTTATATAGAGCATACTGCATAACAATCAAATTTTGGAATCCATCCAAAATTATGGCAATGGACACATTACAATGCTTGCAATGTAACATAGCTGTGATCTGGATTTTAAGAGGAAAAAAAAGAGAATGTCATAGTTTTCAAGGGACGTAACCAGTTGCCATGTTTGTGTTTCAAAAAGAGAGCAACTTAGAAACTACACAGAGATTTGATTGGCTGGCTGACAATACGCAACACCAAATTCCGGGGGGGAGGGGGGGAGGGGGGGAGGGGGGGGGGGGGAAGATGAGTTACAAATATGAATTCCACTCTTGAAATCATCAGGGAAGTTATCTAGCAGACTGGTGGTGAACTCTGGTGCAGTGTGAAAGATTAAAAACAGTCTGGTCACAAAGACTACATTGAACATGGTTGGATGAAAAGCAGTCTGTTTACAAAGACTACATTGAACATGGTTGGATGAAAAGCAGTCTATTTTAACAAAGACTACAAACATGGTGGATGACTTTCACACCACTTGACACCTGAAATAAATGAAAATATTCATGAGATCATGGAACTAGGAACAGCTCGAAGAAATTTCTTAAGTGGTCTGCGATGTGACGGTTAAATCCTTCATCACTGAGACAGGCCAACGAGACAGAACAAAGTTGCCTGCATGGATATGAGCATATCTCTGTGTATAAAAGAGACTGGAAAACACATTGAAAGCATACAAGATTCTATTCACTTCATGAATCAAAACTTGATTGCTAGAAACTGTTTGAAATTGGCACAAAAAGTTTAAAGACCTGTTTAATATGGGAAAACAGGTGGAAACCTTCAGTTGATTAAATTGATCTGAAGTCATTCGTGGCCCACCGGGATACATTTGAAAACCCCAATTGCATCCATCGAGTGAATATGTGACCCTCCACAACAAAAGGATCCGAAAGTCGCTGACGACTGAGCCAAGAAAATTAAGTCTGAAGTTAGATCATCGAAATCGGTCAAAACCATCAAATTTCCGTTGTTGGCATAATGTTGTAGTCAAATGTTTCGTCTATCATCTGCCAAAATTTCGAAGCTAAATGATCAAAGGAAAGGCAAGAAATTAGCGTTTTTCCGGGCCATGATTTTCTGACTTTGAACAGAACAGAAACGTGTCTGAAGATTTGGATTTAGCGCCGCAGATAGACTCTGCCCCTAGCAACGAGGGAACGATCTTATTGGTCAGTGCGTGGCATCCTGGTTACTGATTGGTCGTGCTTAGACTGCTGGCACTAAGCTTCAATTAACATCGCGGAGGTTGCTATGAGCGGACCTTCCATTGTCAAGAGGTGAAAACTGCCTTACCTCTCCTTGATCACGATTGCATCGGAAAGAAAACATTGAAGGCGGTTTTCTTGAAACGCTGATTTCCTATGCCCCTCAACATGGTCTCATAAAATCATCAATATCTCTGCAGCCAAGTACTTTTGAGAGTCGTGTTATAGAAATTAAAGTGGAAGAGTAAGGGAATAATATCATGTCATTTTCAGAAAATCGACCTCCCTCGACTTTCGGATCCTTTTGTTGTAGTGGGTCACATATGTGCATGACTCATCGGTAATGGTCAACTCTAGTCAAGATTCGTCAGAAGTGTGTGTACTCACATAAAGATCAGTGATAGAGTCATACGCCAGTGTGTTATACTGCCCTCCTACGGGCAGTGTTTGAGAAGTATGTTAAATTGTTGTTGTACAACCTTCGCCCCTTTTCGGCCGGCAGTTTGTGTTGCGTGAGCATAATAAAGTTTGCTTAAACCTTAACTATTGTGACTGGTTATCCATCCCCGAACGATGTTCTTTTAAAGGCGTGGTGGCAGCTATATGGGATCAAGTACCCTGCTCTTCCCTCATTACCGATGGATTTTATGCATGATATGGCAGCCAGTTGGTCGGCAAAACGTGTCGTGATAGGTAGTTATGGTTTGCTCGCATCTGCTGTAGTCCCATACATAGCCCTTGAATGGCTGTTCCCTGTCCCCTACTGAGGCAACGACCTCGCACCCAGGCCCGAGAGAGAGGCCGCCCCTACCAGTATCCTAACCAGAAGTACAATGTACCAGGTACCTTACGCTGTTTACGATTCTGAGTCAATTCAAATCAAAAGAAATGAAAGCAATGAGTGGATGGCTGAAGATGATTATGTCGGTCTTGATCATGATGATTTCTGTGACGATTATGATGATGAAAATTATGACAGTTGTGATGAGCCCTTCGGGGACCCTAACCAACCTCGTCCCCATGAGGATAGAGTATCGCATGCTACTCGGTATGATGCTGTCAATCCAAGTTCATGTAGCATTACTCCTCGTCCTGTCCCTATGTGTATGAGTAGTCTTAGTCTTAGTGAGTCCAGTCTTTCTAATGTTAGACATAAAGTTCACAGTTGCTCAATATGTCTCGTGGCCAATCGCCCGAACCAGCATCACATCAGTGATTGCTCATTCCTACCAGAGTATGAAAGAGATATCATTACATGTGCTCGCCAAGCGGCGTCCATCCTTGGCTACTCTGATTCCCTGTGTCCATATGACGACTATCTGGATGATTATGATGAGCTAGAGTCAGAATGTGATTTCTCAGAAGTTGATGAATGTCTTGATGAACTTCATGACAGTGCTTTGGCTACAGATATTGTCTGCTTGTCTGCTAGGGTATGTGTTGCTGATTCAGACAGTACTAGTCTTGGAGATGCAAAGGATATGTCAGATTTAGACAGGTCAATAGGGTTTCAAGACAATTCTTACTGCTATGATAGTGGCTCATTGGAGTCGGATGAGTTCCACTTCCGGGTTGATCAGTCGCCACAGTCTCCAGTAGCTAGTCCCTCAGTGTTGCCTGAAAAGGCCTGTATGTCTCCCTACATTGATCTTGACCATGGCCAACAGAGTGTCCGGGTTACTCTTGTCAGCGGTTCTCCACAGAACTTGATTGGCTACTCAGTGTTTAAGAGTCTTGGAGGTGTTTTAACGGACTCTTCTGAGGCTTATTCAGTTGACCGTTCTTCACCGTATGCAATCATTGGAGGGACGTGCCTTACACTCACAAGAGATGGAAAGGCATTTCTCTTTGAAGGGTTAGTTGTTGACTCTCCGGATGTTTTAGTTGAGGCAGGCATTCCATTTATAGTGTTACACGACATTACCATCCGTCCCGCGAAGCGCCGCATCACAATTGGTGATGGACCTTCGTACACCTATGGTCCTGATCCTACACCAGAGGCAGATATTCGGCTGCCCCGTACGCCTCCAATGTCTCTCAGCCTTCCCCGTTACAACCCACTTTCATCCATCCCTGATGATGTGACCGAACCTTCACCAGCCAGCAACTGTCACCACCAAGGCATAGGCCTACACCCCTGTTCCCAGAATGCTGAACCTGCACGTCAGTGTCTAGCTCAGTCTGAGCTAGCCATCATTTGCACCCCTGAGATGAATGGCACCATCCCTGATGTCACTGATGATGATTCCTGTGATGTCCTAGCCACACCTCGTCATCTCTGTGGCTGGCCAGCATGTCAGCCATCTTCAGATGTCAACCAGTGTTCCTTGGACACCTTACCCCCTGATGAGCTTCCTGTGGATGTTCTAAACATCAGTGTTGGTAGCACTACCACTCTTCATCATCGACACAGTGCCCCCCCCCCCCCCCCGACCATCCTCGCATTATGGAGATCAATGACCCTCCTGGGCGCCCCCAGATGCATCCAGTGAACCCCGTGCCTTCACCAATACCTCCACTCCTGGAGGTACATCTCGCTTTCCACGGGGCAAGAAGATTCCTGCCCGTCGTCTTCATCTTAACACACCTGTGATGTCTCCAACCTCAGACATTGCTCCTCACCCTCAACCAGGTCACTACACGTGCTTGCATGTAGGACCCCCTCCTGGCCATCCTCCAGACATTGACTGTTTATCCAGAAGCTGATAACCTCCACTTGTGACCTCGGCTACCGGATATTTCTGGACTCTGATTTGTGACTTGAATTATGTGTTATATACTACTTCACCTTTATAAGTTTTGTTAAATTTATATATTTGTGTAGGTAATAGGATAAACATATTGTTTTTATTGAAATAACAAAGGATTTTTAAGTTTATGGAATATTTTTTTACCACAATGTGTAACGTACGTGTAATTAGTGTTTCGAAGTGAGAAAAACAAACTTGCGATGTATAAGTTTGTGATTTATTATGTCTTATGCCCAAGGTAATATTGTAAATTTTAGTTGACAATTATGTTAGTTACACTGGAATTTCTTCTGACAACGAGTTAAGTTTGTGTGAATTGTGTAGTTTTGCATCTCTTGATATTTTCGGCACTCTGAGATTTAAAACTCGTGTTCATTTCTTCTTTTTTTTTGTGATAGTATGGAATGAATCTATGCATGTATTATTTTTTTGTTTAAGGATATTACAAACTTGATAATACAGTGTATTTTTGTTATGGTTTTAAGTGTTTTGCATTGATTCTGATTCAATGTAATGTACAGAAACAGTACATGTATATTGTTATTGGATGCAAGTCCATGTTGTTGTAGTATACATCACGTAAGCAGCCAGGTGACTTGCACATAGCAAGTTGTGCAAATTAGAATTACATGTTTATGTTTTTATTTGTATGTAGCATACACATCACTCTGACATGATAGTTTTGATGGCAACTCAGTAAGTATAAGTCAGCATTTTTATGTTTGTGTTTTTGCCATTCATTTTGCCCAATGTGTATGATTCTTAGTGTCATTTTTTGTGTCTTATGTCACATACATATTGCACACATGTAGGAGAGGTGACTTTTTGTTATCCGTATGTATGATGCTCGTTTGATTTTTTTTTTTGTTGCACATGCAAGGGTAGAATATCAGTAACAGGTTTTTTGATAAAGAAAAGATGAATGTATGTATGATGATACAATTTGTAATTATATGAAGCCTACATGATATGTATGGTAACACATTGTACATAGCACATAGTTTTGATGTACCTCGTGTAGCTCATCCTTCCCCTTTTTTTGATATGTACGAATCATGTGTCAGGTCATACTGTAAGGAGTGACGTCGATGTAGGATTCCGTTTTTGATGCATGTGTACAAAGCAGTTCATACAGTGATACACTTTAAGGACAAAATATGGTTTGGAAGTTTGAGTATGCTTTCAAAAGTATAATACAGGTGTATTTGATCTCTGCTTATTTCTGATAATTTGTTTTCATATGCAACATTTTTTTTTTATACTGAATGTATCGTTTTCAGTTGTTTTGTTTGGTATATGCCAAAGGGTTGTACATTTTGTAGTAATAACTCACATGATAAGTTGATGATGACATTAAGGTTTTGATATTGTTACATCAGGTGGGTGATTATTCTCAGCGGCTTTCTTGTACATGTGTGTCTTACTCATACCGATTTGAATACGTGTATCAGGTACGACATGTATTACAATGCATACACACCATTGTTGTTTCCATGCCACCCATATACTGTTTACTTAACCTGTAATGTGTTTATGCTTTAATTTGATTTATCTAGGGATTTTTGTTTTTGTCCTTTTGGGGCCTATAGTTGGTCATCTATTTGGTTCTGACAGCATTGTGTTTCTTTGGGGGACTGTAAAGGAAAGACAGCTATGGTGTGGTGTTTATGTACTGTTGTTTCATATTCCATCAGAAGAAAAGTGATTACAGCTGTATGTTATTCATGTACAGTGTTTGATAGTGTTGTAACAAAAGAGTGAATGAGAATGTGGAGATCATGGTACTTATGTACAATAGTAATGTTTCATGTTGTGAGAAAAGGGTAGAATGTGAGTGAGTTAGGTATGTATTTGATAGTTGATATTGTGAAATATTTTCTGGTTTTTACAGCGTAAGGTGGTTGATTTTGTAGTTGTATTTAGTGTCATTTTTTATAATTGGTAGAATGCACATGAAGGCACATGTAAAGCGTAGATTATTGTTACGCTTGTACATGTATGCACAGGATTCTGACTGTTGCTCCAATGAGTGGGTATACATGTATATACTGTATAGCAGTACTGATTATAGCTAATGTAAAGTTAATGTTTCATATTAGTTAGTTGTCAGTCAGTTCATACACGTTTTTGGAGACATTGTGTCTACAGTGTATATCGGGATAATGTTTGTGTTAATGTTATCAAATCATTGAGTGTTCGTAATGTGGTCTACCTATCCATGCAATTAGTCGGAAGTTTGACTGGCTTGATTCCACACACATTCCTGGCATATTGAATGTGCATGATTATTCGAATGCCAAGTGTTTTCCTTTCTGATATGTAGAAGAAGACAAAGAAGAAAGTGATTGCGCCAGTGTGTTATACTGCCCTCCTACGGGCAGTGTTTGAGAAGTATGTTAAATTGTTGTTGTACAACCTTCGCCCCTTTTCGGCCGGCAGTTGTGTTGCGTGAGCATAATAAAGTTTGCTTAAACCTTAACTATTGTGACTGGTTATCCATCCCCGAACGATGTTCTTTTAATGGCGATACATGATTCGTCACAGGGATTATCAAATATTTAAAGCCGGACCAGCCTCTCCACTCCGTGGTATCACTCACTACCTGGACTTTAAATTCAACCATGTGTACAATTACCAAGTATACTTACCATTTCAGTAACATACAGCAAGTCACCTTCATCAAAAGTGAGTTCATCATTCTGTATCAAAAGAGACAGATTGAATGGTAACTGTCACATTTTCGTGCACCTTTAAATCAGCATGAAAAAAAGTCATGACAGCAACCTCTAGAACAAACGTTACTCATTATAACTCAGACCACAAAAGTCTCCCTTGCACTATAAACTGGAAATGACACAGTTTTACATCCAATGCCCTGTAGACAAAAGTTCTGTTGCATACATGTACATGTATCACTACAAAACTGATACTGAAACAAAGCGAGAATCTAGATAATGACAAATGAATGCATGTTTGTTTGAACAAATTTTGTAAAAGTAAGGTTTGCTGCTTGTAGAAATTTGTACACATTTTGGGCAACATGAAGTTACCACAAAAATAAAAGCATGTGAAACTTTTTGCTACAGTGTACTTCTTCATGTTTTGATTCTGCAGCATTCGTACAAACAATCAAACTTCATCTTTCTTGGGCCAAGCGCAATAAATTGCTCATGCAAATTATAGCACACATATATGTATGCCTTATAGAGCATCACATGTCCAGTGATCTGTATTAAGCATGATTGTACACTTTTGAGAAGAAAATCTTCAAAATTTGAAGTTTACATGTATCTAATAAAGAAGAGTAATGACATTTAAGTGAAGGTTACAATTAACCTTATTTGTCATGCCTTTTTTCCATTCTTTTCATCCTTTCTGTTTTCAGTTTGCTAGGTAGCAATATACGACATGAATAGAAATAACAAATCACTACATTACCTGCTGGGCTGTGTAGGGATACAACGCTCGAAACACTTTCACCTGACCTGGAAAATATTCGAGATAGAATCATATAACAATTAATTTGCAAAGTTTTCTTCCAAGATAATTAGGGCACAATGCCTGTCAAAGCAAATCCTCAATTAAAAGAGACTTGGCAAGAACAAACTGCAGCTGTCAGTGTGAAAGGGCCATGTGACTGTATTTATCAAACGTGTACGAGGGGGCTCACCTACAAATGTAGCTCTAGCCTAACTGGTAATAAAAACTAGCCAATGTACTGTTCGCAATGGAGCTTTGCAAAAAAAAAAAAAAAAAAAAAAAAAAAAAAAAATCAAGGTCAATGCACTTTCCTCTTTGTTGTCAGCTATGAAGATTTAAAGAAAGAACCAGACGAACAGTACATGGAAAAAGTTTCATCAAACCGAGACACAAATGGGAAATAAAAGTAAGTGGGATTTATAAGTTTTCCATGTTTTGACAATAAATGTGCCAGTGACATTGGCTGTCACTGCATAGGCCTACTGTATAGCAGGTAATGTCATCACCTCATCTCACATCGGTTTGTACACTTAAAGCTAAAACATACTGTGTATTGTTAAACTTTGTAAGGGCTTGGAATTCAATCTTTCACCGCGTTGAGTTTGCTATTCAAACAATACACATATATTGGAATATTTACATGTAGCTCTACCAAGAAACAGGCCTCTGATGTGAATGTCAGTTACAAGGAGTAGTGCGGTCTACAAAAGGTTTAAATAACAGATTGGAAACAACTTCACTGCATCAATCAGAAATCCTGGCAGCTACACAGGTAATAAGCTCAAATAACGGTCTGCCAGTTTGGCAACGGGGCAAAATATTTACAAACTTATGACCGCCAAAACAGTTTCTGGAATCATAACATACTCTCTAAAAAAATTCGAGTGAAAATATTCACTCCAAAAAGATTGAATACAAAAAGAGTGAATTTAGAGTGAAATTGGAGTAAATTTTGAGTGAAAATGTTCATCTTCACTCATTTTAGAGTGACCTCAGGGATCACTCCAAAAACTTTTAGTGATCCTTGAGGTCACTCCAAAATGAGTGAAAATGAACATTTTCACTCTAAATTCACTCTAAATTCACTCTTTTTTGAATTCACTCCTTTAAGAGTGAATATTTTCACTCGATTTTTTTTTAGAGAGTAGGATTTTGTGCACATGACCAAAAGTCATGATTTGTTGACATTTAATCTCATCAAAGCATGACTTTCTACCACGTGCACACAAGCATTGTCTTGCAGGCTATTCAGTCTGATTCAATTATTCAATCATTGGCTACCCAGTAACAGTAGCCAGACAGTTAGCAGACATTGTTCATTTTGAAATATGACTTCAAAAGAGAGCTCTGTCATTGTCATCTTTTTCAACACAAAACAGGAGTTCAAATTAACCTTTATATAACTGTCAAGTAATATACTTATTTCTGTTGGAATTATGTAACAGGTGGAAGCAATGTTATGCATTCCCTAAATATGGCTCAAACACAGTCCTGTGGACAATTCCTTTGAGAATATATTGCAAAGAAAATGGCTGACCTTTCAAAAACAAAAAATTAGTGTACGGTACATGATGGGAATAACAATTTTAAGCAAATTCTGAAGAAAAAAAAATGCTGCAGTATTCAGTGGCAGCAAAATGTGCTCAAACTGTTTCTTCTGCTAAATATGATATTCTGAATATAATATAATTCTGAATGTGTGAGGTTGAATAATTCCCTCCATTCAGGAAAATTTGGTTGTACACACACACACAAACCTACACACACGCACACACACAAAAACATCCCTATGAGTAGTGAGGGGTCAAAGTTTCTCATCTAGCAGACACATATCATCATTGCATCAACCATGTCATCAAATTCATTCACTGCCCACCGTGTTAATATTTCACCTCACACAACACAGTGTTGCATGGATCCAAGGAAATTGTGATGAATGGGTGTATAGGCATGAAAGTAGGATTTTACTGCATCAAAATGTATAATTGGTTTTGACTAATTTATCATTATATAGATTCACCATGTCATTTGTGTGACTGTGAAGTCTGTCTTCATGGTCAATTCACCTAATAATAGGAGGAAGTGGAGTACCCGGGTATATTGTGAATTCTCAAAAGGGGACAAACCCTAAATGCTCACAAATTGGGTGAATAAACAATGAATATGGACTTCCTCAATGGAGGTCAAGGGTCAAAGAAAATTATGGCCATGCAAGAAGATTTATAAATTATGCAGGGCTGCCAAACTGGAGGGAGAGCTTCGGGCAGATACACTGTGAAGGACCAAAGCAATTGTACAACTTAGGGGTATTGGTGTGTGGAAGAGGGGAGGGGGTGTTCCACACTGGTAAGGAGTTTAGACAATTTTAAATTTTAAATGGTGTGTTAGTGTGGTGCATACTTCATCATAATTTTATCACATACAGTATGTAAGCCCACATAAAGTGGGTGCTCCTAAAAATGTCAACATTTGGGGTTTGATGGGCATCTATTGAATGTTTGGAATGGGATTTCGGTGACATTTTTTTTTGTTTATTAATTTCCTACTGCATTTTAGGAGTTCAGCATGAGAATTTGTTTAAGTCAGAAATGGGTTTAATGAAAGTTAGCACCACTGGTTTAAATGCAATCTAACTAAAATTGCACATATCTGCACAAAAAAAAAAAAAAAATTTCCTCTATGATTTGTGCTTTGAAATCATTGGATAATACACACTGTACTTCAGGAGTACATGTGAACAAATCATGCCAGTTTGCAGAAATTTTGATCATGGAAGTTTAGAGACAATTCTGTTAAACTAAAAATGAGCTTGTGAATATTCAGACAAAATAGATCAGGCTAAGCACTATCTTATTCCAATGTCTCACAATATTTTCTAGTTACTCTATAGAGTTCTACAATATATAGCTTTGATTCATGTAGTAACACCAGGCCTCGAATTTCGCCAGTTTTAGGAACAGGCAATTTTTGGTTTTAGGGGCACTCTCTCTCAAAATTTTTGAAGGGCAGCAAGGAAAAGTTGCCATAAGCATGGTAATAGTGAGAGAGGCATTGCGGCAAGTAGATAGGGCATTGCGGCAAATTGCCTTTTGCCTCCCGGGTAATTCGAGGCCTGTAACACAATTAGTACAATGTACCACGGAGTCAGAATGCAACGTAAGGCCATGTGAAAAAAAAAAAAAATTATTATGTAGTTTCTCATCCCCGCCCGCATCATTTTTTGACTGCTGAATTAATTTTTTTAAATAAACAAAACAATAAAAACATGAAATTTCAGCTGATTTTTGCTGTTTCCAGCCATTGAACCTTGCACATCACAGCCTTCTTGCACATCACAGTTCACGATTACCCCAGTGGTGCTGTGCAGTGGATTGGCCATTCAAAAATCCAGGGGGGAAAAAAAACTGTCGTTTAGGAAAAGGCAAAGAGAAAAAAAAGTGCCCTCATCCTCCTTTTTCTCATATTGTAAAGGTTAGGGCGAAAAACTTTTTTGCCCAAGGCCAAATATTAAACCATTCCACAGCAACACAGTGGCAGATCCAAGGGGGGGGGGGGGGGCACTCAGTGTCCCTTATTTTTTGTATTCTAAAAAAAAAAATGGAGTGCGTGCACCTCCCCCTCCCCTTATATGGAATTCCTGGATTCCCCCCACAAAATGTGTCTTGGTGCCATTCTTTCTTTCATTTCACGGAGTGAAGATGTAGCTACTGTATGTAGGCCCACATGTACAGATAACTCTTCGGTACTGTTTCAAAGCTCAAACTTTACTTTCTCTCTGAGGTATGAAAATTTTAATATGAAGCACAGCCAAAATCTTTATGAAGAAGCCATAATAACTTAATATGTGATTTCAAAAATGATGATGATGATGATGATATTGATAATAACCCTGTTCATATGCACTGGACTGTTGCCAGGCAAAGTTTTCCACAGCTGATATGATGCCACACCATATAACACCAACAGGGCTACTGTATTTCGAGAGAGCCTAAGCTTGGCCTAGGGCCAGGCCGGGCCTATCTTTTTGATAGGGTAAACATTTAAGAAAGTAGAGACGAGAGTAGAGTCATGTACTCATGGAGGAGTGTTGACCGTTAAGCATGTCTAATTCCGCGAAAAACTTCTCAGTTATAATATGACATTTGCTGGGTCAGTTTTTTGCTTCTGTAGACAGACACCATTGATATATACGCTAAGAATTGCGACGTTTTCAATCGTTCTGTTTGAACTCAACTTCGACCCTGTTCCCCCGGCATAAAAATAGTTCAAGTATTAATACTTTCCAGCTTGGTTTTCAAACCAATCTGGAATAAATATATACAGGATTGATTAGTTAGGCCAAGTAAAAAAAGAAACCAGTTTCTCGTCCTCGCGCGCATCGATTTTGGCCGCCGCATCGATTTTTTTACTATTTACTATTTTCAAAATGGCGCTGAAAATACCAAGAAATTCATAATTCTCGTCCCAGCCCGCTCCCCGCCCGCCTCGATTTTCAGTTGCCGCATCAAATTTTTTGATATTTACTATTTTTTCGGCCGCCGAAAAAAAGATCGACAATTCACCTACCAATCGTGATGTCATTTCTAATTACGCCTTGCGTCCTCTACTTAGCTGTAGTACAGCTGTAGCTTCTGTAGTGTGTATGTATAACGCGTAACGCATGCATTTCACACTGTGAGCTCGGCAAGAAGGAATGACCCACAAAGCAGTCGAACTGTAGTTGGATGGGCGCGGGCGCGGGCGGCGCCGGCCGGCCTGGGCTAGCTGTGATGAACAGCGCACTCGGTACGTCGTGAACGCGATAGCGGCAACATTTTTTTTGCAATCAATCGCTGATATTCCACGCATATTTCGCGCATTGTTCGTATTTTTCCCCGTTTCTCATATTTCAAGCGGATGATTGTACTGTACAAATGCTTGTGAGGATTGTATCGAGTTTGTATACATTTTCATGTCATTGTGACTACAATTGTATGTGCATGTGTGTGCAGTGTCGGAAGGTACGGTGCCGGTGCAGTGGCCGTGCCGCACCGTATTGGCAAATTAGTGTGCGTGTCTGTATTTAACATATGCATGTAGCTGTCCAGGGTCGGTCACCGGTACCATCCCCCGAGGGGCCTGTTGCATGAAACTCCAACCGGATTTTTTTTCCGGTTGAAATCACAAAATTCCGGTTGGAAGCTCCCAACCAGAGTTTTTATGCAACGGATTTTACATTCTTAGGTTAGCAACCTTAAAAAATTCAGGTTGGGCAAATCCCAACCTGAATTTTCTAAGGTTGCTAAAAAGTTTTATGCAACGGGACATGTCTGTCAGCTGTCTGCACGCACGCATGAACACATTCGAATGTGTAGAAGCCCGTACACTTTGCTCTGTAACGTTGCATCGCTGACGGCGATTTATTGTTCTATTTTGAAGAGAAAGTGAATGCGCTTTTCCAGCAAATGTAGAATTATCAAATGGGTGTATCTGCAAAATAAATAACTTTTCCACGGATTCTGGTTTGTCTCGTATTTCTGCGGGATACTTTTCTTTACTATGTAAATTCACGGACACGGCCGTGAGTCGTATCATCTGTAGTGTGGTATACAATCATTCATCATCCAAATGATGAGTGATTTTCAAATGTCTTTTTAGAACATGAAGAAACATCTTTAAACGTTTAATGCTATAATGCCATATCAGTATCATTTTGACATCCATCTGCAATTGTACAACAGTTTCCAGTTAAATGTGCTACAATAATTGTACTGTGAAGAAATGCAGATACATACCAGCTGTGTGGACACAAAAAGTCACAAACACCAATGATGAATAAAGCAGTGTTTTGAATATCATAGAATTTATTTCAGTCGTACATTCCTTGTTGAAAGACATGTTTTATACCTGTTTCTGAGTAGCACAATACATCAGAATTGCAAGTATAACACTGGTATCAGAAACAGTGGCGGATCCAGAGAGGGGCGCAACCGGCGCACGCCCCCCTTTAATTTTCGTTAAAAACAAAGAAAATAAAAAGAAAAAAGATGAAATGAAACCCGGAAGTGGCACCAGGAGAAATATTAGTCACGCCTCCTCTTTACAGAATTCCTGGATCCGCCCCTGAGAAATGCCATTACAACACTAATAATACCAGTATTAAGATGGTCATTTTCCCTTGACATCTGTAGTGGAAAGAAAAAGCAAATGTATTTCTGCATGCATGAAGTTTCATTTCAAGTATGGTACATAATCTATTTGTTTGAAAATGCACAGAGTGCAGGCAAGACATACTGTACACTTGGGACCTGGTCTCTCATATTAAACACAGCTACCAGAGTGATATTTCACTAATTGGTTATAAGAAAATAGTAAAGCCCTCTCTCGTTACCTTTCTCAGAATTACCGGATGAGAAACACATATTACTTTCATTTTGACAATCCTCGAAATAATAGTAAGATATCAAATAGTAAGGACCTCCCTCATCGCCTTGCTCAAAAAACCCGGACGAGAAACTACTATCTTTTTTTACTTGGCCTTAACATTTTGACTCACCTCTTCCACTGTTTCCTCCTGTTTTCTGGCTGTTTCCTCCACTTCTTTACAGTGCTACCCAATTCATCGCTGCCTTCGTTTGAAAAATGACCGCACTAACGTCTATGGCATGCCAAATGCTCATTCACAATATTACGAAGTTAAATTTAGTGCTTGAACAACTTACTATTACTTTAGTCAATAAACGTAAATGTACCGATATAGTGCCATCAGTACTTGTACACTTACGTTTATTGACTAAAGTACTAGTAAGTTGTTCGAACGCTAAATTTAACTTCGTAATATTGTGAATGAGCATTTGGCATGTCACAGACGTTCTTGCGAAGGCGGCGATGAATTGGGGAGCGCTGCAAAGAAATGGAGGAAACAGCCAGAAAACAGGAGGAAACAGTGGAAGAGGTGAGTCAAAATGTTTACTGATTAATCCTATAGATTTATATCTATTCCAGATTGGTTTGAAAACCAAGCTGGAAAAAATAATAATAACCATTTTTATGCGGGGGGAACTGGGTTGAAGTTGCGTGGTTCAAACAGAACGATTGAAACCGTCGCAATAGCGTATGTATCAATGGTGTCAGAAGCGAAAAACTGACCCAGCAAATGTCATTAAACATAGATGAGAAGTTTTTCGCGGAATTAAACATAAATTACTTGTCGGTCATGGAGGAGTGGTGTCATGACGAAGAGTTTACTACAAGTAGACTAATGGAATCAAGATCGAGTATTGGTTACAACTGACATTCATAATGACAAGTGACAAGACTGAGCAAAGCAATTAGGCATACCGTACTGTAGATCTAGACCCTTGACTGTATTATGTTCTATGTATCTATGAATTTTTATTCATTTCAGGGTATAATGGCATTGGTATTGCTGGTATTGTTTTGACTAAGGCAGCCATAGAAGTCTACTTTAGATGATTAAATTATGTACAAACTTTCTAAGCCGAGATGCAGAACAAATGTAAGGAGGGATACATTCACACATCGAGTGATAGAGGACTGGAATTCCCTGCCGGAAGAAGTAAGTTTAGTGGAAGCTCCATCTATAGATAATGCTTTTAAGACTAGGCTTGATCGACACTGGGTAGACCAACAATGCCTGTCCCCTATATAGTCAACTCTGACGTGAGATGAGCAGTAATTACTTTAATATACAGTAACACTCACAGCCTGTCTGCTGCCTTGCCTTCTTTAGAACTGGACAATAAGAAACCACCCACCAATACAAAGTAAGTGCCAGCTGATGATAGATTAGACTAGAGATTAGTCAGAAGAGAACAGACCTGGAAGCTCGACTGCTTCTACACAGCAATCTCCCAGTATCTTCGGTAAAGGTAAACTTTACGTTTTGGTAATGTAACTGTAAGGTCTACAGGAGTTCATTATTGAGCTCCTCCTAAAGCTGGTGAAGGAGGGCCGAAGGGCCAGGGCAGGGGGCAGTATCCATTTCGCACCGGCCAGCGTCGGGTGGATTCGAGCAGCACTCCCGCTGCACTGAAAATCGACCTTGCAGACACGCAGGGCAGGCAGCGCAGGGCGGCTACGCTAGCCAGCTACGAACCATCCTGAACACACATTGATATTTACTTGAATTTGGCTTGCGAGTGATAAAAGTGACAGCACAAACCTGGTTTAGGAGTAGGCCTGGGTGGTGCAGGTCTCGCAGGGGTCGTCATTTTGCTCTATTTCGGCCAAAACTACTCCTGAAAGGCAGCAAATGTTGGACAGTCACAGGTAAACAAACACGGAAGTGGTGTGTGAGAAATGTTACACCTGCGAACCCAGAGTACATCCAGTGCATCTCACATGCATGCAGTAAACGTATGGCCGTACGGTGTTGTCAAAGAGAAAATAGTGTCACACATTCATCATCGGTAGTCGTGGCCGAGCGGTTAAGGCGACAGACTAGAAATCTGTTGGGGTCTCCCCGCGCAGGTTCGAATCCTGCCGACTACGTAACCTTTTTGCTTTTGCCCGCGGAGTCACTTCATATTCTTTCTTTAATTACCACTTGTTGTACGGATGTAGTGTTTCACTACATGAACATGATGCTTGTGAGGACTTTTTTTTTCTCCTGAATTCGCATTGCTAAATTTTTGGCGAAATTAATTTCCCAAAGTGCACAAATTATATCAATTTTGGACTATAGGACTACTCGACTACCCAGTGAGATGTCAAGGGATACTGCTTAAATTACTAAAATGTCACATTTTGTTACAGGCCCTGTGACAACTTTTCTTCTATAAGAATTAAGAGAAATGGGTTATTTTAGACAATGGGGTGATGAATGAAGGATTTATTCTTTCACATGTACTGCTTGAAATTAAAAATCAACCATTAACATATTCACATGCGTATCATTTTCATGAGTTGGAATGCTCATAGTACACTTTGTCAATACGTATTATGCATTTACATAATGTATTTCTGCTTTTATGATTACTGTAAAAGTAGAAAAATCTGCATGAGTATTTTTTTTTTTGTATTTAGCTGGGTAAGATGAATTTTGCACACTTTTAATTCCATGGAATCAAATCAAAAAGTAGTATTACATAATTATAACAAGCAAAAAAAAGATGTGTCTTTTGTTTTCACAGTTTCATGTTTGAAATGTGTGAAATGTGTGAACAAAATTTAACAATATTGTACTTTCTTTCAACTTTTGTATTTTTTTTCTTCAAAAAGTTGCAGAAATATATCAGCTGAGCAGAACTATACTTGAACTTAATTTCAATATTGTACATTTTTGGTTGGGTTTGTTTGTTTGTTGTGTTTGTGTTTTTTCGGGGGGGGGGGGGTTCCTGTTTGTGTGCATATTTACATATATGTCAGGTGTATATGTGTGTGTGTGTGTGTGTGTGTGTGTGTGTGTGTACATAAACTTTTGTTGTCAGAATTGAATTTGTGTTATTTTCAATGTCATGAATTAATTTGTATATTGCCTATATGGAAAAAAAAGAAAAATAAAAGATTGACAAAAAATGTAGCAAGCAAGTTCATTGCTGGTATGCCCTTGCAAATTTTACTCTGATATTCCAGTTTGGGTTTTCAGTGTCAGAATATTTTCTCTGGCCCTGACAACTGTTTGATTTTTCTAAGGAAAAAATTTTAAAAAAGATCAAAAGGGCTTTCCCTTCAGCTATCTTATTTATCTCTTTCCATCTATCTACTGGTATCTACCTACGTACCTTTTGTATACAACTGTATATATACAAATTTTAACAGACACACACAAACACACCATGGTATATATTCCAGGATACACACATTGTACACACACCACAGAGGAGTCACACCTCCCTGCACACACCAACACACACACACACACACACACACAGTCATGTAGACTCTAGGACAGGAGAAATTGGAGCAAAATATACAGAACACAAAAATACTTGCTCACAAATGAAACAGGACACCCCCCCCCCCACACACACACACTCGCAGCTCACACATATTATGCACATCACTAATTAGCAGTAGACATTATCGATGATATCTCGGACTATTCATATTATTAAAAAAAAAAAGATAACGTACCCATATACATGTATTCCTACCTGTTTACAGTTTCTTTACTTTTTTAATAATTTTAGAAATATCCATCATTGTGAGAATACTGCAGAATATTACATGTTGTTTTAACACCAAAATAATGTCATGTAAATGCAAAATACAGTATGAATCTTGCAAATATACCGGTACTACAAATGACAACACATATAACAACAAAAATATACTGGACAATCATGCACAGGTGAAGAAAATATTCCATTTTGTCTTGTCTTTTTTTTAATACAATATACACTTGTGGGACTATGCAACATTTCTTTATAAGATCACAATCAAAGAATACATTTGGAAAGATTCCCCCAAACTGATATCTGAGTTTCAAAAGGGGAAGAAATGATATTGGAGTCGAAATACATGCAAGACCCAGAGACTTATTATTCTCAATGTGCACACATTACACCATCCCAAAGATATCATGTTGATAAAATTCTTGTAATCATTTACAAACACACTGTACAGGTCACACAAGGGAGAGCCCACATTGAAGTGATTGCAAAATACACAAAACATTCCAAGTTTTTGTTTGAAAGAAAATACTCTACAGATTCAAGACATTGAAAGGACCTCCTTCTCAACCCGTAATTGGCTCAAGCGAACCATCACGGGAAAATGACACAAGATGAAGGTATCTTACCAGCAATGTACCCACTCCTCAAAGGGGAATTTTAACCATAGTCACAGGCTATGGATAGACACAGAAAGATACTGGGATGTCTCAACTGTTGAGGTTTGAGCATGTTAGCTAGTGAATCTGTGGCATATTAAGACTTTTTAAAAAGATGACTCAAGCAAAATTATGACTGTCGTAATTGTCATTCTGTCATCTCACGTGAATGTGATGAGACACAAGAAATATTACAACTGGACAGGGATCAACACACTGACCACTGCACTGACCATTGAAAGCACAGATGGCATTTGACCGGCCAGCAATAAGTGAAACTGCCACTAGCTGGGTTGTATGCATGTAAACCTAATACAACACAGATCAAACACACAAGGGCAATGCCTCAGAGTCTGTTCAAACTTATGCAAAGAACATGCTTTTTTCCGAGTCATTTGCAAATGAATACCCAGCATATTACCATAGGAGAATATTTCTATACATTATCATTTTCTGTCAAGTGCATCAGTACAACCTCACTCACGGAGGCACTATTTCTGTGTCAAATTTTTCATGCAGTCTTAGCCATTGGACTAACTCCTTGACCAGTCAGTAATTCTTGTATTTATTGCCAAACCTTTGCATTCTAACCTGTCTACCTTACAGTGGCAGAATTAAATTGACTTGCTGATATTCAGACTTTCTCTGTAGTATTTGTTGGATGAGAGGCTGGAGGTTGGGTAATAGAGACTGAGAGTTTGTATATAAGAGCATCACTACCTTTCAAAAGTCCGACTTGTTAAGACTAAAACACAGCATGATAACCTTCCTTTCCTATAAACTGTACATGATGAGGGTGAAAGTTTGAAAGATATCACTTTGGCTGACAAATAACTATCCTTTAAATACATATTCTGTCAAAAATCAATCCATCATTCTTATAATTCTGTATATTGCATGCATAAGTCGACATCATCCTTGTGTGTGTATGTGTATTTGTGTACGCGTGTAAGAATTTTTAAATCTACCCTTCACCAATGCGTGCATTACTACAAATGTTCTGAACTCTACAAAATGACACCTATGATACAAAAAATGTTCCGAGACTTTCAATCATGTACAGGGTACTATGGGATAGCCTACAAATTGCAGTAAAAGTAGTTTGCATCTTAAAGCAATAGTACTATTCTCTTTCCTCCTCAAATGAGAAAATATCTTTCAAATCAAATGGCATTCTATACTCTCTTCACAGGGATTTCAAAAGGTATTACTGAAAAGAAATCCTAAGCATATACATAAAATATCAACTTTTAGCTACTCTACTTAAGATCTCCAATAGTATGTCCTTTTTCTCAATATATGCCACTATCCCATTAAACATAGCATTGTGGCGTTTCCCAAAATGTTACATACGTACATATATGTATATTTATATATATATAAATAGAAACAAAAATATAAAAAAAAGATGCTGACTCATACAAGCAATCCATATTCCATAGGGGCACTAAATGACAATTGATTTTTTGAGTGTTGAAGATAATCACAGTATATGCCTGGATCAGAATGAAAAACAGGAGTACAGTGTATGTATACTTCATGTGCGTTTGAGGCATGCTTTGATGTCGGTGAGTGAGAAACTAACTGGTTCAATTAAACAGCACAATCACGGAACATTGCTCAGTCCTATTGGGGGATCGAGAGGAGGGTCTGACGCTACACTGCCATCGGGCGAGCACATTTTACAGAATACAGACAGACTTTGCAGGCTACGTGCACCAGAACAACTTATGAAACGGGACAGAGAAATGTAAAAGCAAACGCAGGCAAGTATCTTCACAATTCTCTCCTGTCATCCAAGATGTCTGCACGACCCATTCTCTCGGCTCCCACCGCGTCTCACGCATTCATTTTTCTTTCTTCTTCCTCATATCTCAGCAGATTTTCAAATCCTGCCGATATTTCTGTGGCCAGGCATTGGTTACTGATTGGTTCATAGGACCACACAAATCGAAAAAGACGGAAAGCAAGACTAAAATCATCTCCTCCTCACCTACAGTAACATCAAGATTTTATCAGATTTACAGGCACAACATGGGATGAATAATAATGACTTATCAACAACCTGACAGTATTCCTTACTGAAAACAAAAATACTTTCATAATTTTAGTAACTGGAGCAGCACTGCTTCATAGCATCATCAATTTTTCCAAAATTTTGACCTCTTTCTTATCAAACATCGGTTGTTCTGTAAAGTCTCATGGCATGCGGTGGATTTCATTTCAATCTGTTTTTGAACATTTATTCCAAGATCTACTTGCACATATCACCATCCCATGATAAGTTACAATACACAATAATGTAGATGAAAACAAAAATACTTTGATGTGAACATATTCTTGATATTGTACACAAATGCACATGGCAAATATAACATAATGCTTGCGTGGCTACACTATTGGTTATTTTTCAGAGGACAGAAACACACTGCCCATAAACGATGTACAGTATGTCCAAAAGTTGTGTTGATAAATGAACAAGCTTTACCACAACAACTGAGTGTTGCATCAAAGATCCACCACAATCATTACCTGGTTTAATCAAATCCACTCCACCGTACCACATGGGCGGTCAATGTTGATGTTATTAAGACAACACCAAATCAGAGGGAAAAGAAGTTTAACAAGCTTTCAATTAACAAACAAAAAGTCCTACAGATGAGAGGAACTCGTTCTTGGACAACTCACCAATCAAAATTTCTCCCAGTTCTTGTCCGTCACATTGCCATCATTCCCACCAATGGTCATACGAAATATTTCATCAAACTACTCGTGAAAAACCTGTTGTTATGTAATATCTGTAGCATTTAAATGGCGACCCCGAAGGGGTTAAAGAAACCCAACAAATGGAAGCTAGGAAGATCTCATGCAAAATCTCTAAGATTTAACTTCAGTTTCCTACCGCCAACTATTGATTACACGTACACTAGCTAAAATGAATCCATCTCGACCACCAAACTTAAAGGCTAACAAATTGCACATACTAATGCATACGTACTAAAACCATTTTTGATGCTCAGTGGAGGGGGGGGGGATTCTTTCAACTGCAAACCTATCCTGTTAAGATTTGAAAATACAAAATTTAATGTTTTGAAAAGATTGACATCTATAATCCATTTTCTCCAGCTCATGTCAGCCTTTTTGCTGTTATGAAGTTACTACCTTTCTTTCTTTCTTTTTTTTTTTTTTTGGGGGGGGGCCTTCTTTTCTATTAAAAACTAGATGTGTTTGTCAATCTATTACTGAATCAAACCATCAAAAAAAAATATTTATATATATATGCTGTGATTGGTCTCTTTATCATGAATAACAATGGAATGAACCACACATGTCAATAAAGTATAATGTCTCATCAAACATATTAAACCTTTAATATTCTTCTATAAAACATACATACTTTGTTTTGTTTACTTCTGCTACACAAATCTAGTATTCATTTTAATACATTTGCCCAATTCACAAGGTCCATTATTGCCCAGTAGGATTCTATACAGGAACAATCACATTATGCATCATTAGTTAAACAATAAATTGCTTTTCACGACCATTTCTTCAGGATTCTCCCAAATAGCATCTGGTGTGCCTGATATATTCCTGTTTGCTTTAACAAGCCACAACCGCATACTTCCCTAGACTCACGAAAACATGCATGTAATTTACTCTCGGTGCAAATCATCAAAAACACATTTGGCAACACAACAGAAAAGTGAAAACAGACCGGTACACCTATTACAGTAACATCTCACACAAGAATTGTATCAATATATGTAAAATCATCTCTTAAGTTAGTCTGTTTTGTAAACATGAACACCATTGGAGTTCTCGCGAAACACAAGTGCATCAGGTTAAATTACGACTGTTAGTACAGCATACATGCGACAGGCTTTCCTTACTGACTATTCTGAAAATACACAAACAAACGAAAAAAGAAAAGAAAAAGATATCTGAGCTTGAAGTATTATGAGAGTCAGGCGAACAGATGACTGGGTTTCTCCAGAATTTGGACATTGGTGTCTCTGGGAAACCATCACATGGTTTCAAAGGGCAACTTCACGCTGGGTTCCCGCTACTACTATCCCAAGAAAGAGAGAGAGAGACAGAGAGAGAGAGAGTGAGAGACAGACAGACAGAGAAAGAGAGAGAGGTCAAGAGGTCACTCCAACGCACTATGTAGTTGAAGGAGTCAAATCCGCTCCTAACAGTTTTTGATTTACTACCACTGATTTTGAATCACTCCACATCAGATGCTGTCGGCTTCCCTTTCCCTTTGGGCGCGGCTTTCTTCTCTCGCTCTTCTCTGATCTCTCCACTCGTTTGCCCCGCCCTCCGCAGCCTCCGTTCCCCTCACATCCTGTTTCCTCCCGACGAGAACATGTTCGAGGACGCGCCGCTCACCGCGCTGGCTGCCGCTTCTCTCGTGGCCGACTGGACGCCTGGGTTCGTCACCACGCCCCTGGCAAACTCCTGCTGAGCCTTCTGGAAGCTGGCCCCTGTACCTCGGTAGAGGGCGTGCACCTGGTGCCAAGGGTGAAGAGAGCAATGGAAATGGGTTAGCCCTGCTCATCTTAGGAACCAGCACAAGATACTCCACACAACAGATCTCTAGTAGCATGTCTGTTTTATATAACGTTCTTCTCTCATTCTTTTTTTTTTTTTTGTATTTAATATAGAACCCTTGTACTACAGTGTACTATTCATAATAACGTATGATACAAAAAGACACTAGACCACATATAAAAAGATCATCATTTCTTTTAGCTTTAATCAGAATAGAGGCAAGCAAAAAATCAACATTCAAGTTTCTCATGAGATGCAGGTGAAGTGTATCTACCACATATTGAAGAATGGGGATGATTCCACACACAATGATTCAATATATCAACCTTTGTGAAATACAAATTTTGTGCAGTAAAATGAGAAATACACATGAATTTCAATATTGACATGAAATATGACTTCAAACAGTAATGATCAATGTATTTTGAGGAATCATTTCCAAATTTTGCAGTGTCTTTGTTCTGCTCATAGAGTTGTTCTCGCCGATCAAAAGTCACACACCTCAGAAAATCATTTGTACAGCGGTAGGTGTGTGTACGGACTTGTGTCCGTAAAATTAGGGCAAATTAGACATCATGACACTCAGACTGGTTCATATCTTGGTCTCCTCTAACATATTCTGACTTTCAATTAATCCTTTCTGTACGGGAACCAGGTGGCCTGCGTATGAAGTCTATGGGCAGTTCAGAATTCAGTATGGAACGGGTTAAGCCCAACTTGTAAGAACTAGCAATGCCTTAAATTGCTCTTCCACAAAAGATGGATTACATACAGATACATAATATTTAGCAGAATGCAAGCTTTTTGAGAGCATATTTAAACATGAACAGTTTAGAGATAAATATCAATTGTTGGTAATTCTCAGAAATATGAATTAGTTTGCATGCTTCTCTTAAAAACGTTTTGTTTCCATGCGACTTGGGGAGAGAAGAAACCGCACCTTTTGCAAGTAGATGATATCAAGAACCGCGAGGGTGGTGAAGAGAGCGGCAACAATGAGCATGCAGCCAGCGACTGCCTTTTGTGATACGTGTGGCAGACCCATCATTTCAATACCATTGATCCAACCTCTGTTTGGGAGATGAATGAAGCGGAACAACACAAAGAGGTAGGCACAGTGAATGAGTGAGTGAATAGTGGAACCCAGGCCTGTATATACAGTGTGTATATTAATGATGCCTGGAGTACATAGACAGTGATGTGATGGAATACCGTACACGCTGATATTTTCACATACAGATTATTTTGCGAATGGCAGTTGATTGCACATTATTGTGAGTTTATTGATCTTTATATGCTTTGTGGTCATTTCATTATCATGACAATCCTCCCCCCCCCCCCATAAAGGAAAGAAAAAACAACTCAACACAAACACAGATGAAAGTGTGATTGTTTTGCTGAAATTGCTTGAAATGTGAAATGAAAAATTGAAATGAAACATTGCTTGAAAGGAGATCAACATTATTCAGTCTATCTTATAGCATCACAGCTATGCTACAAGTTTGTACTTGATATCGCAATGCTAGTGTGCTGGCCCAGGACTTGGCATGTGGGGCAATCTTTAAAAAAAAAAGTGTATTTTTGGCAACATTTTCGTGCATTGTTAACTTCGCAATTATTTGCCATCTCGCAAAATTTGCAAAAATTTCAGTGTGTACAACAGTCAGGGCAAAATGGCACCGACATCAGCTCACTGCCAAAGGTGGACGCAAAGGCCACTGCGTAATTTAACAACGTGCGCAGAAGGAGAACTCTGAATAGAGGACTTGTAGTATTTATGCAAGGGGAAAATACGTAGTATCATGGCCAACTCAAAGGGGAGACTCTGCACATTGATGAAACTCCTATAGGGAAGCAATGAACATGAGAGGAATACAAGAATGGAGAGATGATAGATATTAATCACATTTGCATCAGCGAGATCAAGTGACAATGGAATTATGAGAATACCAATGTGGAACACTGTGTGAGCATGTGTGGGTGTGTGTGTTTGTGTTCATGTTTGCGTATGTACGAAGCATGATACAATTGTACGTGAGGGGATATACGGTGTACCATACAGTATATGTACGGTTTGACAAGTCCTTGTACACTTTGACGCTTGCATCAAGTAAATCTCTGTCACAAGTTAAAACTTTGGCAACCAAACACTACATATATACAATATTTCAGGTTAAGTACATGCATGCAGAATGCATTTGGTTTATCATGTCCTCAAGGGGCAGATCAATTAAATTATCTGTGACCTCGAACATGAGAGGAATACAAGAATGGAGAGATGATAGATATTAATCACATTTGCATCAGCGAGATCAAGTGACAATGGAATTATGAGAATACCAATGTGGAACACTGTGTGAGCATGTGTGGGTGTGTGTGTTTGTGTTCATGTTTGCGTATGTACGAAGCATGATACAATTGTACGTGAGGGGATATACGGTGTACCATACAGTATATGTACGGTTTGACAAGTCCTTGTACACTTTGACGCTTGCATCAAGTAAATCTCTGTCACAAGTTAAAACTTTGGCAACCAAACACTACATATATACAATATTTCAGGTTAAGTACATGCATGCAGAATGCATTTGGTTTATCATGTCCTCAAGGGGCAGATCAATTAAATTATCTGTGACCTCATAAAATTTTGCATGCAATAAAACTCCTAAATCTGCAGAAACATTAGGTGGATTCACAAACATAAAACAACACCATGGGATACCATACATTGGATATGATTAATCACAGATTTATGATTCATGACAATAACTGGTATCTCCACTTTTGTGCAGGCAACGACGATTCAGCCCAAACGAGTCTCTACTTCTTTACTATCAGCTTTTCTCTTCAAAACAAGGCAATATTTCTTCTTATTCCTTCAATGTGGTCCTCCATCCCAAATTTAGCTGCACGCAAAGTTGTCCCAAAGTCCCATTACGCAAACCAATGTTCCTGCTAAACATGCATTTATACATTTATATATTCATATATAAAAATATAAGAAAATTCCTGTTACAACGAGGTAAAAATTTAGGCTCCAACATTATCAGCTCTATGTTTTTTATTGTTTATTTGTTCGGTTATAACGAATTTTTGATATAACGAAAGAAAAATGCCGGTCCCAAGCACTTCATTATAACGGGAGTCCACTGTATGCCGTACGCTGTACAAGGGAGGTGGGGGCCATTCAAACATTGGTTGGCAGCTCTACGTAGGTGCTACTCTTAAAAGGTGGCTTCGAAATCAGAATGAACCACAGTGTCATTTCACAAAGATATGATAGCAACATCCTATAGCAACAGCCAATCAAAAAGCAGGATTCTTGTCGTTACCATGACACTAGCAATGGCAGCAAGAGTTGCTGTCAGAGTATCTTTGTATGAAACGGAGCCCAGATGTAGATGATTTTCATGTACAAGTGTGAGGAATGCACTCATGGTGTATAAACACTGTGTGAAGAATGAAATATATATGATGTGACCATGCATCACAAAACCAACAAAAAGTTGCACAACTTAATTTCATGTGAGGACTCAAAATGGGTCAACCTAGCTATAGTCTTGATTTTTTAATATTTTCTGAAAGAGCAGTTCTTCTATGTAATTCTAAAGTTTGGAATCACAGCTCGAATGGGAAATTGTGTGTTTTACAGCTTTTGCGGAACACTTTTTTGCAGCATAGGTATATCGTAGGGGCCCTTTCTTCAATTCTAAAAAACCCTTTACACACTCTTTACTTTCAACTCTAATAACCTTTGAAAGGATGCTGCTGCTGCTCAGAGAGTTAGTAATAGTTATGAACAGTAGTGAGCTAAATTTCAGCTTAGTCTGATACACGTAATCCCTTCATTGTGGTTGCTGGAGTTTTACATCCTGCTTTTTGTCCTATTCATTGTACAGAGCTCAGCTTGGTGGGAATAGACCCTCATCAACTTCAGAGCCTCTTTGCCCATAACCACTTTTTAAGAGTGTGTACCCTCTTTCCATTACTACGGGTATGGTATAGAAAGTCTATTTGTATTGAGTTAAGCATTATTTTAAAGTCGAGAGTTTGCTCTTTCAGAATCTGCCATAAACTAAAAATCTACGTCCAACGACTTTTTGTCAGTTTTGTGATGCAAGGTCACATTATGAGTCTGTACAAATTTTGTGGAAAGAGAAGTAAGATGTGACGAAACGGCGGAAGTCGAAGTGCGAAGAGAAAGACAGCAGAGCGCTGGCGACGAATACATCATGAGTGAGAATGTGATGGGAGCGAGAAAGGCACGTGGGCCACCAGATCCGTGACGGCGCTGGGTGGCGTGTGATATTCTGATGACAGCCACACAGCCTCGTGCGACACGAGCGTGTACCTTGATCAGGTAGAGAATGTCTAAGACAGCGAGGGCGCCAAAACAGCAGCCGATCATGACCATCAGGCCTCCGATGATAAGATCCCCTTTGTCATTGGCGCTGTTACCTGCACCAATCACCTTTAGACCATTGACAATGCCACTACCACAAAAATATACATAAGACAAAATTCAAACAATTCAGCGAACATCGTTTTACCACATATGTTAAAAATCAATTTTCTTATAATTCTTTTCAGGTATTCAAAGTCCATAGCAATCCAAATCTGCAATACAGACATATTAACCATGACGTATCAAGGAACAATTTTATGACAGACATTGCAAAGAGGAGGTAAATGCAGTTTTGCTGGAAGAATAACACAAATACCCATACTTGGCAATTAACCTCCAATGTCTTGGGGATAAATTGATCACATCTTGTCCTCATTCAAATTGGCAACTCTGAACTTTACCTCATACACTGTACCTTATAAAGGAAAACCAAGAACATACATAAATTTGAGACAGAAATATCAACTTCAATCTTTTTGAAATGTGTTGCCAATTTAGGGAGCCATTCTACAGAGCAATTTAGAGGCTGTTGATAATAAATCTTCGACTGAAATATACAAAAGTACATGACCAAAATAAGCCTAAGATGAAAGTGAAATTCTTATTCTACCTTATGAAATTCAAGCATTGAATGATAGAAGATACAGCACACTATTAAAAACCAAAGGGATTGGTTTGGGGGACTTGATAAATTAACATGTGACTAGCATTTCTCAGGTTATTAATATGAGACCCTAACACACAAATACACAAAAAGACATGGATGGGACTGAAGCAGTATGTATCTAGTAAATTCAGAACATAATGTAACGTAACTACCTAGATGCACTTGAAAGATTTTAATAAGTTCATTCAATTCCAATTCCATTTCCTGCATCCAAAACTGATTTCAGGCCCATTTTCATCCAAAGCTGAAATGGCAATCTTTTTATACACATCTGTTCTTTTTTTTATCGGCGTTGCATAAACAGAGAAAATCCACGTACATACAGTACTGTATCTCTCAATATATTTAGGAGTACAGTCCAAACTCAATTATCCAGCCATGTCGGGACCGGCACCAATCCAGATAAAGTGATATGGCTACATATTAAAAGTGAAATATGCTTGAGCATGACACTTTTCAGCAAGTTGTGTTGAGGATGAACCTAAGGGCATTGTTAATTTATGACTCGCTATGATGATTTACATTTAATATTTGCATGTTTTATCATTCAGACAACTAACTTGGAAATGAAATATCAGTGTAAAATACACCTTTCTCTTGGTTTTTCTTATTTATTATGGCAGTCTTTCTCACTGAAAAAGCAAGGACAATCGTGTGCTCGTCCATGTGCAGATAAAGAGATCTGGAAAGTCATGGCTGACTAACTGAGGTTGGACTGTTCATAAACTCTTATTACTGACCAGTTGTGGTTCGATAACCTTGAATGAACCACGGATGGTACAGAAAGGACAGTACGATTTTATCCCTCCTACTGTAGGGCGACTGCAAAGTGGCAAGGGCTACTTACACTGTTCCAAACTGATCAATGCCAACAGCCTGTATGACCGTGACGATGAATTGGAAGAAAAAAACGAAGAAAAACAAGAAGAAGTTGAATGAGCTGTCACTCCTATTGGTGGGAATGATGGAGAAAGAAAGAAAAACGGAAAACATTAGCGACGTCGCTTCAACACATAACCTGCAATGTTTCTTTTTAAAACATTGTAGCGAGGAAAATGACGACTATTTAGAGCCTTCTATACAGTTAGATTTTTAGGATCCAAAACGCAACTTATATTGCATGATGTCTTTGAACAGAATGCCACTGACAGTAGGCCAGTCTTGAGCACTATAATGTTCACTTTGAATTAGCAATTAATACATACAGTGTACATTGTACATTTGTACTAGTATTTAAGTTATTTGCATTATTGCAGAATATGACCATTCTGTTTTATGTCTGACTGCAGGTATACCTTCATCTCCTCTTTACTTTCATATTAAGAATTACAATTTGATTAAACTAGCTCAATGAAGCTCAAAGTAGAGAGTAGAATGTAACAGAAAACTTTAATGTCTAAGTCCTTAAACATGGCTACATGATACCAATGACAGTAAATGTGCGTGATTGACAAGAATTTCTGCTGCAAATGACTGCACAATATCAATTCATACAAAAATGGATGGATTACATGAGGCACACTATACAAGAATCACATAGTGGGCTCGAATGCAAACAAACAGAGAGCACAATATCTGATGCGGGCGATGGACCACTTGGAAGAGGCCACGTGGCATGATTTTGTGGCACTTAAAGGGGCTGTACAGTACTGGTTGAGGTGGGGATTCGTGTTTTGAACATTCCTAAGTGAGATAATGAGAAACCTCCTATGAAATATGAAAGAGCGTGTACAGTTGATGAAAATTGGTTTTGAAATGGCTGAGATATCCAAAGAAGTGATAATAATAAAAGGCGACAGGCCACAACTTTATTAGATCTCTTTGTTTCACCTTGTTTTTGGATATCTCAGCCATTTCAAAACTGATTTCCATCAAATAAACTTTTGATACCCTTTAGAATTGCATGTTCTTTGACATCTCATAGAGTGGTTTCTGAATATCTCGATAAACGTTAAAAGCTAAATCTTCACCTCGACCAGAACTGTACACACCCTTTAAATGTTTTAGAGCAACTACACGAAGTGGATGTCCTTACTGTAAAAGTGGTTTCTTTCGTGGTGCTTTTATTTTCGCACTTTTCGTGCTTTGAGGTTGAATCGCAAATTTAACATCACACGAAAATGTTTTGAACTCACCGCTTGTTACGTACAATGCTATTGCGCACACACACACACGAAGATTCCGCGCATTGAGTGTATTGATGGTCAACACACACACAGCGATACCGCGCAATGTAGGTACAAGCATGTTATAAAGTACTTGAGAGACAAGATTTCAGGTAAGCCTGCATTCAATTTTAATTTCTATTTAATAAATAAAAGAATAATTGGATTATAGTTTTGGTTTTCATGTGCAAAATACTACAGTTTTTGCCAACTGTGAATTCACAGATTTTGCCGACCGTGAATTTAAACACACTCGAAAAAGTTGGCACCAATGGAAACCACGAAAGTATCTGTACCCGAAAGAAACCACTTTTACAGTACTGGGTACGAGAACACAAAACTTGATTGATGCACAATCAATATGCTGATTTATATTGCAAAGGCAACGTGAGTTCCCAATTTTTCAGTTGGCCAGAAGGGCAGACATGTAAGTGTGATTATTTCAAGAGTATGCCATCCCAGAACCTCAGAAGACTTGGGAGGAGCTTGCAGATTTCTAATTTCGTCATCATTGTTTGAAATATTACAATACAAATACCACAAAAAATAATTATAACCATCACAAGAGGACCCTTCAAAGCAATGTCAAATCATTATATGTGACTGTGCACCTCAAAACGAACATAAAGTCGCACACACTAATTTTGCATGAGGACTGAAAATAAGTGAAATGGGTCAACCTAGCCGAATTTGACTTTTTAATATTTTCTGAAAGAGCGGGTCTTGTTTTACATTACGCTAAAATTTGGTATCATAAAACGGGCAGGAAAGTGTGTTTTTTTAGCAGTTTATCTCCAACATTTTTGGTAGAATAGTGTGATTAGAGGTGTCTTTAGAATCCCTTTTTCATTTCTGAAAATCCTTGTCCACGCTCTTCACTTTCAACTCTAATAACTTTTGAAAGGATAGTGCTACTGCTTTGAAAGTTGGCATAAATTATGGACAGAATGTGTTAATGAGGCATGCTTCATTTCAGTTTAATTTGATAATCCCTTCATTGTTGTTACTCTGGAGGTTTACTTCCTGTTTTTTGTCCCATTCATCGCACAGCCAGCA
The DNA here is from genome assembly GCF_040938485.1 of Diadema antillarum. Classification (NCBI taxonomy): domain Eukaryota; kingdom Metazoa; phylum Echinodermata; class Echinoidea; order Diadematoida; family Diadematidae; genus Diadema; species Diadema antillarum. Next base: position 387,626 of record NW_027271576.1, on the reverse strand, counting down.
CAGTTTGGTAAAGATTAAGCGCTTGAATAGACACTGTACTTCAGAGCCTCTTTTCTCCATTCACACTTTTCCTGAGTTTGTGCTTTCTTTTCAATATTTAGATAGGTTAGGAGAGTCCATTTGATTTGAGTTATACATCATTTCAAAGCTTAAAGTCTGCTCTTTCAGAATATGGTCTTAACTAAAAATTCATGTCTGGCGACTTTTTGTTTGTTTTGAGGTGCAGGGTCACATATTATTCTGCAGCTCCTTATTGAATGACTGAAGAGCACCAAATTCACATTGATCAGCTCTTTCGTTCATTTAAAGAAAAATAGAAACAAAAACAAATTTCAAATGTGACAAAATATTATAACAGTGACAGATTGTAAGGTGGCCTTTGGCATCTACAATTGTGTACTGTATACGCCATTTTTTTGAAGGGTTTTGATTTCTGCTATGATTTTGCAAGTTTGGTGCTACAATGTACTAATAACACGCAAGAATATTAAATCTGATCCGCAAGAAGAATGTCATGTGCATAAAATGTCCTGGTAACGCAGTACACAGTACATTAAAAAATGTGCGATAATACAAATACGCAGGCCTTAATCTTGGCGTGCCTACTGTGTGAATGGATGCGTCTACTTCCCCATTTCTCTGCCTGTCCAGTGCTGTACTTTACGATTGTAAATTTAACCACTTGTGAAATTGTCGGGAGGTCCTGATTTGCTAAAAAAAAAAAAAAAAAATTGTCTTTCGAAATACATGGCGTATACAGTATGACACATTACAATGAACTGAAGTGGACATGGGTGATGTCAATAATGTACCTGAAGGCTTTGTACACGGCGCGATACCAACAGAGGAATGAGAATGGGCTGTGGAGAACCAGGAAAAGAATGGACAGTCCAAAACACAGGCCTGCCCCGGACCCGCCTCCTGCACACAGGTATGCTATAGCAATGAACACGTTGAGGACTAATAACACTTCGTACACTGTGGGTGAGAAACAAACGAGAGATGGAAAACTGACAATGAAGTGTGGTATGAGATGATGTTGGGGGCTTTTCTGATTACAGAGACATCCCTGTCCAACCGAAGTAGCAGCTCTCATGTGCAAAATGCCTACCCAAAATGCTTACAACAGATAGCCAACAGAGACTTAAATTAAAAGTGTTTATTTTCGCTTGAGTAATTTTTCGTGCTCAATTGGGTGAGACAAATTTTGTGTGTTTCTAATTCTGCGGAATCCAGACATTTATTAGTGGAACATGAGGCATACAGAAATAGTCGAAAGTTTTCATTTTTTCTGGTTTCTGGTTGCACGAAATGCATGAAAATTTCCACACCGCAAAAATTTTCACTTTTCCAGTATTCACGAAAGTTATCTTTTGTGTCCGTAACAACATGGGCTGCCACTATTTGCATGTCAACATCAGGGGGATTCCAGAAAGTTTTCAGGGAGAAATTTGTACATTAGATACATCTCAGGCTTCAATATTTCCTTGTCAGATTGAGGACGGATATTTCATTTTTCCGGAAGACTTTATGTCAAAAGCGTCACTAAGAATGTGGGATATACGTTGTACTTTTGAGAGAAGATCAAGTATTACTAGTGCCAGAAACTTTACAATGAAATACCTTGTACACATTTTTTTTTTTAATGAACCCTTTAAACAGTCTCTCTGTACATTTAAAATTGTTTTCATCTTGGATAGTTGCATGAACATGTGTAATACAAAGTAAATGTGCAGGACGAACCTGCTCATGTTTTGATAAACACACAATGACCAGTTCCAGTCCCTACAGTATTCGCATTCGCAAAAAAAAAAAAAAAAGGCAATCTGTAAATAAGTGAAGAGGACGAGATTCAAGTACAACAGCACTGTGACGGGGACATGGTGTGCACATGAAAAGCAATGAATACATGTAATATATTATAATGTGTCTGTCGTCAAGACTGCAGATCACACAGAACACATATGGCAATGGAGTTATACTGGTGCAGACACACAGTAAGATGTAGATGTCATGGCCGCTGCGGTGGAACTCGCACTATGCAAACAACTGGGCACGGTGGTGGCGCTATACTGTGTAATGCTGTAATGATGACTTGACGTATGCCCACGATCTTCTTACCTAAAGGCTTTGTACATGGGCCTATACCAACACACAAATGCACAGGGTATCGATATGAACACGCCCAGGAGGCTAATGCCAAAGCACACGCCGCCTCCCGAGCCACCCACAGTGCATAGGTATACGAGAGAAAACAACGTATTCAGCAACAGTGTCATCATGTACGCTGTAAGAAAAGGAGAGATACACGTTGGTACTTGTAAATTTGCAGGTTAAAGATAAAACACAGTTCTCTGAGGGACTCAAAATTCATCTTCCCCTCTTTGGGATTTCCTTGTAATAATTTGAAAGGATCTACCAAGAAATTTGAAATCTGGCTAAAATGATTTGCAGGGATGATGAGTTGTTTTGAAGTATTTTGACATCAACAGTGTGAAACGATTTCGATTGTCATCCATGATTTTAATTCCAGCTCCCCATTCAGTAGCGGGTAGGCAAAATGTTGCATGATGATCAATCATGCCCTAGCAATCATATTTGAATTTCCTAACAAGCTGAATGCACTTCATTCTTGCCAGGAAGATCATTGGGTTGCTATGACCCAATTTGTTGATTACCATTCGTCAATTATACAACATCAAACAGAGACCATAAGCAGACATGCTCTCAGATTGCAAAACTTTCTGCATACCATTTTGGCTAATATTTCACATTTTATTTTGGCGTCTCAAAAACTCAAATGAGTCGGAGCATTTTACAGACTGAATTCCCCTTTTGCCCCTCCTAACAAAAAAAAGCGGCTCAAGGGCCCAAATTCATGAAGGTGGTACAGTTGAAACCATGGTTTAAACCATGGACAATGTATGGAGCGCCAAGTGTCGCATGGCCTATTTTGTTACGAAATCAGTCATTTCAACAAAATGATTATTTTGTTGACCAAATGTAATTTCGTTAAAAAATGATTATTTCATCAACAAAATGACTGATTTCGTAACGAAATAGGCCATGGGACACTTGGCGCTCCATACAAATTGTCCATGGTTTAAACCATGGTTTCCATTGTACCCCTCATATAAATTTGGGCCGAAGAGTTTCACTCCAGCGAATCATGTACAAAATGGCCAGAGGAGTCTTGGAGGAGTCTCAGAGTCTATGATGACCTTTAACAGACTCCAAAACTGAAGAGGGAGAGATAGTGAACGTGCTTCACCTATCCACAAGTAGTAGCCAAGCTTGACTGTCCTCTGGAACTCAAGGGGAATGTCGACAGCAAAGTCCTGGTAGAAGCACGGCTGCAGGGGAAACCACTTGGGCAGCGGTGGCCAGTTGTTTTCTCGGACTGTGAACGAGGAGGTAGAAGGATAACAAAGATTGTGATCATTGGGGTAATTAATATCTCCTTTTGACAGAATTTTGACAGATCGAATTGGTCTGGGGAATTACCTGCGTACAGTAAATAATTTACCCAACTTGATGTATACAGAATTTATGTGTATTCACAGACATTGAGTATGTCATATTTTGCTGTCTCTGTGGACGGTAAACGCAATCATTACCTGACTGCATGAGTCATATTTTCTTTCATCAATTTTTTTTTTTTCACTACATTTGTGCTCTTTGTAGCCACGTCTATCACTCCAATAGTATCAGAGCAATATTTTTAAAACTGGACAAACATACACATTATGGGTGTGCAATTCAGATGACAGAGAGAGCATATCACCTAATCATCCCAACAATACAAATTTACCAATTTGAAGAAGAAAAAAAAAATCTTCTAAAATACAGTACCAATTTAAAGATCTAAATCGAATTTTGCAATTTCGAAGGCTTTTGATAACTCTGCAACTAAAAGAAATGACGGTATATGTGGCCAAAGGATGGTTGAAACAAAAGGACAATTTTAATCTACCTAATGAAATAATGCAATCAAAAATACAAACTAGAAAACTAAAAAAAATTCACAGAAATGTGGTTTCTACAACTTGATTGGCAAAGAGTAACCGCCACCACTTTTAGTCAGGTGCTCACTATTATACTGTGCATTCCTCATCTGCTGTTCCCTCCTTTGGAGCTCAGCTGCCTTCCTCTCCAACTCCTCCTGCCGCCTCTGTAGCTCCGCCTGCCCCTCCGTCACCGCCTGCAAGTTGAAGGAAGAAGAGGAAGATATCAATGCATCAAGCATTGGCAGACGGCAGTTACCATGGTAACCGAACGTCACACCAGACTTGGAGGTGGTGGTCTCATGTGCAAATCATTGTCACAGAGGTGAGGGGAAAAAATGAAGAGGGGAAGGTAAAAAAAGGGAAGACAAGGAACTCTGGGGAAAGATGAAAGAGAAAGGGGGCGGGTGAGATGGAGTGTCGATTTGGAGGAGAGAGGTAAAGATGATGAAGAAATGGGGCAGGTAAAAGAAGACAAGAGATCCAGGGGTCTCGTGCTCACCTGAGTATTACAAGTTCACCTTCCACGCATTCTTGCAGACTCTTTTAATACTTTAAAGATCCCATAATGGCCCTGGGGGTGGGTTGGGCCCCCCTAGGCCCCCAGGTGGGGTATGGTGCCCATTTGAAGGAATTGAGATCTTATCCCCCTAGAGATGCTACATGTACCTGCCAAGTTTGGTGAAAATTCACTGTGGGGTTTTCAAGAAGAAGATGAAAATGTACACTTTAGGCTCCCATTAGGACCCTCTCATCCACACCCCTGGGTCCCAAGGGGGGCACCCCTGATTCCACCATGAACAAACTTGAAACTGCAGTCATCAATGTACTACACAGTTGTAATTCATAGTATTAATTTTATAGCTCTATCACTTCTGGTTCTGAGAAGAAGATTTTAGAAGATTCCTCCTGGGGCCCCAACAGGTGGGGCATGGTACCCGTTTGAACAAATTGAGATCCTATCCCCCTAGGGATGATACATGTACCTGCCAAGTTTGGTGAAAACTTGTCATGGGGGTCTTCAAGAAGGAGATAAAAATGTGAAAAGTTTACACACCATGCACGTCGCATGCCGGATGCCGGCCAAAGAGCGATCGCAATAGCTCAGGTGAGCTTAAAAACAGGATGGAGATGAAGCAAAAGAAACAGGAAGAGGGAAAGGGCAGCAACGGGGAGAGAGGAGGTGGTGCAAAAGACAAGATGAAGAGAAGGGGGAAGAGATACAGAGGGAAGAGGTGGGGGGGGGGGTAGCACAAGAAGGGAACTCCTTGCAGTTATGGGTGATGACTCACTGTGACAGTAGTCATCTTCTTCAGTCAACAGGCAACGCTGATGAGCATAGGATGACATCACATAAACCACTTCAGTCACTAACTTGGGAGTTTTAATTAGAAATTAAAAGATGTGAATACTAGTGCCCTAAAATGACTCACAGTACAGCACCAGATGAAATGTTTCTTCCACACATGTGTTGAAATACGGAGTTAAAAGGGTACAAATAGGAAACCAGTAGTCGAAAAGAACTCTTTAAAGGACAAGTTCACCTTCATAAACATAAGGATTGAGAGAATGCGGCAATATTAGTAGAACACATCAGTGAAAGTTTGAGGAAAATTGGACAATCGATGCAAAAGTTATGCATTTTTAAAATTTTTGTGTTGGAACCGCTGGATGAGGAGACCACTACAGCTTGTGAGTCATATGCGTACAACAGTATGAAGAAAATGTAAAGGAAATTCAACATATTTTCACTTTTTTCGCATAATAAAGGAGCACTTGACCTGCCTCTTTCTAAAGGCAGGGGGAATAATATTACCCCTAACATATGTCGGTAACGAGTCAAGGGAATGTGTACTTTTTTTCAAAAGATGACATTTTGTGAAATTCTCTTTATATTTTCCTTATATTGTTGTACGCATGTGACATCTAAGTTATTCATACACTGCAGTAGTCTTCTCATCCAGCGGTTACTGCACAAAAACTTCAAAAATTCATAACTTTTGAACGGATTGTCCGATTTTCCTCAAACTTTCAATGATGTGTTCTACTAATATAGCTACATTCTCTCAATCCTTATGTTTATGAAGGTGAACTTGTCCTTTAAAGGCAAGAGAGTGCTCATAGTGCCACTGTCAACCTTCATCACTTCAGGAACTCTGTAACAACCTTTGCAAAGAACTTGTTAATGCAACATTACAGGGGTATACTCCCTCCCCTTTTGTCTCCGTCAGAAAAATTCCTATTCCACCTCAATGTCAGCGGATACTCACTGGTTGCGCAGCTGACTGTGTGTAAGCCGGAGGTAGCTCTGAAGTGGGCGCCATGACAGCGGGCTGTGATTGGGGCTTGACCGGTGGAGGAATCACGGGGGTGGTCATGCTCCCCGGGGCTGCCTGTACGTCCACCAAAGGCAGCATCAGACAAAAAAAGAAAAAAAAAAGAGCAAACAAAGTTGTTAGGGTCCACAAAAAGCACATATATGGCATGTTGTTATTAAAGGGGATGGGGGGGGGGGGGGGTGTGAGGACAACCAAAGAGCACATTAATGTTATCAAAGCATGTTTCTGCAAACGGCAACATGTACACACATTCCAGCACACATTGAAGGTTGAATGCAAAATTAGGTCAATGCCTCAAAAAAGCTGCTGGTACAATGTATATAAGTACCACCGAGAAGTGAAGACCGGTTATATTTGCACACATAATCTGTATGTAAATGTAAAAGTACCCTTCCCCTCGCATTGATTGATATTCCCATAAATGGTCAAGGGGAAGTGTGGTTTTTGTTGTTGTTTTTTTCTGGCATACAGTTCTAAAGTTTTTGAGCATTACAGTTTCTCTACATAATTTCATTTGATGACAAAAAAAAAATTCTAAAAACAGTGATTGAAGACAATACTTGCAACACAGACCAACAATAATGTTTAAATAACAAAAATTAAAAAGAAACTTATGCATATTTGGTACCTATAAATGTGAGATCATAACAAGAAGAATTCATGCAGATTGTATTCAAAGCTAAAACATAGTTCTCGGAAGAGCTAAATCTTTATTTTCCAACATTTGGTTCTTGATACCTGGCTGATGCAATTTGTCTGGATGATGAGTTGTTTTGAAGTATTTTGTGACCAAAAGTGTGGAATAATTTAGATCATAGTACACAACTTTTTATTCCAGAAGGGCCATCCCCATTCAGTAGCGTGGGGAGGTAGAATGATACGTGATTATCCATCTTGCCCTTGTAATTGCATGTGATTTCCTCTAGTGGGGAAGATCAATGGGTACTGCTGTGGCCTGATATGTCAATTATTGACAATTGAGAACGAGAACTATGTTTTTGCTTTAACTGCACATATAGTTATATTTCAATCCTTGTGAAAAAATCCTTGTGAAAAACATGTAAACCAAAGCATGAGAAATCATTTATTCCCCCCCCCCCCAAAAAAAAGGAAGAAACCATGAAATAAACTTCCCAAAATTATCATACTTGAAATTATTGAGTCATTTTCCAATTTTTTTAAATTTTACTCTCTTTTCTTTCTGCAAAGTATCATAGAGGGTCAAAAGAATGAATTCAACAAAGATTTCTTGCAACAATGACATTGGAATGAAAACATCAACTTTACAGAGCTCTCTCAACTTTTATTGTACATTGTACTGTACCTCAAGTATTCAAACTCCCCTTCGAAAAGCAGAGAGGAAGTTGCTTTTGCTTGAAGTACGTTTGTATTCACAGAAATTGAAAGGAAAGTCAACAAGAATTTCCTTCCAGGGTTTGACAAAGACAACCAGAAAGTGACATATTCCACAAACATTTCTAGATATGTCACTGTCTGATGAACAGTAGGTAACACAAAACATGTTAATTCCTGCCATGTTAGGAATCATCTTGTGATCTACAATGTACATACAGCTTGTATTTCACTTTCCACAGAGTTAAGAATTCTGGGTTACAATGTAAAAGTTCAGTAAAAGAGTCCATTGACAGAGAATTTTTTCCTTTGCACTGATTACCATTTTGTTGTGACTGAATGCCATGAATTTTACAAGCTCTGGTGTGCAAGAAGGACTGATACAAAAAACGGCACTAAAAGAAAGAAATGAAAAAAAAAAATCACCTGTTTGTTTGTAGCTTCAAAGGGATTGTACTCTTCCAGACCACCATGTGAATTTGCCGTTGCCTCGGTAACGGAGGGATCCTGGAAGATATGAAATATAATACCAAGATCAATAACAAATAAACTAGAAAACAAAACAATGCAAATATGTGGGAACTGCATCCAATTACTAGGGCTAATTTAAGTGACCCTCCCTTGTTTATATACATACAGATATATTATAATATATATATCTATTTAAAATTTATTGTCTAATTTTCACATGGTAGCCCTTTCAGTTTAATAGAGAGCTCATTTACAAAGGGGCCCTGCATATTCAAAGAATAACTCAAAATACATACAAAGTTACATACAAAAATAAAGTATAAATGAAAATAATGCATAATAACAAACCAAATATAACTAAGATTAATAAAATTATATTAAAAAAACACTAACAAAATTTCAGGGATGACAGTACATTTTTACATAAAATCTTTGTATTCTTTCCAAATGTTCAAGTGCATCATTTTTGTGCTAGTTCAGGGAGAGTGAACTTTCACTAATACATTGTATGTCCACACCACAGAAGTACTTCACAATCACAGTAACATAATAATCTACAATGTACTTGTATAAAGCAAATACTGAGTAAATGCAAGATAAATCCTTTTCAAGGTTATTCTATGAAAACAGCAAAAAGCAACACAACGTAGTTTACAGAGACTATTTTCTCCAACACAACGCACACATACAAACTAGTTTTGTAATTCATACATTATTGTACTTGCCCACTGGAAGAGTTTAATACTGATATTATATTTGCATTCATTATCACCATCATCACCATAATCTACATATCATCATCATCATCATCATTGTCATCATTGTCATTATTATTTTCATCACCATCATCACAAACCCTTCCATCTACTGTACCTTACAATTTCATCAATGATATATACCAAGCAATAAATATTTTGCAACTATGGGTGGTTTAATCAACTAAGTGCATACCATTAAAAGGTATAGAATGTTTGTCATATGATTTGCCATTTTCTGTTTTTTCGTCATGAACCAGTCTTGCTAGTCTCCTTATTTAAAATACAAAATGGCACTGGACTCTGTGTATCACATGGACAGACAAATATAGAAGCTTTTTCTTTTAATGCACCGAGGTCACCTTGACAAAAGTGCAGTGTAATTAGATTTTTTTTTTCTTGATGCTTGACTGAAATCTCCGGTGGCATTAGCTTTTAAAACATCAAGAAAACAGCCATGTTATGCACTTGGTGGCATGGCTACCTATCCTATTTGTTTGTTTTGTTGTTTTTGCCGAACTGTATAATGTTTTCTTACCTGAGTGTGAGTGTGTTTGTGTGTTTGTCACTCCCTCCCCAAATCTCTAAACTCCCATCCGGATGTCTACCCAACTCCGCTGCAAATTGCACGCGTGTGATGAGAATTTGGCAGACGCGACACGCCGAAATCCATTTCCCCCGACGACGTCTTAATTTGGGCAATAATGCACATTGCTAGGCTGCAATCTGTACCCCTCCCCCTCCCCCCCCCCCACCCCTGGATCCCCCACTCCTGCCCCACCCCACTCCCATCCCTCAGGACCCATTAATGCTGTTCAAAAGAAAACCCAGAATGTGTTGATGAGGGAAGACGAATACGTGCACATGCAAGATGTGCTCTGCCGATCCTTGGTACAAATGTACAAGTAATTCACCATCTCCGTATGTATGCAAATGCTATGTAGATAATCATCCTATTCCGGTAACAGACACCCATGTTTCCATGGAAACCGTTGTCCAGGAAAACAGTGGAGGGTAGGTGTTATTTGACAATTTACAGTGGTCGTGTCCATTACAGCCCCTGTGGAGACTTGGCAAACTGGCAGAGAAAGAGAGAGGTTTCTATTTTAATCTCACTTCACAGAAGCAACAAGCAGTATAAACAGCTACTGTGCAGCTCAAACAAGAGAAAAACACGCATTTTGGTGATTATGAGACTGGGAATCCTGTTTATGATGGAAAAAAGCAAAAAGTATCATGTTGCCCATCACGCATGGAAAGATGTTAATATTGCTACATGTACCTTTGTTTATGATATCAGTTTACAAAGTCTCCATTACTCTTAAGTAGTTCAGTTTATGTAATCCTAAATGCACTCATACTGTATTTTAATACACAGATTTATATTTTTTTTTATTTCTTTTTTTTTTACCTCTCTCCACTCTTACAACCCCTTCAGACCAGAATGAAGTCTGGTTTTTTAAAATATAATTCAATTACTGAAGCTAGATTGTAGACTGTTGCCTTATACATGTACATATACATGTATGTACATGTAGGGCCTACATGTATCTTTAACAGTAAGGCCCTTTGCCTTTACAGGTTTTACATTGTATATGACAGAAAATTATTTTTATCCCAGTTCCCTGTACAGCAAAAATAGCATGGTACCTGCAGACACCAGCATGCAAGCAGTACATGTGTACATCTGTCAGAAATGGTCCTAATCATTCATTCAGGCTGAAATGAGTTAGAACGGCTTATCGCCGGGACTGCCTTTAACCTCCTGACGCTGTGCACCATTGATAATGTCATCAAATGATAGATGAACTGTCCATCAGAGCAGGAAAACAACATTCTTCATTACCCAACAGCCTGTACATTACAGTCCAGGGGGAGTTCTGTTGTAGAAATTATCATTTTAGTCATTAAATTTAAAAGCTCTCAATTTCACTGCATATTGCAACTTGATGGACAGAGAGACCATGTGGAATTGGTTTTAATAATTTCATGACGTTTGCACCAAATCAGCAAAGAAATTTAAAAAAATTTGCCAATTTGAGAGAAGGGCAGAAAGTTTATCTGCTGTATTAAATGAGTTGCATATTCTACGAATCAGGGGACCGTTTCCTAACACTTGTTATCAGTGACAACTGCCTCATTTCTATGACAAATATGCTCTCAGCCAATCAGATGCAAGGATTTCAGTAGCTTATCACAACTATGACAACTTGTCACTGATGACAAGTTTTATGAAACGGGGCCCAGGTCTGAATTGAATAATTAAAAGATTCTGAGCTTCTGCAAGTGAAACAAATATTTCATGAACAACAAAGCCTCAAATGATTGTGGAGAGATATTTTGTTTGTGTACCTCAGGAAGCAAAACAATGAAGAGTTACTGTAAAACATGATATATTCGCGGCACAAAATTTTCGCAAATTGCCTCTTGTGTTCAATGCATATAGTGTAGATAAGAAATTTTGCGTGCATTTTAATTTCGCGAATCTTGGCACTCGCGAAATTCGCGAAATTAAAATGCAGGCGAACATTTCTCGTTTTACAGTACTGTACTACATACTCCGCCTCAACAGTGTCCAGTCTAAACTACATGTACAAGATATGTACAGTATGGGCAGATGTGACTCCAAATAGATTCAACGAGGGGTGCAGCCTAGTTCGAGTGAATAGTACTTTTGAAGGAATCGATGCCCATAGTTTTAACCAGACACTAGAAAATGTACTATTTGTTTTATATTTTGATAAAAATTTAAATAAAATAAAAATATATATATGGGGGCATTCATGTGATGGAAGCGATTTTGTGGCCGGATCTCGCAGTGACAGTATGAAGCACAGCGCAATGTCACAATTGCTGTGGGAGAGAACTCTATTGCGATGACATCATAATTTCTCCTAATTTACGAGTGGTGACCAATATCACAGCTCTGTGAAAGCATCTGAATATTCAAAATTCCATTACTTGCTCTATAATATTTCATATCTAATTTTCATGAAACTTATGTTGTTCTCTTCATAGCATTCTACTCTAGGCTACAAGTCAATGTATCATACAGTATATTGCATTTGCTGAGGTACAAATTGTACAATTCCATTTCCAATGGAAAACAAAAGAATGTTGAAAAAGGGGATGAAGCTTTTACAAGGTCATATGGAAAATTGATTTAAAACTCAATGATTTTCATGTAATCATCTAATATTCATGTGGCACTACATCCATTTACAATTCTTGACATTAAAACTAATTTAAAAAAAAAAACTATTTAAGTGCTCTTACTTCAGTGTCATTTGCTCTTTATAATATACATGTAAGCATTTCACACCAATGTGCACGGGTGAACACAGCTGTAGAGCCAGGGACACTTGCTGGTGCAAAAGTAGTGAGAAAGAAAGTGAATTAACACATAATTCATACCAGCAATTATCAAACCTTCCATACTGCAAAAATGGAAAGTCTTTGATGAAGAACAAATCTGACGGATTAAGAAACTAGCCTGGACTTTAATAAAGGTTGCAACCTCTGATTTGAGGTTGGGTTTCCCCTTTTCGCTCGAATTATTTCCTTATTTCCCCCATTTTTTTTCCCCAAATGGGGACCAAAAAGAGGGCATGAGGCTTTAAACAATTGACGTTTACAACAACAAAAATACAGTAAAGATTGAGTGCCACTGCACTCTTAATTTCTGCAATGCATTTGTGCCCAAAGCTTAATATTTAATAGGGTATGCAAAGTATAAAAGCTTTAATGTAACTACAATGTAAGCACAATATTCTCCTGTATATCTTCTTGTCATTAAATGGACTGATGATTATGGCTAAGGGTAGAAGGGTGTTGGCTATAGCATGAACCTGGAGAATACAAATGTATGAATAGAGAACTCATAAATCAAATCCTGCAGTATCCACACAGAATGCACTATTTGCGTTGACATGTTAATGATTCAACACCCACCCATGCCATTTCTTAACCCAGTATGACCACAATGAATGTTGCAGTACACATGAAAAGGCAGAGAAGCATGTGTGTAGCCCATACGGACATCAAAGACGATATCAAAATTGGATTGCCTTAATATGCTACTTGACACACACATTATTCACTCTGAAAATCTATTCCCCTCCATCTCGCCACGCATGACTACAGCGTACAGTACATCGCAAATATGAGTGCAGTTGGATATTTACTCAGTGTTCAAAATCAACATCGGCCCAAAGGCCAGCGACTGTTACATGCGAGATATGGCATGATTTGCAGAACCATTCTGTGCTAGATAACCGTTTGGAAGGAAAATATGTCTCGCTTCAATAATAATCCAATAGTTAAAGAGACAGAGCTAGTTATGGGCTCTGTACACAACTTAGAGGGCCCATAAAATAAGTGGTAATTCCTATTTCGACAAAGTTTGATGGAATTCAGAGAGTGAAGGCAAATATTGAAGACACACATGTTTATAATACCATGGTGTTTTCTCAGCACCTAAACAGATCTCCCGTTATTTAATAGCAGAGTTGAATAGTGTGACTCATCTTCCATCGCGTGCGAAATCTTGTTCAATTGCACATGTGAAGACCATGCACAATGTACACTATTTGTGTCATATACATGTAAAACACCTTGGATGTCAACAACTGATCCAAACCAATTATTGAATATTATGATACATAGTACAGAAAGGGAACCATTTTACATGAAAGGGAAATGGTTGTGCATTGTCTAGTGGCACAATCGAATGCAAAAGTAATCAGTTGAAATTATAAATGGACAGAAAATGAGAAAATGAGTGTGCGCTTGTAACTGATTGAGTGCGTGTGACAAATGTACACAATTTCGTGACATCAGAGGTATTCAACAGAGCAAAACTGTGAGTTGATTATCTTATTGGAAATCTTATTGTACGCATCCAGAGACAGGATTCTGAGAGTGAATTTGGTAGGTTTAGAATCCAGAATGATTTTTTTTTTCTTGTCTTTTCCATTACACAAACTTGTGTTGACTACAGCTTGAAACTCTGAAGTTGCTCAGGGAATAGTCTATTAATATATAAAGATGTTAAAAGCTTTTTTCACAATCTAAACATAGTTCTCAAATTTGTGAAAGTATTGTTATCAACCAATTCTGCACACGTTCTGAATTCAATGAAAAAAAAGAAGATAAAAGCCTACAATATAATTGTGCAGTCAAGCCCAAAGCACTATAGCTTGTGTCTATCGGTGCATGTTTCAGAATAGCCAATCTAACTTGTCATTTTGGTCAGCAATGCGCCATGGTGCCTTATGCTGCTCAGTGGGTCCTCCATGCTTGCTATGGTATACTCACTGTATGTACTTTGTGAACTTTAACAAGCTATTCATAGTATTTGAAAGGGAATTTGTCATGCTAATGGAGTCATTACAGCTAGCATGTTCAACATTTTGTGTGAATAATGGTTTTTGTACAATTCCTATCAATGCAAGGAAAACAATTTCCCCGCTGAATCAAGTTATGAAAAATTTGCCCCTGCACCAAGAATTGAAAAATCACCTGTTGAAAAATGACCTTGTAAGTTTGTAATGATCATTTGATAATACAAAATTATATTAAAAAACTTGGGGTTTAACTGTATTAAAATCAAATTCACTATTAAAGTTACATTAATCACTTCTGATCATCTATAAAAATCACCGTGAACAGTACATTGCACTGTATTCACAATCATATCACCCGCCACATAATTCCTTCTGATGTCAAGATATCATCACACATATCATTACTGCCTTCTCTTCCACAGGGGTGCTTTTCAGGACTACTCTGGAACTAATACACTTCCCTCTGTCACAACTCTGTCCACACTTTAATAGAACACTCCCCCCCCCCCCCCTTACATTTCTTTCTTCTTCTTTTTTTTTGTGATTCCGCATTCCATAGTCTGTGTTTGACACATATTGTTCATCGGCTTCATTCTCTCGCTTTGTTACATTAAAACAAACATCGTTGGAAAATTCACATTTTCATATTTTCATCACTTCTCTCTCTCTCTCTTATCTCCATGTTTTCAATCCTTCTCCCTCACCCGTCTCCTCCCTCCTTTCTAGCTTATCTTCCTCCTCCCTCTGATTTCCAAATCCCTGATTCTCACTCTATCCTTCCTTGCAAAACATCTTTCCTGACCCTTGTATCTCCTATCCCCCATCCCCATTAAGGACGAACTGATTTTGCTACAACATGCATTTTCCATAGACACCTGCCAGAGTATTCTTGGGACTGGTCTTCAACAGATTAATAGTGCAACATCAACTTCCAGCTCACTGCTGCCCTTCAACTGTCACCATCTGCCTTCCTTACACACTCCCTACAGTGTATGTTGCATCCCTCTTCACTCTCTTCTTTCTAGGGTCTTCTTTCGCAAAACAGTCCTTTCAAGGACTACATGGTGTTACCGCAAACATCTCTTCCTCTAGTCATACATGTCGTCATGGAATGTTTACAACCTGATAGTCACAGAGGTCTACTAATACCCATAAGTCCAATTCTAATCCAGTCTATTAAATGACATCAACACAAGAGATGAAGATATGAAGAAAACTTACGAGAAAATGTGATCCAATCATCATGAAATGAACTCAGGAGCGATCACAGGCATAAAAATGCACTAGGCCACTGAGAAGGGTATTGTACAATGCATGAACGTCATAAGAAGCAATGAGCTACAGAGGCAGTGTGTCCGTTACACACATTGTATCCAACATGTTTTTATCACCAATGATGATGTGATGACAATATGATCAGAATTTCTTTCGGTAGATCACGAGCAAATAGTGCCCTGTTTACGCAGAGGCCGGCCACTGACGTTGAACAACACACCACGCATCAGTATCCCAATGCTCCCCCCATAAACATTCATCAAGGTATGGCAGTACGGTAGTATAGCAGAATAACACAGTCGTCAGAGGGTGTGTGCCAGCATTGGATTAAAATGCAGGATCTTGACAGATGTTCATCAGCAGGGCAATGAGCGCACTGCGGTGGGTACAGTAGATGGCAGGTGTGTGTATGTGGCAGAGAGGAGAGAGAGAGAAAGTGGCGGCAGTGTGTTGCGCATTAAATCTCCCGAGAGCCCCATTGGATGACGCTATTGTAATATCATTTTGTACAGCATGCATTGGCTCCCGCCCGCCAGTACACCGTACACTCTCTCTCTCTCGTCGAGCAGTCTCCACGACAATATAAGTGGTGTACATAACAATAATGCCTTCACACAGCACACAGGAGAATACCAGCAAAATATTGCTGAATTCCTTTAGATCACATGTCATCAGTGTATAAATTGTATTCTAATGCTATGCGGATACGCATTTGAAATCCTGCTTACACATCCTATTGTACATTTAACCTCCATAACTTGTAGCACACCAGTGTATCCTTGTGTTAGACCCCTCAATAGTCATTGTACATATACATGTAGCTATAAATGTAGAGTAAACAGTGTAGATATTTGTGCTGATTTTGTGCCGGCACCTTTAAATTTTATACAGATAATGGCACTATGTGTACTGTTTATAAATGCTATTCATCATTGTCACCATCATCATCATTTTTTTTCCCTCATACTTTCACTGACGTATTTTGCTGATCTTCCTTTAATCTAAAAATCTAATCTGGAAAATGCTCTCTCTGAAAGAGCCAACTATTGGATGAGTCTTTTTCCCTCTCCCATAAAAAAGCATGATCTGATTTGCAATTTGAATCACACTTTTTTTTTTTTGCATTCCTGTTCACAAGTAACAAGCAAAAAAAAAAAAAAAAAAAAAAGACCTACAGTAGATTGCACTGGCATGCAAAGGAAAATCTTGACAAAAATTGCAAAGGTTGGAGCCGCGCCAAACTGGGCATGCGTGAGTCTTAGGCTGCGTTTATCATCTTTCCCCTGTTCGAAACTGCTTTCAAATGCCGTTGCCAAAGCCCTTTAGAAACGGCTTCCAAAATAGTTGCGTTTATCAACTCATAACAAACACGAAAACTGGCCTTGTCACTTCGCAGCTGCATTGCACAATAATGACCCGAGGAGAAGGGGTCATATACTGTAACCGCAGTACAAAGCCGTTTCACAACAGCTTTGCGTTTATCTTGCTTCAAAGGGCTTCTAGAAACAGGTCTCTGGAAACCTGTTTCGGAAAGCACAAATTTGTGGCTTTCAAAAAGGCTTTCCGAACTCCATAATCAAAACAGCTTTGCATTTATTATCTCGTAAAAATTCCCTGAAAGCTGTTTGGAAAACCTGTTTCTGCTGAGAAAAAGAGTTGATAAATGCAGACTTATGTAGTGTTTGACCTCAGTTTGACTGAGAATCTAGAAATATTCACTATATATATGCCTTGCATGTTGGGATGGAAACGGAAAAACAAAACTATTTCACACAGCATTCATACACTCTTCACACACACAAAAGATCCTGATTATCTTGAAAAGTAGCCAACTATAGGCCCATTGACACACACTGAAGAAAGTGCAAATGGACTTGTGATTCAAATTACACTTTGACTGACATGCAATGGGAATACAGGTGAAAAGTTATTGACCAAAATCATGACATTTACCCTTTTCTAAACAAAAACAAAAAAAAATAAATAAAAGTATGTGTGCAGTAATGATATCATCAGACAATCACATCAGTTGTACCACAAAACATTCTACCATATAAATATTTTGCAATAAAACCTAAAATAAAGGAGAAATTATCACTATTTTTTCTTACTAAACCATAACTGTAGACAGCTTTAACATTTTGAATATTTGATAATATTTTGATAACCCTCATTACAATTTTCACAGTCATTTCATCTGCAAAATGTTGTCATTTCGTGATTTCGTAACGTAGGCCATGCGACACTTGGCACGCCATACAAATTGTCCATATGGTTTACACCATGGTTTCAATTGTACCACCTTCATGAATTCGGGTCTAAGTGGTTGCTGTAACCAATGAACATCTTTCTGCATTTTCTGCATGGTTAATACTCAGAGTAATGTAAATAGTTAAAACTAGTTAAGAGTCGCAAAGGTTGTTGTGATGGTATTACCAGCTGTGTATTACTACATGGAATTTCGCACAGCTGAAAGTAAAAAAAAAAATTAAACTGAAAAAGAGCATTTCGATAGCCATATTGACTCTCTGGAAAATGCAGTTGAATGATGGATCCTGTTGTTGAACATTCAAGCAGTGAACATGAAATGCATTCAAATATGCAGAGTCACACTGCCTCTCACCAAGCACAATGGAAAAGTGGCATACTATGTTCTTATGGGGGACATCAAATATCAGACAGGGACTGCTGCTCCACCGTGATATGGGGTTATGACGAGGAATAAGCCTGAGCGCATCATCCGATATGCTCCCGCTGGTACCAGGTCACTGCGTCGAAGGGGAGAGAGGCACATCCCTTGAAGAACTGAACAGATGCTGGTAGTCAGGCAACATTTCCCCAATAATGCACTCTACACCGTCCCAAGTAGCCAACGTTTATAGCACGCATGAAAGAGCTCATACAAGAGAGATTTTCTCATTTGCTACTCCTAGTTCTTGCGTGTACAAATATTACCCAAAAAAAAAAGCAGTCCTTGGCATTATAAGTGCATGTCTGGAGTGCTGCTCTAAGGTACCAGTAGATCATACTTGGTCCCATATGTACGTCTGCTAGGTCTTCTGCACGGAGACTAGCATTTTCAAACAGGTCTCTACCAATGCTATCGACTGTTTTGAATACATACTGTTTGTGGACTGCCTAGCAAAAAACGAGCGACGCTCACGGTAAACCCTTGAGGTTCGATACTTAGCAAACAACAGCTGTAGTAGAGGGCAGCGTATCACACCAAAGGAAGCCCCTATCCACAAGCACTGGGAGATCTTGCACAGATTTCTGTCTCTCATCTACTGAAGTGTAGATTATCGCGGCATACAAATTTTTGTACTCTCCATCCAAACTGAAAGCGCGGGGTGACTACCGAACGCATCGCCAACAATGTTCCGGCTGAAAAACACCCTCGTGGCCACGAAGGAGCAAGAGGGCACAGGTCGCAACATGCTGCGGTCCTTCACGGCCAAGTTCGGGACCGTGCATGTGGCAGACATGGTGAAAAAGCTGCCCGAGAAGCTGGTCTCCCTGCCATCTAGAGTGGAAGCAGCTATACACAAGGTAAGGAGGGTACGGAGCAGACTTTTAGCTCAAACAGAGTTTGCTACCTTGTACCTATTTGTAGTGAGCAAGCCAAATACTATGCTAAAACACATTGGGTACCAGTAATCATAATCTTACAATTGTACAACATGGTCCCAAAAATTTGCAAAGTTTTAAGTTGCTGCTGTTTTCACAAGTAACATTTCATTCATAAAATTCCTTTCTTCCCCTCTTCACATTGATGGGTTAAACAAAGAAGCCATTATAATGAAGTTAAGGAAGCAAAAAAGGTTTGAACTTGTCAGAGGAATTCATTCACTTTTCTGTTCTTACATTCTTCAATTTAATACGTCATATTTACAAATGTAGCGTACTAGTACATTCATTAATCAATCATCTGATATTATATGGTAAACAAATAAGTGTTTACATACAACTACATTCTACAAGTGTAGATATACAGGTGTATTTATTGTGCACCTGTATTCAGAGTACTATTAAGTACTTTGTGTATGTCCATCCCCGTGAATGAAATGCTTTACCAATAGAGATACAATGTATTTCAGTCTTATGCTGTCTGTTCAATCCCCATCCCCCCCCCCAAAAAAAAAAACCAAACACACACACAAAAACAAAAGTATGAAAGGGAGAGCCTCCAGCACCTTTGGTAGGAAATGTGCCTGATGATCAAGGACTACACCTACAGGATGCAATGCTCAGCATGCAGAACACAATCCCTCTCAATATTTATAAATATGAGCTGCTTGCAGACAAAACAGCACAGAGCCTTTTTGATCTTCAGTCCACATTGTACAACACAGCGTTCACAGAGATGCCAACAATCCACAATGAGCCAGGTGATCTTTGTATCCCATCTCGATATCAACCCTCTTTGGATGAATGCCATTCGCATAAAAATGACACACCAATACATACAAGTATAAGTGTACCACTTGTGGTGCAGGATATGCAACTCCACCATGTGCACATTGTGTGCTAAATGCAAACAGGTACACAATATGTACACAAAGGTAATGCTGTACACCTGTATAGTTCATGTGGGGATGCCAATATTGTGAACAACACTGCACTATATATAATGTGTTAGTTGAAAGGGCATATTTTTGGTAGAAAACAGTATTTCTACCTTTCCTGTATGAAGTGTAAAATATACCTGTAATAGACATCAGTGCAGCAATACAATTTGGGAAAGTAGTTTTTTCCATGAGACTTCAGTATTCTTTTCTTGCTTTCTTTTTTGCCAAAAAAAATAATACAAAATACATGTACTGCAGAAAAGTAACAGCAAGTATCACTGGGCACAGGTACACTTGTACACTATGGCAGAGAGCCAGAAACAGGCAAATCAGACTTACAAAATGTACAAGTTGCTGAAGCCATCAAGAGCAACTAGCAGCATTTAATTACTCTGCATTTGCCATGAATTGTATTTATGTTCAAATACACTGTATAAACTGTGTAAAGGTCATACAGTACTGTCAATCTCCACACACTGTCAGAGCATTAAACATTTAATTACCAGCCAACAACAGATGACCTCACATGTACATGTGAGATGTATGTATGTCAAACAAAGGAACACTGTTGTAATTCAGCCACATCATTATTCAATGACACAAAAGATCAGAAATTCAAGCACAAAGGCCCAGATTCGTCGAGGTAGTTTGAATAAAATCGATAGTTGAAATTAGATCCATGGACTGACCACAAGCTTGTACATTTGTATCAGCACACGTTCATCACTGGATGTCTGTTCGCACTATATCCCGTATCAGTATATGTACAAATGTGATCAGACATGTGTACAAATACTGTACATGCAGATTAAATTTGCATAATCCACTGGCTACAACTTCAGACTGCCTTTGTGAATTCTGACCAAAGAGTTCTATTCCTTTACTCCTCAGCAATTGCGCTTTAACTTTTGAAGGACAATCTCTACATGAACACTGAACTGTAGGCTGGATTCATCGTGAAAAAAAAATAATTAAAAGGAATTTAATAAACAACAGACAACAATGTATGTTAAAGAATCAGATGCATTTAATGAATAAACCGACAGGTAAATAACTGATTACAGAAGAAAAAAACCCAAGAAGATCTGTGATGATGTCCACCTTCTGTCACATTTGTACAGATCATACCACCTTGTTGTACTACACTGTAGGTCTACCCTTGAATATATAGAGTAATGTGTGCAGCACTTTGATTCGTTAGATGGATACCCTAAAGTACAGTGTACAGAGAAAGTAAAACTAGCATGGACTGTGTATACAGTATACTCTGGGTCATCAATGTTTGAGACAAACAAAGTTTACTTGACTAAAACATCTTCACGCATAGTTTGAGGTCATGGGGTATGTGTGAGAGTACTTTGGGAAAATCTATGATCTATTACACAAAGTGATGGCTGGGCCCAATGAAATGTTTGCAGTATCCCCCCCCCCCCCCCCTTTCAGGCAAGTTACAGTAATTGTATAAGGATGTACTGTACATGTACATTGTGTACAAACAGAATGCAGAAAGAGATAGGCATTAGTGATGCTGTATTGTACATAGGAAGTTACAAATAAACATAGAAACTGTTCCTCACAAAATCCAATCAACTAATAAAGTTACAAACCCTTTGTCCTAACCCATGGCAACTTCACATATAAAATCAAATTGTGACATGGACAACTGTGCATTAAAAGTATCAAAAATGCCTTTAGATAATCAACAAATCAACAGACCTCAAATAATAGCAGTCATAAAACAGTTAAGAATCTAGACTTGTCCAGGGAATCTTCATTTCTAATTGGGTAAGTGAAATGTAAGGATATTTGTGGCTTAAAATGTTTTACAAACTTCCCCTGATTATTAAAAGGCACGTTGCGACAACATTGGCACAGTTTGCAAAATGCTGATTACTGTCAACACAACTTACAAGTATCATTCTATAGTAGACTGCCCCCTCTGCCCCCCCCCCCCCCCCCCCCAAAAAAAAAAAAAAAAATGCTGCTCAGGACTTCAATCATGGAGCACA
Organism: Diadema antillarum; assembly: GCF_040938485.1. Lineage (NCBI taxonomy): Eukaryota > Metazoa > Echinodermata > Echinoidea > Diadematoida > Diadematidae > Diadema > Diadema antillarum. The sequence continues at coordinate 365,507 of NW_027271576.1, read as the reverse complement.
GATTGATGAGTTTCTTTACATACTTGTACATTGTATCTTGTCAGTTGCTGCCTTGATGGAAATTGTGTACTCAGGACAAAACGGATACACATCATCGCTGTGTATTCAGTGATGCACACAGAATGTACAGTACATGTACTTTGTAGTCCCAGTCATTACTGCCAATATGGTTTACACTTGTGTTTGTGAACTTGGATTTTAGCCTTGACATGATTTCCAAACACCAAGACACATACACGTACACCTTGTACATATATATTACTGTAGGCCCTGTATTACCACCCTTTCCCACACACTTTACAACTTGTGTACATAAATTGGACTGAGTTGTTTGTCTTCAGAAAAAAAAAAAAACTCCCTTGCAATTTAATTCACATTGAAACTCTGTAGAAACTATGGAAACAGGTGAAAAACATTGTGTTCAAAGCAGGAAAAATATCTACAAAGTAGCACACAATAGAATTTAAGCCAATGTTTCAGGGTTGTTGTTATTTTTTCTTCAATATTACTTACAAGCTGAATAATTTTTTAACTTGCATATTAAAAGGGATGGTATAGTTTTGGTTGAGCTGGGGATTCAGGTTTTAACTTCTTGCAAGATAATTAAAAACCATTTTGGTGAAATAATGAAGAGTACCGGTATACAATTTAATTACGAGGAATTTAACTTAAATTTGATGAAAATTGGTGTACAAATTTGACTGAGATATCCAGAAACAAAAAGAGGTCATGATAAAACCATGGGACCCTTTATTAGGACCACTTTGTTTTACTTTGTTTTTGGATATATCTCAGCCATTTCTAGAGTGATTTTCATTGTTTCAATTGTATGGTCTTCAATATTTCATAAGTGGTTTAATTAATATCTCACAAAAATTTAAAACCTGAATATTCTTCTCAACCAAAACTATACCATCCCTTTTAAGGTTTTTAACTGAATTTACAGTCTGGAAGAGGGAGACATATTGATTTGAAGCAAGATTTTGCTATGCATCATCAACGAAAAAACGCAACAAAGCCAATATTTACCTCAAAGTGAAGATCTCAAATGCTCATTTTTCAACAACAACAACAAAAAAATCCATTCAAGAAAAATAAGCATTGTATCTTGTCTTCCCAAAGGGAAAGTTCTTGAACTCCTGCCAATCTCAATGAAGACACACGTCAAGTGTCCACAACAAAGTCATGAAACTGAAACCAAAACAATCAGTCTACATATGAATGTATGCTTCAACAGTTCAACATAAAGGGAGAATAAGCTGTACAAATGTAGGTAGAGAGACTTACATTGTACTTTGAAGGTCTAATGGAGGTAAAAATCACTTGATGGTACAGTGTGATCATTTTGCAGTTAATCAAACTGCCACAGCTGTTAACATGGAGTTAATGTATTAAAGGCAAGTTACAGTGAAAGACAACCTCCATGGAGAAATTCCCAGAGTGAACAAACATGTATGTACAGACTGTGATGCTTTAATATACTTCCACATTACAAAATTCATTTAATTCATTCAGTTTGAAACACACTCTTATTATTTACAGACTATATCGTATCACTTGTCTCATAGAAACATTTCCTGTAGTGTATCTATATCCGGACAATTCTGATACAAACAGCTACAGGGGAAAACGATTTATATAAAATGTACCGGTACAAGTAGAGGCATCAGTGCAAGAGTTGAAAAAGTAACGTTTTTGGTCAGTCATTTTTGAAATACTCATATCATTCATACTTGTAATCTTTGTCATTGCTTTTTGACTTGACATGTTTCTGGACCAATCTATTGCCTCAGTGAGAATCTTTCACCAAAAGAATACATTGTACATACATGTACAATGCTTTCCTTGAAGGAATGTGTCTCATCTTAAGACCACATACTAGCAGCAATATCCATGCCAAACAAAAAAAAAATGTCTTCGGTTTATCCTAATTGACTGTTCTTCCTATAAATACTTTACCCTATCTACATGTATGCTAATTAAGTACATTGAAGAATTGATGTACACCTTGTACATGTATGGACATTGCTATAGAGTAGCTTTAGAGTACAAGTGTACATACAATGGTACACATTGTACATTGTACACTACGTAAAGGAAACTCAATGAAGTTTCCAACACCCAGATTGTTGAAATCGGTACTCAATTTCCTGCATGTTGCTGTTGGTCTTTATCAGTGGGTTCTTTGAAAAGCCTCGTTTCATATTTTGTTTCCTGTGAAAGGTATCCCATGAGATCTTGACATTTATAACAATGTGGTTGCTCTCAAAGGGCAACCAGATTGTCAAGATGAACACCAAGCGAAAACGAAAGAACTTGCCTCGGTAGCTCGGATTTGAACCAGCTACCATTCATAACAACAATTTGAATGACATCATATCTTATTAAGAGAAGGCATCAATATTTGGTTCTAAAGTCAGGTAGAAATGCACACAATGCACACCGTACATCGTTCACATGTACAGTGTACCTCTCATTTATCTTCCGTGATTTGTCAATTTAAAACTTTCTTGTGGCTGTCAGAAATGTAAAGAAGGACCATGTCTGACAGTTTCATGGAAAAATTTTCAAAGTCAATCATGGAAGAGAAGTGCATAATTCTGGCTCAAAAGTACACTGTACACTTTGTACATCGATCATGCTGTACAACGGGACCAATGTTTTAACTTGCACAGACACTCTCGCTTTTATTGTACATGAGAGACATGCACACCCATGTCACTCTGGCACCTCCATTGGCACACAATACGATTTGCATCCCGGTATAGTAGCTTCCTTGGAGCTGCGATTGGAATTACTGCAACAAGTAATAAGTGTGTACAGTATGTACAGGTAGACCTGTGTAACATGGTGGATCACCAATTATGCAGATCATTATCAATCACTATCAATTGTTAAAGTCTGTGGAACAGCAGTTCAGTCGGCATCTAACCAAAACAATGCACTCAACTTGACGGGAAAGGATAAAGAAGGGAGGTTGGAGATTGATGTTTAATGTGAGGGACAATAACCTGCGATGGTTGTGTACCGAAGCTCTACATGTGTACCTCATTGATCAAGAGAACACTCAGACATGAGGAAAACTAAAAACAGTTGCAATGGAAGTTTGATGATTTATTTTAAATACAAACAGACTTGTGCCATGCCAGAGATTTAGATTTAGATTTAGATTTTTTTGTTTTTTTTTTTGTATCATGGCTACTACTAAAACACTGATCAATTCAGTGCCTATTTATGTTGATGTACAAATGTAGGGCAATGTTTCAATAAAAAGTTGCAATGAAAAACATCTCGAAAGAAGAATTTCATGAATTTGAATAATTGCGCAGTATCCGCTGCATGCTACAATAAGGATTAGAACGAACACTTGCTACATAGTTAGGTCTACCATATTTTGTTATGACTCTTACTTACAGTATATGAGGGAGTTGGAGAAAGAATTTGCAGTCTCAGAGAATTACAGAATCCAGTCGAAGTGAGTTCCTGCACTTTTTTTGCAGAAACTCATGAAATCATTCTCTGCAAAATCGATGCACTAGTTTCTCTGTACTACTAAGAGTAAGACCTACAACACCGAGGCCGAGACAACCCTGACTTTTCAACTGCGCCACTCTGCGGTGTCTAATTTTTTCCCCCTTTCCTTTTTGACTTTCAAATCAATGATGATATTCAATGAAAACTCTGCAACTGTTAACTTGTGTTAAGATTCATCTTTGCATAGAATATATCTCAAACAGCTGCACAAAATCTAAAGTCCTCCTGAAGCGTATGGTACATTGGTAGACTTGTGTGTTTTCTACAACCTTACATACACCACACACTTACAACAGTTTTACACTGCACTGCAGCTGCATCTGCAGGATTATATAATTTTACCAAACAAAAATGTATACCATGTGTAGAACTTATGCGACCTTATTATTATATTGACGCTCATAACATATGCATCTACTAGCATCATCACACTAAACCGACCAAGCAGGTGACTCGTAATTGATGAAGAAGGTTCCTTTCATGCTATTTAAACGTTAGTTTTCATGCAAAAATTGAGAATTGAGCGGCAGTTACGGTGCAGCGCAGCGCGCAGCGCTATGAATGATACAGCCGCTGACACGTCTAGCAGCGCAGCAGCCCGCGGGGGCACACGTTCGTGTGGTACACTCCCCCACACACCTTCCCTGCTCTGCACGGTGACTGTGAGGGTCTCATTGGTCTATATATATACTCGACTCACCTGAAACGGACTGGCGTCCGCTGGATCAGCAAATGGGTTGCTATCAAAGTTAGACATGTCGTCTTTCTTCTTAAATTCACAAAAGTTCAGAGAGATCAGAATTACATATGCGATACTCTTGTCGAAAATTGTCTTTCTGCCTGGCTCGCTCACCGTGGCAAACTCGAATCAATCGCTCCAGAGCGGAAGTTGTCATGGGAGGAACGATGGGATACTCGGGTGACAGATCAAATGCATTGTGCGCAGGCGCAGAGTTGATCTCGTCAATTTTCATGACATCATCGTACAACTTTGGGTCCATGCAGAGAGTCATGTGATATTGATCTGGCATTAGTATTTAATTGTGAATGGAAACCACAATTTGATCGCTAGGATATGGTACAATTTTGACAACAGAAGAACGGCAATACTATGTAAAATGAATATTCTGATTTGAAACTTACGCCATCTTCTACTCTTTCTTCGTCTTCTTCATTTTCTTTTTTTTCTTTCTCCTTCACTAGTCTTATAAATTCTTGAATCTTGTAAATTATGTCTTTTAGGGCTCTCTCAAGTCTTATTCCATGTGGATATTGTAGATTACACTTTTTGAATATCTGGGAATATCTGCGTCAAACGCGTAATAATATGGGGATAAGCTTCAATAAGCTCAGATCTGGGGTGTTTCATAAAGCTGTTCGTAAAGTTATACGAACAACTAACGAGCGACTGGTGATCAGTTCTGATGTACTATATTTATCAGAATTTCCATAATTCAGCACAAGAACTGATCACCAGTCACTCATAAGTCGTTCGTAACTTTACGAACAATTATGAAGCACCCCCCTGGACGCCGAGTTTCAAGTCATTTCACGAGGAGGAAAAATGCGGATAACGAACACCTTGTCAGGAATCATCAATCTGTCACCCTATAAACAGGATAGGTTACAAAAGTAAAGCTTTTATCAAATCGATACCCAAGTAGTAAGAAATATTGTTACATAATTATCAAAGGAAAAGTGTGTGTATAAAAAAAATCACTTAATCAAAACAGAATCATTAAGCCAATAGGGAAAGGGACAATGATCTTTTCGTCGTTCATTATAATTGTCTTTCTGAGACAGTTCCTATGTAATAACAACCTCAGATTATAAGACTAAATATACTCATAGCCCCCTGTGTATTCAAAAATATACAGACCTGATCTAATCGGGGTCATCTATTATAGATTAGGTAATTATGTAGTAGCAGATTCTTAAAGGTCCCTATATACATGCAGATATTGTTCGATTGAGAAGTCTATTAATGCACTTAAAAAAAAAATCAACATAAATATTTGGAATACAATCGCAGCGATTCCCCTGTACACTATAACAAATACATGATGGTTGTGTTGTTCGTATACGTCGTCAACATTGTTGAACGTGCAAGAGTAGACTAGGTTGAGCTTTTTATTTGCTGTTATTAGTTTAATTCGTTTATCGTGTGTGTGTGTGTGTGTGTGTGTGTGTGTGTGTGTGTGTGTGTGTGTGTGTGTGTGTGTGTGTGTGTGTGTGTGTTTACCAGCCTAATACGATTTTACTCATTTCTTATTAGGTCTACACGCTTTGAAGAATTTAATTTTCAAGAGGGAAAAATAATTGACACAATATAATATTGAACCAAGGATCAGAACGCAACCTAGTATAAACATGTGTCTAGAATATTACCCAGTTAATTTGCTATAACATAGATATAAAAGACGAGACTTAAAAAAGATAACGGAAATCTATATAATGAGAAAGGAACTATTTATGCGCGTGCAAGGATGAATGAATGTGGGGGGTTTTATCATTCCATATCCATGGGAGAGAGAAAAGGGCATGGAAACGCATACACTTCACATGTAGGCCTATTTTATAAACACTTTATAAGATCCCTTTGCGGTCGATGTTCTTTTTCTATATTGTATACTATGCATGCTATGGGTAATATTCCCGAAAACGGAATATAGGACCCCCCCCCCACCCACACACACACACACACACGCACACACACATGCACACACGGACGCATCTGAACAATGTGTAACGCAAGTCCAAATAACGATATTTCTCAAGATGTTGTTTCAATGTGTCTAAATCAAAATAATGTCAGTATTGTAGATCCTTATTCTAGCCATTAACAATACCGAAAAAAATCAAACCATGATCAGTTTATGCCTGATTGTCTGTATGACGCTATTCACTTCGAATGCACTTCTTCGTGTTTCTGATACGTCTCTATTCTTCTTTTTTTTTATGATGCCTAGCTGAATATGATATCATCACATTTCAACATGTATGACAATTGAATGTAGCGGGAGCGAAAAATATATATTTATTGAAAAAGATTTGTATTACCTTCTTGAGAGAAGCAGAGAAGTGGTGATCCAGAAAGTGGTGGCTTGATGTATACAGCAATCCAAAAACAAAACAAGTCGTTCAGCTGGGGCACTCTGTTTTCTACGGATCGCATTTATTCATAAAGGTATTGAATCAAGCGGAAAATAGATGTTTCCTATCAAATCTATAGTGAATGCGGGAAAATAAGCTCTCGTTCTCACTAGCTCCGCTGTACAATGCTGTATTATATCGTCAAAGTATTCAATGGTGATTAAACCATGCATAGCTTTGTGATGTCTTTTGTGTCGCTGCACGGAACTCTTTTAAGTTTCTTCTCTTTCATGGTTCTCGTGACTGCATGCAAGAGATCATGCAGTCTTCCGAATCTTTGTCCTCTGTACGGTTTTTTGTTTTGTTTTGTTTCCCTCTCAGGATTCTTATGAAATAAAAACTATGAGAATGCTCCCATCAATATGCTCTCTGCATAAATACAGCGGATTCCATAAGTCGGGTATCATTTCCATTGATTAGATATATTAATAATACCATGGGAGGTGAGAGTAATCACCTCCCTGATTATTATACTTATCAGAAACATAATATATAGACAAGCTATTACTACTGCATGGTTGCATTATAGGTTTATCAGATGGTCTACTTCCCAGTTCGTTCAAGGAGGTCGTCTAACACCACTACGGTTAAACTCATTTGATCCACTATTTTTAGTTTTAAATCCTTACTTGGTCTAATGCCCAGTTTGGCTAATTATCGTTTCGTCTAATGACCAGAAGGTCTAATCGCAATGTTGTCTCCTTGGATTTTTCCCACTTTGTCTAATAGAATGTGGATATTAGACGAAATGGGCGTAGCCAATCTGGAAGTGGACCAACTGGTAATGAGGCTAAGTGGCAAGTGGATTAATGGTCAATAGACGAAATGGTCGTAAACCAAACGGGATTGGACCATGTGGGCTGAGACCAAATGGCTATTAGACGAAGTGGGAGTAGACCAAGTGATAGATCACCGTTAGGATTGTAACGGTGATTTGTTTTTCTATCCTGCCGTTTTGTTTTCGCTCTATTTAATCCATTATTATTACAGCCTGCCTATCTATACACATATGTGAATTTACAATTGTTTTCGATACCCGGTGTGACGTGACTATAACTCATTTTGAAGTTTTTTTCTGTATGAACTTCCCGGTGGTTTAGTGCCAGTCGCGTATATGATATAGGCCCTACTCTTCACGATATAGATAATATATCCAACCAATTTTGAAAATACTTCCTTATAATTATCTTCTGGTATACTGTCTTTCGTTAGATTAAAAAAAAAGTAAAATAATGCCAAAGCGTGTTTTTTCATAAATACTTTTTTTTACACTTTATATGAGTGTTATCATAAAAAAGTCATATTATTTGATTCTTGTAAATAGAGAGTTTATATTATTTCGCCACTTTTATGTAAATTGTGAAAAACTGATTCTAATTTCAATCCAGCGTCGTTTAAGAATGTCGCACGCTCAAGTTCCCCTCTAATCTGCTGTATACTGATCACCAGGCAATGAATAATGGATTGATTCGCCGTGTCCAACCAACAGCGTTGCCGGGCTTTTCATATTACCTATTGCTGCTGCACTCATGTTTATTTGCCATTTGTTGCATTTTTTTTTTTATGATACAGCATTCATCCTCACCCCCTTCCCCCTTTTTCATACTATTCTGCGATGAACGTGTGAAAGAATATTTATAAAGTGTCTGCAAAACTTGCCATAATATACAATCGACACTGACATCTCTTTCATTTTATCTATGATGATCATAATAAGAACCTCGAACTATACATGGAGATATGTGAGATTTCTTTCCTGGTCCACTCAAAGCGACACTTCAATATTCCATACCCGTATATGTGTAATTGCAAAAATTTTCGGGGGGGGGGGGGTTCAATATTGCAAGAGGTGATGGACCTTCACTTCTGTGGGAGTGAAGCAACTGAGTAGAGTATCAGTGACTGATAGAAGGGGCGTGGCCTTTTAGGTGGTTCCCCTTCCACAAGAGCCAGTTTTCGCATTTTTACAATTGAAATTCAACCATTTTTGGTGCGCAATGTGGGTGCCATTATTTGGAAATCTTTACACAAAGAAGTGAGACAATATGCTTTTATTTATCTAAATTGCAATTGAATCAAAGACAAACAAAATTTTGCTACTGCTGTGTGATATTCTCATTTTACGTACTAGCTACATTATTGCTCAAATCATTTGATAATACTAGTACTTCAAGCGCAACGATGGAGCAGGGAAGAGTGTGTACGGTGCCACAAGAGGGAGCTTTTGCATTTTAATTTATTAAAGGAACATTTCGCACGATTTTCATAATTTCACATCACAGAGCTACCAAGTCTCACGCATTGTGAGTGAGACTCAAGCATTTAGGGTCTGTCTCACGATCTCACGCATGACACCCATTTTTCTCACGCTTTGGGAGCATAACTTATATGATTAAAGTGAGAGTTGCAATTGAAGGCATATTTCCCTTTTGTCTTTCAAAATAAGTACAAAATAGTCACTTAAGTATGCACCAGCTTTTACCATTAAGAGCTAAAAATTGAAAAAGCTCCCTATACCCTCCCACCCTCCCCTCGCTCAGTCGCCTTGCTCCCTCGGTCACGCACACATGTGCGCGCGCAGAGATGCTGAGTCATGAAAATCTCACTCATAAAATTTTTTAAAACTTGGCATCTATGTACTACATAAATCAACAGCTCCATGCATAGATTCGTGGAATCAATGAATTGAAAATCTTTTAAAAAAATTACACTGAACAGTGTTGATGACATCAGAGCCTCATCTTATAGTCCATGGGCCAGGCCAGATATTGGTACCATCTGAGGTGGCAAAACCTTTTTGGTGTCATATTGTTTGTCGGGCATAGATATGCTTATCAAGCTATGATAGCATTTCCAAATGAGTAGCTTAGTCATAGTAAATGAATTTTTAACCAATTTGGTCTCGTTGTTATATCCCCATACTTCTGAATCGAAACTAACCGCTATACAAAGAAGAGCACTGTCTTCTGTATGTTCCATAGAGCTGTAAAATGCAGCTCTGTGGTATGTTCACAGGTGTTCTGTTGTAAACGCGGTGCGCTTAGTCTTTATTCAAGGCAGCGAAAGGAATATCCAAAGGTTATGATGTCCACAGCGCTCAGTCTTTATTCTAGACGGCGAAGGGAATATCCAAAGCGTATGATACAGTGTATATCCTTTTATCTAAAAACAACAACAACAACAAAAGCAATTCCTCGTTAATTTTACCGTATCTTTCAATTATTTATCATTTTCCGACGAAAACGCTACGGTGAAAACGCTGATACCACGCCAATGTCGCTTTATTTCCCTCCAACAATATTAAGATAATGCAAAAACAATGTACCGATACACTACGACACATTATAATGAATGATATTGTCAATGAACAGAGTGATTTTTGTTTAAAACTGATGTATTTGTTGATAGGGTAGTATAAAAACAGTATAGATAATCCCTTTTATGAGGAACTTTGGATATGATAACGGTACATTGGTCTAGATAAAGACTAAGCGCACCGCGTGACAGCTGTGGACATCATAACCCTTTGGATATTCCCTTCGCTGCCTTGACTAAAGACTAAGCACACCGCGTTTACAACAGAACACCTGTGGACATACAGAAGGCAGTGCTCTTCTTTGTATAGCGGTTTAGTTTCGATTCAGAAGTATAGGGATATAAAAACGAGACCAAATTGGTTAAAAATTCATTTATTATGACTAAGCTACTCATTTGGAAATGCTATCATAGCTTGATAAGCATATCTATGCCCGACAAATAAACTGACACCAAAAAGGTTGTGCCACCTCAGATGGTACCAACAACCCATTTTTCGGGTCTTGGCCCATGGACTATTACATTTTAGAAATGTAGCAGTGCAATTCCATTACAATAGTCCATACCACTTGCTCAACAAGTTCACCTGTGAAGAATCTATGCATGCCTTCTTCTTTTGTTCTGCTTCCGTGAGCCCCAACTCATGCATTCTTATGGTGAGGCTGCCATGTCATCAGTGGCGTATCTAGGGAAAACGGCGCCCGGGGCAAGCGCGAAAATTGCGCCCCTAATTTCTGAAAAAGTGTTCAACCCCAACCCCATCCCGGTAGGGACTTTTAGAAAAAAGGTCCACATATGCTTTTTCAAGCACTTAAAAGGGGTCTTTTTGAGGGTGATTTAAATGTAATAAATTTAGATAGATATTGGCGAGCGAGCGCAGCGAGCGAGCCCAAAATTTTTGTATATTTCGCGTCATCATCACGTTTGGTTCATATCTTCTTCTTTTTGATAAATTGCGGCGAGCGAGCGCAGCGAGCGAGCCGAAAATTTTGTATTTCAGCTTACAATACATGGAATTCTTGTCATTTTTTGCTTACTAAATCTTACAATTCTAATCAAGATATTGTGACGGCCTTATAGATAACGATTTATACCAACAAACTTAGGACTTGAAAAAATACTCCAAATTAGTACTCACGAGTGAGCCGAAATTCGTATATTTCCGCGCCATCACTACGTTTGGTTCTTATCTTCTCCTTCTTCTTTTTTTTTTTTTGATAAATTTTGGCGAGCGAGCGCAGTAAGCGAGCAGAAAATTTTTGTATTTCAGCTTACAAAACATGGAATTCTTGTCATTTTTTTGCTTATTAAATCTTACAATTCTAATCAAGATATATAAGTGACGGCCTTATAGATAATGATTTATACCAACCAACTGAGGAGTTTAAAAAATATTCCAAATTAGTACGCACGAAGTGAGCCGAAATTCGTATATTTTCGCGCCATCATCACGTTTTGTTCTTATCTTTTTTTTTTGATAAATTTTGGCGAGCGAGCGCAGCGAGCGAGCCGAAAATTTCTGTATTTCAGCTTACAAAACATGGAAATCTTGTCATTTTTTGCTTATTAAATCTTACAATTCTAATCAAGATATATAAGTGACGGCCTTATAGATAACGATTTATACCAACAAACTGAGGAGTTGAAAAAATATTCCAAATTAGTACGCACGAGTGAGCCAAAATTTGTATATTTCCGTGCCATCATCTTGTTCTTATCTTCTTTTTTGATACATTTTGGCGAGCGAGCGCAGCGAGCGAGCAGAAAATTTCTGTATTTCAGCTTACAAAACATGGAATTCTTGTCATTTTTTGCTTATTAAATCTTACAATTCTAATCAAGATATATAAGTGACGGCCTTTTAGATAACGCTTTATACCAACAAACTGAGGAGTTTAAAAAATATTCCAAATTAGTACGCACGAGTGAGCCGAAATTCGTATATTTCCGCGCCATCATCACGTTTTGTTCTTATCTTCTTTTTTGATAACTTTTGGCGAGCGAGCGCAGCGAGCGAGCCGAAAATTTCTGTATTTCAGCTTACAAAACATGGAATTCTTGCCATTTTTTTGCTTATTAAATCTTACAATTCTAATCAAGATATAGTGACGGCCTTATAGATAACGATATATACCAACAAACTGAGGACTTGAAAAAAAATACTCTAAATTATTACGCGCGAGTGAGCCGAAATTTGTATATTTCCGCGTCATCATTACGTTTTGTTCTTATCTTGTTTGATTTTTTTGCGCCCCCCCCCGTAATGTTCGACACCTTTTGTGCCCTCGTTTGATCCAGTAGGCGATCGCTTCAGAACGAAAGAAATAAAATTGCAGCCGCTGCTCCGTGTAACATTTTGCTTTCTAACAATGGCATGTGTGAACACAATATACATTGTCATTTTGTCCGCGTTATCATCACGTTTTGTTCTTATCTTCTTTTCTATACATTTTGTCGAGCAAGCGCAGCGAGCGAGCCTAAATTTCAGATTACAAAACATGGAATTCTTGTGTGAACATAATTAACATTGTCATTTTTTGTTTTTATCTTGTTTGATTTGGTTTTCTTCCCCCCCCCCCCCCCCCCGGTCCGGGCGAGTTTTTCTTCTTTTTTTTTTCGTCTTCTTTTTTTTTTTCTTCTTCTTTTTTTTTTTTTTTTTCGTTTTCGGCGCCCCAAGGAGTGGCGCCCGGGGCACGTGCCCCCCTTGCCCCCCCCCCCCCCTAGATACGCCACTGCATGTCATCATCCTTGTTCATTGCAATTTGTTATGAATTTTGAAAACATTCTCATTCCTCATCCCAATCACTATGAATTCTGAAACTCTGTACTCAGTCTGACATTTTAACTGATTTATAGTTGTTCAAACGTAAAAGTCTGAAAATCATTCGGAGGTCCCATATTAAAGAGCTTACTTTTTATGGTTTGCTGGTTTGCATTTGGAATCACACTGAGATTCACAGGGAGGTGAGAAGAGATTACATACAATTTCAGTACAAGAAGGAATAATTTCGTTGTTGCATGATTTCCACATTTCCCCCGCAAATTATTTGAAAATGTATAATATTTATGCGCAGCTAATGTTTTGTGCCAGGGACCAGGGTGTGGTTTTTATGGGGGCACTATTATGTTTGTTAAACCTGCTACGATCAGGTGAGAGCTATTGCATTTTCAGAACATTTTAAACCTTTATTCTTTAATACTTATCTGTCTTCCATCTTTTGTTTTGTAATCGCCAAATTATATATTTCAAATGTGTTAGGTACGTCTAATCAGATTGTCATCATTCTGCCATTAACCCATCGATGACTTGATAGCCTATTTATTTTCATTTCCACGTTCAATATCTTGTATACCAGCACTTTAATTGTTTATGTTTATTTCTCTATTACTCCATTGGGTACAAACAATAAGCTGATCTGAGGAAGGCAAACTTCTTCAAGTCTGGCATCCTCTGTGACATCCTTTGTCATTAGTTGTTTGTCACCAATAGTCCTATTGCTTAACCAGAGTTAGAAGAACACTGGTTGATGAGTACGAAGATAATGATTAACATTCACATATAAAATTGGTCACATGATGGGCCTGATATCAAATGGTGGAGGCACACGTATAATACCACCATTAGGCCTACAATATCAAAATAGGTGTCTGAAACAACGCGCCAATTCAATGTATCAGCCGGAACAAGCTTTTGCTTAGGTCTATACGTCTACTAGTGTATTGAGACTCCTTGGGGATTGAAGAATCCTATCGCTAACAAAGGTGGTCTACAATAGACCCTATTAGGCCTATAATAATAGCCTATCAATTCGTTCGGTCTTCCACAAGGGAAGACCGTAAGGAAAGAAAGAAACAATCAGACTTTAAGAAAAGAAGAGATTAAAGAAGGGGCGGTGTAGGGACTGAAGAATGAAGACAAAGCGAGGAAGAAGGATAAACGAATTGTAGATGGGTGTTTTTTTTTTAACTTCGGCCCCTCCCCCTCCACAGTACCTCCCCCCCCCCCAAAAAAAAAAAAAAAAAAAAAAAACTAGAACAAACCATTTCTAAGGGCGTACGTACATATTCGCGACCTTGTGTAGGCTTATACCTGGATTTTTTTTTTAGGGGGGGATCCTTTTTATACTTTTTTATTTATTTACTTTTTGGGGGGGATCTGGAGGGGAGGAGCCTACCCCTACTTTGCCCGTCGTATCAATCACATCATCGTAAGCTCTGATATGACAGCCAAGTTTACGATGATAAATAAGTTGTCTGATATACGCCTTGATATACTGTAGATAGCATTTTTCACAGGCGTACCTTTCGTCAGCACGTGATAAAACACTATTACGTAACACAAGTGCAACAAGGTTGGTATGCCGTAGTATAATTCTCGTCAGGTCACGTTCGCATGCAGGGCGGAGGATCAGAAATCTGCCGATTTGAAACGAGACACGGTCGGTGGTCAGTTCTAACCCTCTATTTTGGTTTTATCCCAAATAAAGCTATGCCCACAGACTGGTTCCCCATGAAAATCAATTAAGGACGGGCAGTTCAAATATTGATTTTCGTTCTCCGGCCATAATGATCGATGTTTCGGCTTCCTACTGCCCCATATAAAATCGCGGTGTAACGCCAGTGGTGTAGTAATGCGATTAGGTATGTTGATCTTCCTTGAGCCTCATCGTTGGATGCAGCTGTCAGACGCCTACATGAAATTGCTGGAGTAATTTTTTCTAGCTGACATCTCGTATATCGACGATTTGGAGTTGTACTTTCTGGGCTTCCATAAACAGAGAGTTCAAGATGCCAGTATTGCCACGTTGGGTAAATAAGTTGTTCGTCGATTTTGCCATCACATTTGTACGTTGTATCTGTAGCTGAAGGCCCTACCATATGTTTTGAGGAGAAGAAAATAAATACAGCTAAACCACTATGAATTGTGCCATGTGAATATGTTTTCCGATATTTCATAATTTTGTTAGATAAATGTGCTGTGATATTATTAGACCAACAGACATGAACAGGTGCAATTGCGTGCGCGTGCGTACCAAGCATCGTACACGTACACGGGTAATGTTCTTATTTTCTACCCATATGCTCCTATGGCCTACGAGAGGTAGTCTGGCTTCCAGACCCTCTGCCCATACTATTTCGCTATCCATGATATTGACGCCCTCAACGTCGAAAACTAGTATAGTTTAAGTTGATTTTCTCGCGCAGAGGGTCTGGAAGCATTCGTCTTGGAGTTAATGGATTCCGCCCGATTTTGGGCGGAATCCATAAATCTGTCAGCGCTCCCGTCCTCTGAAGCGCGAAATTCGAATTATCCTGCTCAGCGTGTTATCAGAGCCGGGTGGTGGGAGGACTCTCCCTACTACCTGTGTGTTGGCATTGCGGCGTGTGTGTACCAATAGTGTGGATGATGTATACTGTAGTATGCAGGATGAGGGTGATGGTATACATTCAGGGAGGCGTATATTATTCTACCTCTCTGCACACGAACATTCGGACTTTTCTAAGATCTAAAGTAAGGTCGGATGGAAGAATCGGCAATCGTAGACAGTGTGTACTCCATGATGTGTATTCCTTAAAGTTTTCGATGTTTTTGATTGTTACTCACGTTTTTTCCTGTTTACTACTATAGATGCGTACAATGGTCAAGTGAACTATATGTTTCCAATAATTTTGTGTCATTGTGTCTATCGACGAAATCAAAAATCACATATCCTTGTTACTTATGTTATAAGCTCAATGAGGAATAGGTGTCCAAGGAAGATTTTTTTTTTTTTTGTTTCTTCATTTGTGCTGGGTTTATTTTTTTTCCAACTAATGTAGGGCCTATAGTGCAATACAATCAGTAAAGTTAACAATTGCGAACCACATTTCCCTTCCTTCCTTTACAAAGTATCTCAATCCCAGTATTTTAATGCATAACCATCTGAGTCGTTTTCTCGTTTCCACTATGTTGTCTAATGGATTTCTTTTGTAGGCTCGACTTGGGGAAAACCAGCAACATTTTTTTTAACCTTTTTTTTTAAGTAGGCCTTATGAGTATGAATGTAAAAACCGGTCTAATTTGACTACTAGTATACTGAATCCTACAAATAAAGCAAAATTCACGGATCTTTGACCAATGAAAACATACAAAATGGATGCATATTTTGATAGAAACTGGCAATTTCAGATACACATTTTTTTTTCTATTTGATTATGTGATATTGAGTTCACTTCAATGATTTAATCTTAAAGGGTGTGTACAGTTCTGGTCGTGGTGAGGATATAGCTTTGAACGTTTTGCGAGATATTCAGAAACCTTCGCAGTTCTAAGGGGTATCAAAAGTTTATTCGATGAAAATTGGTTTTGAAATGGCCGAGATAACCAAAAACAAGGTGAAACAAAGAGATCCTAATAAAGTTGTGGCATGTCGCCTTTTATTATTAGCACTTTTTTTTTTGGATATCTCAGCCATTTGAAAACCAATTTTCATCAAATAAACATTGAATCCTTCTTAAAATTACATGCTCTTTCATATTTCATAAGAGGCTTTTCATTATCTCACTGAGGAATGCTCAAAAGATGAATGCCCACCTCAACCAGTACTGTACAGTCCTTTTATAGGTGCTATTTATAGACGTGGAATGCAATCATCAGCTCAATGTAAATGAACATTATCTGAGGTCCCAAATCTTTCCGACATTCATCAATGGCGGCGAATTGGTGCTCAAATATCCAAATGAACAGCATCAACAGTGAAGTATTTTAATTTGGTTTTTTTTTTGGGGGGGGGGGAGGGGGATGGTTTGGGTTTTTTTCAGAGAGAAGAAGTTAACAATTCATGTAGACATTATTGTTGTTGTTGTTGTTGTTTTAAAGAACGAAAGAAGAGAGAGAGAAAATGGGGCCCTATACAAATAATTCGCCCCAGACAGCACTTAACAAAAAACAAACATTATAAATCTTAGAGAGATATAGTTATTGTTCTCATGATATCAATGATCATTTTCGACGAACAATGAAAACTCTAAAGAGGTTTCCCAAATCAGGTATCCGGAATTGTGAGTCTCAAAATCAGGCATCTTTGTGGATGAAAAAATTGAGGCCCTCTAGAAAAGCAAAACAACAACAACAACAACAACAAAACCCTGCAAGTATAATAGACTTGATTGTGGCGATATTGATTGATGCACAACGCCTTCCGCTGTATTTGTTCGTATAATCGATAACGTTAAACTCATACTTAAGAGTCAGAACGATGAGATACATTACAAAAACACATACAATTTCTCCATCTGAAAAGCATAGTGCTTCCACATGCTCTGTAAAATATGTCGATGACAAGCTATTATTATTGCATAAGGCAGGCTAATATTCGGAGAAGAGCTATGATTCAATTATGACCTGTGCACGGGAAAAATATAAAAAAATTTTATTCAAGCTAAAAGTATCTGAATTGGACATATTATATTCTTTAATTTTTTTTCAATGCTTTCATACGTATAATTCTCATTGTTATAATTCGTTACGTTCCGAACAAAGTTCGCTAATGCGAATGATTAAGTTCATTATTCCGAAAGTTTGTCAGTGCTGAAATGTAATAAGTTTCGTGAATCAAAAATTTATGATTAATCCCAAAATGAATGCAGAGCCGTAATTCTCCAGAAGGTTTGTTGATCAGATCACGTTATTCGGAATGACGAACATTATTCAATAGCATCAGATGATATTGAATAATGTTCCTTATTCCGAAAAACTTAATTAGGTTCTTTATTCCAAAGTTTCGTTTATCCCAAAATGAATGAAGGGTCGTTATTCCAAATGCGCGTCAATCTGGTGATGAAATAGGATTCGTAATTCCGAAAATAAAACATGTTTTATTTTTCAGCGAAATGCGGTGTTGTTATTGTTAAGATTAATATTACGCAATGAAATTTAAGGGAAGAGCGCTGGAATACAATTGGAATTTTGGATTGCATTATTGATAGAAAACGAATATTTCCTCTTCTTGCTCCGTATCCCACCTTTCCCATATACTCTATAGCCAACATCGTCATCGGGATGAACCATTCTTTGCCACATTCACCATTCAATTATCGGAATCAGGAATGTAACAACATCAATATTTACAAAAGGTCACACAAGTGCTCGGTTTTCCCACCTCCCTGGTTATACCACCTATATGGCCTACATGCTTACATCCTATAGGTCCAAGGAGCATATCAACTATATAAAGACATGCATATGGTGAAATGGAGAAGTTTGTCGTCGAGGGATTAAAAAGCAAAAATTACAGGATGGAGACCAAAATTAATAGTTGGTTGTGGTGTGCCATAGTACCGAACTTATTTCTGTTCTCTACTTATCTACACTCAATTTTCATTTTGCATTGAATGAGGTAATAAAAGCAGCCAACTTGCGTTGCTTCTTATATATAGAAATAAAAAAAAACAATTAATAGTCTTACGATGGGGAGATAATTGTCTCTAAACATATCATTTGTCATAAACTTGGCACCTGTTTCTTTTATAGAAAGTTTATTATGATTAACTAATATGGACGGGTCTCTGATAATATGAAAAACAATGAAAAAAAAAGTACATGAGCATCTTTTGAGAATTTGAATTTTGGCCGTTAATTTTGTTGCATGATGACCTTGGGAAACGAAGTCTTTCAGCTGAAAATATCCAAAACCAAGCTGCAATGATAATTCATTATGATTGCACTGTATACGTCCACTTAATATATGCCAGCAATGAACCATGTTAATTGCGACTTAAACTAAATAATTAGTATTCTTTCTTGCATATATACCCATGGATGTTCTTAGCAAAACAAGGCTTTTTAAGGGGGGGGGGGGGGGCATAATTGCCCCGAAGCGCATCATGCTTCAAACAATGGCCTTCTGTCAAAGAAATATTTTTTTTAATTATTTGTTTCATTATACATAACCACTTCAGACAAGGTTTTTATCATCAAGTGACTTTATGAAAAATAAATTGGAAATGAATAGATGTGGCTCTTATCGCGCGTTCTTTTAAAAACTGGTTCCCCTATAGATGCTATAATTGCTAAATGAATGGATGTTGGAGCATATAGTGGTAAGAAGTGACCTTGTACAGCTATCAAGCGGGGGCTATTTCAAGGGATAGAAGATGCCGGTGTATGGAGACATCTTATGTTGAGGGGCCACAATACCCCAGCTCACCTATGCATGCAAGTGTACTTCATTTTTCTTGTGTGTGTTCATACATATCCCGATGTTATTATCTTGGTGATTATCATAATTTTATGTGTGAGATGAAGAAATAAACAATATCGTTATATTTTTAAGTTTAGTCAGTTGCCGCAATGTTTCCACGAGAGGGACACGATATAAGAACTGATCGGAAGAGCACGTTGCTAATCATCTGTTTCTTTTTTATTCACTAGCTGCTATTAAGTTATAGAAAGAAGGGTCTCAACTGAACGTATTCATCAGCAAACACGAACATAAAAAATACATGTACATAGAATAAAACATTCATATCACATGGGCCGCCCACCCACAACTCATCTCCACATACAAAGTTTTTACAAAAAATTTTGCACAATACTCGATCTGCTGCACTTTCTTTTTTCGACTTCATTTTTCGCTCTTTGGATGCCATGTGTCTTGGGCATGGTGTATAGCTCCGTGCATAGTGTGGATATAGTGACTAAATAGGCCCTATAAGAAACAGGATTATCGCACCAGAAAACCTTTCCATGCAGTAAACAGTGCATGGAAATACTCCACGGACAGTGGATGCATGCATGTAATGTATATGGAGAGTGTCCTTGGGACCTCTGGGTGAGGATGCAGGGGTCACTAACGTGACCTCTTCCTTATTACGTAATGACAGAATGATCGCCCTCGCTCACTGGGGGTAAATTTAGGCTCCTCCCACTTGAAGCGAATGTGCCCAGACCCTTTGCCTTCGGCAAAGGCGGCGACTTCGTCGCGGGGCGGCGACTTCGTCGCCGCGGAGTCCAGTTGGCAAAGGGTCTGGAAACCAGACTAACGAGAGGAGGCGTTGTTCACTGGAGTTTAGATCGTTGGTGGTGCCCGATCTTCTTCCGTAGACAGTGCAGTGCGGACACGCTCACACGCAGCACACTACGGGTAAACGAAAGGCCGGGGTAAACTTGCTGCTGCCGTATCCGTCCGTGGGGTCGCTGATGATTTGCATGCATATATTCCGTTATAATGTTCTGCTGAGGTCATAATATTAACATCTGTCTCACATGCAATACTTCGTACAGGACTACGAAAAGATGTCGGCCGATTCTTCCAGATCGTATGCCAACGAAAAGACTCCTTCCACGGGTTCAGGGGAGGCAGATATTGCCGCGGATCCAGCGAGTGGAGGGTTCTTTGCCACCGATTACAAGAAGTGAGTAAAGCTTGATTCAGATATGAAATGCTGCTCTTCATGTGAATCTTGCTTTTCCTGCCACAGCACAAGCCCACACGCAGTCACAACACTCAACATTCATTGACAACAGATTTTCGTGTTTCGTGATCATGATGATTAACTCCAGAAATGGTTTATTTAGTACGGACACACAGCGGTGGGGACTATATCACGATTATGCCCAGAAATGAATGTGTGGACTGTGAAGTTACTATGAATTTACAATATATTTACAACTTCAATTTCAGTAGAAATCTAGCTGCTGCTGCAGCTGTAACAAAAACAGTTGAGAACAGCCACAAATTCATGTAACGTTTAGCCTTGGCCCAATGATACACTATCATACAGTGTGATTACATGTACTTGTCTAGATCTAGAGTAAGTTAGTGAGTATAAAAATATAATATTCTCAGCTTGGCCCACATGATCTTCATGCAGATTTCAAATAGTAGCGTAGAAACTCTAATAGACACAGACCCGGCCCGGAGTGAGTGTATCTCGGGCACTACTGAGTACTGTAGCATTTGCTGTGCTTCACTGCCACATGCACATGACTCATGAGAACACTCATTTATAAAGCTATTTGATGTGAGTGATCATGCATGATTTCGACCCTTTTTAGTCTAGGTAGCTGTTCATGACTCTAGACTTTAGAGCTCTCCTCTAGCCATCAGTATTAATACAGCATACTGTACACATCATGATAGATAAATGCCCATAAAGCAAGTAGCCCATAATTCAACCATAACGCTGTCCAAAATTTGACCGCTGGCTTCATGTAGAAATCTATAATGGTTGATGCTTTTGCGTGTGGTCAGTGGTCAAATTTTGGCATGGGAGGTGGAACCTTGGTACGGGATAATAGTAGATCTCGAGATGTTATACCTTAAGATGGCAGTTGCGCAAATATCCTCTCAATCTACATTAGCTGAACTGTGTGATGTGATATAAAAACATACAAATAAACAGATTCCAAGGAACCTAGCAGTGATCGATACTATGGAAACCTAGCCTACCAACATAACTGCTTTCCCAGTATTTTCTGCTTCTGGATGGAGGTAACTGCTGCTGTTTGCCCCTTCCCTTCGAGGTCCTCAAAACCGACTTTCAATTGTTGCCTTCCTTTTATTTTGTGTTTGAATTTTGTGTGTTTCTTTTTTTCTTGCACCTTAGTCCAGTCTTTGTTTATATCTGCACACAGTATGTCACTGTGGTTGATATGTATTTGTGGGTTCCCACTAAAGTACACCTCCGTACAAGCTGCGTACAAGTGCTATGAAATATTAATAGTAGGACTTTATTTTTCTAAGATGGATATACTTCAACAGAAGGAGGAGGAGGAGGAGAAGGAGAAGAAGAAGAAGAAGAAGAAGAAGAAGAAGAAGAAGAAGAAGGAGAAATTATGTGATACATAGCTTTGGCTGTTGTGATATTGTGTGAAAAACTGATGTGATATGCGTACATGTATTGAGTTGGTCAATCCAACACTTTGCAATGATCTGCTATAACTCAGAAAATTTGAATGATATGACTGAGGTTTGATTGTGATGGCCATCCAACTCTGATATTTTGCAAAGCTGCATTATGCTACAAAAATCTGTTGAAAACATGGATAATGGAAGCTGTGTATAGGGCAGGGCAAAGTGTTCATCTTGTATTAATTTAGAACAATCAATCATGTATTTAAAAACAAGCTGGTAAAATACTGGAATTGCTGAGATATCCAAAACAAAGTGATCCTAATAAAAGGTGGGACCAACCTTTTATTAGGAGTGATTTGTTCTACCTTAAATTTTGGATATCTCAGCCATATCAAAAACAATTTTCATGGAATAAACTCTGAATTCCTCTTCAGAATTGTGTGCTTTTTAACTATTTTTTTACAGTGGTTTCTAAGTATCTCACAAAAAGTTAAAAGCTAAGTTTTCACCTCAACCAATACTATAAAGTGGTCTGATAATATTTGTTGTGTATAGAAAGTCTTAAGCAGTATTTAAATGTACTTTTCTGAGTCATGTGTGAACTTTCTTCTTTGTTTTCCAGACATGAGGACCTCAAATCCATGTTGGATGGAAACAAAGATGGTCTTAAACTGGAAGCCATGAAGCGAATTATTGGGGTAAGTGCTATTTCTAATTGCAAGATGTTAGAATGCCTCACACAGGAGGAGAGAAACATCACTTTTTGTACATTGTAAGTCTGTGAAGGTTTTTGTCACAGTGTACTTTTTTAAAACTCTAAATAGTGATTGTTATCATTATTTTATTATCATTTTTTTTTACATTCATATATGTTGTGTAATAATTTGTTTTCCATCCGTGCAAGACAGCTGTTTAAATGTCTGTATGCTCTTTGTACAATTGTAGGTCTGGACTCAAAACACACATTTCCATTGCTTAGAACACACCTAACACAGAATATTTTACTAAATGAAAACATTTTGACAAACTTTGATAGAAATGAAAAAAAATGAGGACAACTAATCTACTCTTTAAAATTATGAACAAGTACCATACTAATGGTCACTTGAATGAACCTAGCACAAAGTTTTCCACTTTTTAAAACTATATTTATATGCCCATAAATGTCCATTTAACCAATACACATTGTGCACTTGATCTGACATAGTACCATTCATGTGAATATCATAGGGTGTAAATTAATCAACGTTCATTGTATAATTTCACAGCATGTTTATTGAGATGTGTACATGTAGAGTACCGTATTTTGTAGATCAGTGAGGTAATATCTGTACTACGGGGCATTTCCTCTGTGTCGTGGTAGAACAGGAACACAATGCGATCACTTCCTTACTAGTGGATACGGCAGGTTCATGTGTAGTTGTAGTAGTGCCAGATGATTACCAGGGACAGTTTGTACATTCACACACGTTTATGTATAATGTACTATGCATGAGGCGATAGTATATGTTACACTCTCATTTGTTCTGGTAAATGTATAAAAGAATAAGGGGAAACACAGAAAATAGTCATTGTGACAATAAAGTAAAAATAATGCTTGTCATCCAATTCAGGATGAAACATTGTGATTTTGACAATTTTTAAAAAATACTCTTGTTTGAAATCCTTGAGAATATACACTGTACCTTAGTTGTACATTGCAAGTTTCTTCTGAAACAGAAAAAAATGTTGTTGACAAGATATTAGCCGGGTGCACACGTACACCAATTAGCGGGATACAAATCTCGAGATTTGCATCGCGATCGTCATCCCGAGTTTTTTGCACGTGTGGACAGAAAAAACCCGAAAATTAGCGGGATAAGCATCGCGATGCTAATCCCAAGAAATCTTGCGCTGGTTCGTCAATTAGCGGGATAATTGGCCGCGCGCTGACTACACGTGTGAACGGTCGGGATTACAATCTCGAGTTTTTACATCCCATCATGCAATGCGCACATCACAACAGCGAGGCCTCTGCGAAGAGGTCCTTCACCTCTTTGGAGCACAACAACAACAGCGCGCGAACCACACCACTGACGCGTAAAAGACAATAGACAAAGGTAAGTGCGCGCAAGCAGTGATAGAGAAGGGCGCTGTGTGACCCAGTTTGCAGGCTTTGTTGTTGTCTCTATCGGCAATTAGCGGGATAATTCGGTACGTGTGGACGCTCGCCAAATTAGCGGGATACCGATCGCGATCGCCATCCCGCTAATTTGGTACGTGTGGACGCTCGCCAAAAAACTCGGGATGAGCATCGCGATCGTCATCCCGCTAATTTGTACGTGTGAACCCGGCTAGTGAGGATATGGTTTTGGCACATGATGACACAGTCATGGGATTAGGATATCTATCTCTATGGTGATCTTTATTTAGAAGTCATGGTGGGTGACTCTCTCACAACATTCAAATGGCCATAAAGTCTCATAGTACCGATATTTGTTTGCTCTTTGCTTTAGTCTTTATTGCTCCGTCACCCTTGTTAGAACTATCGCTTATAATATTAGTTAAGTGATCCACTCTGTTTAGAAGTCATGGTAGGTGACTCTCTCACAACATTCAAATGACCATGAAGTCTCATAGTACCGGTATTTGTTTGCTCTTTGCTTAGTCTTTATTGCCCCGTCACCCTTGTTAGAACTATCGCTTCTAATAGTTAAGTGATCCTTGTTCATCACACTGTACACTCTCCTATTGAGTCGCAAACATCAATGGAGTCTAGTGAGCTGCACATTTTTTAGCAGAAAATAATGGAAAGTCCTATAAAATAATCCCATAAGAAGGGCCCTGTACGTAGTACTGAGTACGGCGTACTTGCATATGTACAGTACATCATGTATGTTTGCATTCCTATTAGCTACCGTGATTTAATGATATACAGCAGGAGTGCGGCAGTTGACCCAAATTGATCATTACAGCTAATTTACCACTGAGGTTAGCACTGCTCTGACTGAGCCAAGGAGTATTGGCAGATGTACTGTATCTCTTATCAGGTTTTCTTAATCTTATACAATATGTCACAATTTCGGTCTTCTGGTATTACCTAATCCAATTATGGAGATGATTCCTTCCTTGCATTAAGAAGATCTATAAAACTGGATTACACATCCCAGTCACAATTTAGATTATAGTGTGAGCTACATTGTATTCCTGTGATTTGACAGTGTCAAAAGAACAAAAAAGGTGTCTGCACCTCAACAGAAAATTTTTAGTGGAAATGATCTCTTAATCTTATTGTCTTTCTTTCTTATTTTGTGTCATGCAGATGATAGCCAAGGGAAAGGATGCTTCAGATCTCTTTGCTGCTGTTGTTAAGAACGTGGTCTCCAAGAACATAGAGGTACAAACCTTTAAGGTTTTACATTTGTTATCCATCAATCCATCCTCATATCTGGGTGATATAATATGAAACCTCTTAACTTGGTAGCTCCGTACACTCTGCCATCATGTTATAAATGTACGCACGCCAGCAACAAATTACTTTAATATCAACATTAGTCTGTGTTGGTGTAGTATTGTGGCGTGATTAAAGGTTGATTTCATACCATATATGAACAGTTTAGTTCCTCATTGTCACAGCATTAAAATGGAGAAACTTGACAAAACTTAGTGCATTACACAAGAGTACACGTACCTCAGGAAATTCCTTTACAAACACGAGAGTCAGAGAATCAAAGTCTGATTTATGATTTTTAACCGCAGATGAAATGAAACTGAATGGATGAACCATGTCTATTGAAATCATAAAGTCAACTTTGTGATGTCTTCTTTAAGTGTTGTAATTCTTTGCCTCTACTGTCTCAAACTGGCCAGTATTTAATGCATTATTCTCTAAGTTTGTAATGTGAATAGTACTATGTAACAAAGAAGTACATTAGTGTGCAATATTCTGAAACACATAGCCTACTGGTGTTTGCTATACATAGTGCTGTAAATGTTAGGAATCGAATATATGAATATCAAACAATGATTTGCAATAAATTTGGTTTAACCAGACATTCAGCATTTGTGTTAGATGCCCCATCGATGTAAGAACACTGTCCTCAATATACTGCCCTTGCAATGCTGATATGAGGGAATACATTACTGTATATTTGCACATTTGAAAATTTCTTTTGTATCTAGAATCCTGAAATATTTATGGCGTGGAATAGAAAGTAAGGTATTTCTTGTTCCTGTGATGTCATAAGAAAAAGGGATGTACATTTTGAGGAATTTAGTGGAAAGCAGCTCGTTTGAATCCTCATCTACAGTAGTTTCCTTGCTGTTCTCGCTGCCTCTTGTAGTCAACAAAGCAGTCAATTATATCTGAATTTATCTTTGTATACTCACTGATGTAATGACCCATGTCATCCTCCCACAGATCAAGAAGCTTGTATACGTTTATCTGGTACGATATGCTGAGGAACAGCAGGACTTGGCGTTGCTTTCTATCAGCACTTTCCAGAAAGGACTGAAGGTGAGGAACAGGTCTCAACACTTTTGTAATCATTTTTGGCAGAACCAGCAAAGGAGGAAAAGAAGTTAGTTTTAAGTCGTGCTTTGGTCCCACCTTTGATAGATATACAATTGTTTGCTGCTGTTCAACCTAGAAGTCAACGGCAGTGTGACAAAATCATTTGTAGCTCACAGCAAAACTTGTTCATCATGTTGTAATAAATTTTGCACCAATATCCTTTTTCAGCATCAGTGTATCAAGGGCTTGTTTCAGAGCAAGGTAAAATAGAAATCATTGAGAAAATAAATCTTTCTCTACCAAATACTATAGTTGTAAAAGTGGATGATATTGCCCAAGTAATATTTTGCACTCGGTCGGCTAAGAAGAATTTTACATGTTTTTAATTCCACAGAATCAAAGGTATAAATAGTATATAACTGTTATTTTCATGCTAGTTTCATGGCATGCGGATTGAGCAAAAATTTCCACACCACACAGATTTCCACATTTACAGTAATCTCTTTTGATATTGGTTCAAACATGTTTCTTCAAAGCGCAGTATCAATAGAGTTAAACAGATATGAAGAGCCTAACATGAGATATGGCAATATACCACATGTTTTGCCCCATACATAGGACCCGAATCAGCTGATCCGAGCATCAGCTCTGCGTGTGTTGTCCAGCATCCGAGTACACATGATCGTTCCCATCATGATGCTGGCCATTAAGGAGAGCGTCAACGACATGTCGCCCTATGTCAGGAAGACGGCCGCCCACGCCATACCCAAGCTCTACAAGTGAGTAGCCTGTTGTTATCTCACACTTGCTCCAGCTACAATTTAGCTCCTCCAGCGTGAGCACTTTCTTCCAGGGGGCAAGGGGCATGGCTTTCCCAGCATTGCTACATTTTGTAGTCACCCAATTTGAATATCTCAGTCAAGATGGATACATTTAATACTGGTAAATCGTCTTGTCTCATTGGTGAGACTTGTTTGGAGGTGCCGTGGCTGAGTGGATAAGAGAGCACGTCTCTGAATGGCATGAGCATGATTTTGGTTTTTGGGTTTGATCCCCACGGAGCCTGACACATTTGCCCTTTAGCAAGGCACTTTATCCACATTGCTGCTCTCCAACCAGGAGTAAAAATGGGTACCCCGAAGGATGAGTGTTGATCAGCATGTGCTCGCCTGTAAAATGGCAACTGGCTGTAATGCTCTCTAGGGAGTGGAGAGTGAGCAATATCAGTGCTGGCAGGAAATATTGTATCTAGAGACCAGGGGGTGTTTCATGAAGCTGTTTGTAAAGGTACTAACAACTTATGAGCTACTGGTGATCAGTTGTGATGTGCTATACTTACTAGAATTTCAATAATTCAGCACAAGAACTGATCACCAGTCGCTCGTAAGTCGTTCGTAACTTTAAGAACAGCTTTATGAAACAGGGCCCAGAGTAATCATAGTACAATATGTATGCGCTTTGAGCATCCTACAGAGTGAATTGATAGCACAATATAAATTCATATTATTATTATTAAGGCTGATTATTGCAGATAACTTTTGACTTATTCTCCTCGTAGATCAGTGAAAGGGTGTACATTGTGTGTACTTTGCATTTTAGTAATGTAGTGTGTGTTTGTGAGTTTACGAAAGTAAAAAGCACTTTACCTCGTCTGTCTCTCTGGCTACAAAGCTACAATTGTTTGAATACGTTCATTACACAATATGTGGGATTTTAGTGTTGTTTGCTTTGTTCTTTGCTTGTTTATAGTTTGGATCCAGAGCAGAAAGAGCAGCTTGTAGAAGTTATCGAGAAACTCCTGGCTGACAAGACTACAGTAAGTTCATGAGTGCACTAACTTGTTGGTACATTTTTTTTACTGCCTCATTGTTACTATCTGATTGATTGTAATGTATGCTCGGTTTTGTGTGTGTTCAAAGACTTTTTTTAGGCAGTGTGTTCATATTTCTGTCTGCCTCTTAATTCTTTCCTTTGTAACTAGATCTCGTACAGTAACTAGAATCGAGGTCTAGTTTACAAGGCCTAGTCATAGACTAACTAGAATTTTGACAAACTTCAAGATATACTGAAACTTTGAAATGGGAAAAAGTTCATAGGACGTACAATGTATGAAATTCTTGATTTTCACTGTTAACAATTTACAGTAACTTGAGAAGAATTTGACTGAAATTACATTTTTTTTTTTTTCAGCCTTGTATGACTGGATTATGGATGTCTGTCATTGACAAACCCCATCTTTGGGGAAGTTCTTTTTGTTCTTACCTCAGTCATAAACACCGATGTGAGATGGATGTTTAGAACAACATGTCAAGTTTTTCCATAAATCTTTGAAAAAAAAATAGTAAAGCATGCCTTTTGAATGTTACTTTGTTTGGCAGCTTGTCGCTGGCAGCGTTGTCATGGCTTTCGAAGAGGTGTGTCCGGAGAGGATTGACCTGATCCACAAAAACTTCCGCAAGCTCTGCAACCTGCTGATTGATGTGGAGGAGTGGGGCCAGGTGGTCATCATCAACATGCTGACCAGATACTCCCGCACGCAGTTCCTTGACCCCAACAAAGCCGTGAGTGTCCGTGCCATTTGCCTCTTCCTAGTTGCAGCTCTTTTGAGCTGCCGAGCCTTGCTGAGTCCATAGGAGACCTCCTGAAAACTCCAATAGCTCTGTGTATCTGGATAAAAGAATATAGATATCCCCATATTTTTGGAATTAAATATGCCCATAGAGATGCATGTTGCATGCAAATGTCTCACAGATTGTACTTGGGAATCTTACTGATTATGATGGGTGAATTCTTAGCAGCTCTGCATTTCTAACCTGAGAGGTGAAAAAACCCACTACATTCTGGGTTCTGTAGAAAGGCTATGATGATGATTTCACAGTCTTGCAGGGTATGGGGTACATTTGGATGGGTCATGTTTGTTGTATGGGTTTATAGAGAGGTGCATAGGACACTTTCTTGTTTGGGAAACTGATTGCTGTACAGATCCATTGTGATGTCCTTCATCGGTGTACACTGCATTTATTCCATTTGATGAGTTTTGTTGTACAGTAGATACACTTAGAGATATCATACCACCTGAGAGTCAAGGGTACACAGAAATTCACCTCTCACCCTTCCCCCATTCAATGCGTGCCCCAGTGATTCTGAATTTTGTGAATTTTTTGTTTAACCCTTTCTGTGTCAGGAACTTTGGACAGTGTGTACAGAGCTGTGGGTTTTTCTGTGCCAAGTAGCACTCAAAGCATGCAGAGGATTTATCATGTTTAACGAACTGACTGAGTAGCGCAATCATATTTTGTTTGCCCCCCTTAGGATGTTATTCAGGAGCAATCTGAGCGCTCTTTCTACGGGTCAGAGCACAGCGACGAGGACGAGGAAGAGAAAGAGACGGAGCAGAAGAAGCCGTACATCATGGACTCCGACCACCGACTTCTTCTACGCAGCGTCAAACCTCTCCTTCAGAGTAGGAATGCATCGGTAAGAGCTCCCAGAGTGCCCCTGTCCATTACCATTGACCGCCGTGATAGGTTTGCCTTAAATG
Organism: Diadema antillarum; assembly: GCF_040938485.1. NCBI lineage: Eukaryota > Metazoa > Echinodermata > Echinoidea > Diadematoida > Diadematidae > Diadema > Diadema antillarum. The sequence goes on along the minus strand of NW_027271576.1, from coordinate 335,635 downwards.
TCTCCAGCCAATATTATCCCAAATCACGTCATGAAAGTGGACACTTTCATTGACTGTATATTACAGTAGAGTCACCTTGTGCTAGATACTATGTGAACAGTGTAGTGTTGACAGTAGCAGTTAGGTAAGCAATGCAGTGTTGCAACTGATTAAGAACTGATTGAAGCAGTACATTGATATTTGTGTGTGTGTGTGTGTGTGTGTTTGTGTGTGTGTGTGTGTGTGTGTGTGTGTGTGTGTGTGTGTGTGTCCCCGTTTAAAAGATTTATGAAAGCAGTTAATATTTTGTTATTCTAAAGAGAAAAATGAAACAGGCCTACTATTAGCTTACAACTCAAATATTTTCTGCCTGTTTTAATGGCAACCCCTATACATGCCTCATTGGGACCAAATGGAATTTAAAGTAACACTGTCAATTCTTACATGCTAAAGGTAATGGGCTGAAATCACACATGAGCTAGATAGGCATTACACTCCCAGACACAGGGGCAATCAGTTAATCATGCTGTGGTATATTTCATCCATTATCAAACTCATGACCAAACTGGAGGCAAACTTCTGTAAGTGTAGCATAAAGAGACATGGATGAAATGCCCTGCAATACAATGAGAGTACAAAGATGACACATAAGGGGTTCTGTGTTTGGAGCATTGCATCAGATAATGTACTGTCCTTGATCAGCATCACATCGACGGGCACATGTTTAATGTTAGAGATGAAAATCATCAAAATTATGCCACACCTGCAGAATCTTTGATATTTTTGAATCATGGACTGTCATTTCATATGAAAAAAAAAAACAGCAACTACTGAAATTGTAAGTAAGTATGCAACATTGCAGCCTGGCATTTTTCCATCTTTAGTATCTGTTTGATGTGAAATCCTCCTTATTCAGTATTCAGCAACAGGAATTGCCTGTCACAGATTTCATTTTTTTTCTTTCTTTTTATGCAGGTTGTGATGGCTGTGGCCCAACTGTACCATCACATTGCCCCCAAGAATGAAGTGGGCCTCATTGCCAAGCCTTTGGTACGACTGCTCAGGAGTCACAGGTAAATATGACCCCTGCCTTTTAAAAGAGAAAATATTCCATAGGCTGTCACCAAAATGTGTCCAAATCTACTTGTTTTCAATCAGTAATGAATAGCCAAATATAGGAACGTTGAATGAGTCATGTGAGTGTCAAACAGATGTGACTCTCTTTCAACTGCATTGGTGTTTTTAAACTCTTCAAGAGCACATAATATTATGTGTGGTTAGTATGATATGTTTCCCATAGACATTTTAATCCTACCTTATGGCCCTATTCTCATGGTCGGACATCCGGGTATTTTGCGTGTCACGGGGTCATGGATAGCGGTGGAGTGAAAACAAACCATAGTCTTCTATAGTCGCGTGAGCCTGGAGTGGTAACGCTGTACGTGTTTTCTGCCAGGGCACCCCGCGAGCATAACGCTAGCGCTAGCTATACCACTGTAGCTGTGCGGGCGGCAGGATTAGGCCCTAGGCCTACCCTAAATTAGGCCCTACCCTGAGCCTACTACAGTACTAACGTTAGGCCTATAGACCTACCTGAAGTTTCTATGAGGTACTAAGTAAATGTAGATATCGGGGTAGGGCCTACTCAAAGAGGTTCTACTGCACATCTGGCCATTTTGTCGGGTCGTTGATCCAGAGTCCTGCCGCGATTTCATACGGGCACAGGTCCAGTCCAGCTGCCTTCAACTTGGCAAAATACCGGGACCGATCGATCGACAGGATCCAGATTTTTAGAATATAGCTGGCAAGACATGATGCATGTATCTCATGAATGATGGCACAAATGACAAAATGAATAATGAAAAACAGTCCCCATGTCTGCGTAGAGTTGCACATAGATTATACGCGTCGCACATGCACAGCATGCAGTATGCGCATTATGCAGGCTTAGCGCTTGCAAGCTGTTTGTTTTCACTCCAGTCAACCGGAAGTGACGTGTAGCCGACCGCAAGAATAAGATGAAAATAATGGTTTAGATTATAGCCCTCATTGCAGAACAAGAAGAGGATGATGTAAAGTGGAATTGAACTCTCCTTTGTGATGTCCCATCTGTTTTCAATGTAATGACAATCACTATGTCTTAGCGTGACAATTGCTCATTACAACAGACACATTACTGCAGGCAACTAGAAAATGTTGTTAGTATTCAATGCAGGTGAAGGAAATAAATCACAATCTTTTAAACCCAAAAGGGAAAAGTTTATGCTGACTGTATATCTTCTGATTTTGAGCAGACACTTTTAATATAACAGTGGTATGCCAATACCATTTGCACACTTCAGATGCAGTGTGATGGGATAAAATGAGATGAAAAAAAAAAAAGAAGAAATGTTGTGATCGTTCCAGGGAAGTGCAGTCTGTGGTGCTGAGCAACGTTGCCACCATGAGCGCTAACCGCCGCGGCATGTTTGAGCCCTTCCTCAAGAGCTTCTTTGTGCGGTCGAGCGACGCGACCCACATCCGACTCCTGAAGCTGGAGATCATGACTAACATAGCGAGTGGCACCAGCATCTCAACCATCCTCAAAGAGCTGCAGGTCAGTTTTAAAGGCTCATCAAAACATTTAGCAAGTAAGCAATAAATTTCATCACTAAATTTGTCATTAATTTTTGTTGTTTTATTGGCGAGGAGGTGTTTTGTAAAGTCTGGAAGACGCTTGCCTTTTAAGTTAAAATCTTAGTCGGTCTGACATTATTTCTATGAAGTGTTTAGACTAAAAAGCAATGTTTAGTTGTGAGGATTTTCAGGATCGAATACAAAGTTTTAGTGAAGAGTTTCATGTTCCCTCAAGAAAAAAAACCCCAAATGGCCAGCAAAACATTAAGTGAAATATATATATAATAATATATGATATATGAATATTTTTCAATTCAATTACTGTTGCCTCTTCTGAAAAATGAAGTATTGTTGCATCTCTTGTGTGCCCACAGACGTACGTGACAAGCTCAGACAAGGAGTTTGTGGCTGCTACGATTCAAGCCATTGGCCGCTGTGCCAGCAACATTGAGGAGGTGACAGAGTCATGCATGAATGGTCTCATGGGGCTCATGTCGAATCGAGATGGTGAGAGGATTTTTTGAATCTCCAAGTGTGTAATCTCCAAGTCTGTCAGAAAGGAGACATTTCTCATTCAGCTGTATATGATTTTTTTTTTGTGTGTGTGTGTTACTTTTATAGTGTATTACATGTATGTGCAGTTGAATTCCCAGTAGATTGATCTTTGTCCATGTGATGAGTGCAGTTACACTTTTTGGTTGGCCAAGATATACCCATGCAAGAAACTTATGTGATATTGTTTCTCAAAACGTTATTCGCCAAAATAGGTGTATTTAGAAAAAGTACTAAAACATGATGTGTATCACCATTTTTGTCAGTTATCCAAGTTGGTTTTATGGCATTTTTGTTATCAAAACTGAAGCACACTGATTTGTCTGTGCAGTAGATGGTAAGATTTCAAATACAAATAGAAAAGGATCAAGCAAAAATGGTTTTGAAAAAACAATTTCTCCTGTAAAGCAGTGACTCAACACACAACCAAATTTTGCAAGAGTTTCTCTGAATGCATACATTTGACTCATACAGGACTTAACTTCAGCTCTATTTCTGACCATACAAAACAGTTTTAAAAATAGATGTCTTTACGGTATGATTTTTACTTGGATTATATGTGACCCTGCGTCACAAAACCAACAGAAAGTCGCCAGACATGGATTTTGAGTTGAGAGCAGATTCTGAAAGAGCAGACTTTAAGCTTTAAAATATTATATATAACTCAATTCAAATGGACTCTCCTAACCTATCCTAATATTGGAAAGAATGCACACACTCTGGAAAGTGTAAACTGAGAAAAGAGGCTCTCAAGTACAGGGTCTGTTCAAGCACTTAATCTTTACCAAGCTGTGCTAGCTGTGCAATGATTGGAACAAAAAATAGGATGTAAACCAAACAGAGCAACAACAATGAAGCGATTAAGAGATTAAGCTGAAATTGAGTATGCTTTATGAACACATGTTGTAGATGATTAATGCTAACTTTCAAAGCAGTAGCATCATCCTTTCTATAGTTATTAGAGTTTGAAGTGAAGAGCATGGACAAGGTTTTTAAGAAATGAAAAGGGAACTTTATAAGACACACCTAATGGCACTATTCCCCCAAAAAGTGTGAGAGAAAAACTGCTTGAAACACAATTTCCTGTTCGTTTTATGATCCCAAACTTTAGTATAATGTAGAAAGAGACTTTTTGGTTGTTTTGTGATGCACGGTCACATATAATGTAGATAGCTTTCCATAGACCCCACCCCCCCCCCCCCCAAAAAAGGATTACATTTGTTTATAAAAATTGATTGGGTAGATTTACAATGTACTCTAAAAGTGGAAATTTTCACGGTGTGGAAATTTTGCACACCTCGTGCAACCACAAGCTAGCGTGAAAATAAAGGCACACAAATATTTTTGCATGCCATATGTTCCAGTAGTTAATGTCCTGATTCCGCAAAATTAAAAAACACCCGAAATTCATCTTACCCGGCCGAGCATGAAAAATTACTTGCACGAAAATATCCACTTTTATAGTATGTCTTGAATTGCCCTATGATAACAAGGATGTACTGTATTTCTGTGCTGAATTTCAGAGGCCGTGGTGGCGGAGAGTGTGGTGGTCATTCGCAAGCTACTCCAGATGAACCCCACAGGTCATAAAGAAATCATCCGTCACATGGCCAAGCTGGCTGATGCCATCACTGTAAGCAAAGGACTTTGCCCTCATCCCAGTCTTTTGTTTTTCCTTGTTGTGTCTTGGATGTATGAGTGATTCTGTGCGTGCGCCTGTGTATGTGCTTGCACCTGTGTATGTGCTTGAGTGTCTGTGTGTGTCTGCGTATACATATGCATGCTTGTGTGTGTGCATGCCTGTATGACAATCTATTATTACTTGTAGAGCTTTAAAGCCACTGTTTGCCATTAAAGGGGTAATCAAAAAATGTTTGAATTATCACATTTGATGCATATGTATAGTTTATTTGTATCACAAAACATCCTACCATATTATAATTTCCAATAAAGTAATAAATGTAAGGAGATATCACTAATTTTCTTGATAAACCATAACTGTAGACGGTTCATACTAGAAACGATTGAATAAAAGTATTGTTCACATTTTGTCTATTATTTTGCAATACTTCACATCGATTATACTGATCAACATTTTTACTTTGGTTGTTTTTATCTGTAACTCATGGAACTACAAAAGTGTACATGTATTTTGAAGCACAAAAGCTGTTTTTTTTTTTCCATCTGCAAGTGGTAAATAGTGGCTTTAAGTCTTGTTGACCCGATTGACAGTATTGCTAATTGTCATGTCCACCTAGGTGCCCATGGCTCGGGCCAGCATTCTGTGGCTGATCGGTGAGTACTCGGACAACGTCCCCAAGATTGCTCCCGACGTCCTCCGTAAGATGGCCAAGGGGTTTATTGGCGAAGAGGACATCGTCAAGCTTCAGATCCTCAACCTTGCAGCCAAGCTGTACCTGACCAACTCTAAGCAGGTCTGTCTTTACTTTTTGCTCAAAGTGAGAAATAGAAGGCCTTCACTTCAAACTAGCAATAGTATAATAATGATGACTTTATGACCTTTAAGCTGCAGTCTTTGCTCCCAAAGACCAAGCACAACCAGTTGAACAAATTTATTGAGACTCATCAAATAATGGATCCTAATCATGATTATTGAAAACTTCAGCCGCCCAACTTTGGGATGGGTTGAAAGAAACAAGTGTCATTTAGGAAGAAATGGGACACGAAAGAGGGGACGAACTAACAGTCACACTTTATTTGTTAACTTTGACATCCTATATGTATGTGTCTTCCAAGGTGCATTTAATGTTGAAATCTCTTTTTCAAAATGATGTCAAAAACGTGCACTGAAATTACTACAGACAAATTTTCTAAATATTTGTTTTGATGACACCCCACCCCCTCAGACCAAACTGCTGCTCCAGTATGTGCTCAACCTGGCCAAGTACGACCAGAATTATGACATCCGTGACCGCGCCCGATTCCTGAAGCACCTCCTCCTACCGGGGGACAAGTCCAGCACCTTCTCCAAACACGCTAAGAAGATCATTCTGTCCACTAAGCCAGCACCTGTCATTGAGTCTGTTTTCAAGGGTAAGTCCAGACCAGACATAAATCCACCATCACAGAGGTTTTACAGTATTGCTTGTGGAAGCTTCCCTTGATATTGGATGGTGACAATGCAGAAATCACTTGGCATGTTGCAGATAGTGAAATTTAACTAATGCCAACAAAAGCAAGCAAGTAAGATAGCAAAACGACGATAAGAGTCAGAGGTTTGCAGCACACCCTGTGAATAAAAAATGTGAAGGATGGGGATTAGAGTCTTCTTGTGTTGTGAATCGGGGTGATGCAAAGGTGGAATGGCCATGTGGATAATCTTGAAAAGGACTACAAGGCATTCTTTGATAGGAAATGAAGTCCTGAGAGGATGAGTGCCGAGTGGAAGGCTGTGATTAAAGTGCTATTGGATTATTCTTTTGTTATAATGGTGCAATCACTAGAGAACAGATCACTGTGTGGAGAGCCCTGGAAAGGACTGTTTGGTTTATTCTTTTTTTATAATGGTGCAGTCCTGAGGGAACCTGTCACTGTATGGGACGCCCTAATAATGATTTAAGAAAAGAAAACTAAGCACGTAAATGTGTTTGTCTCCATCTCTGACCAGACCGTGACCAGTTCCAGCTGGGCTCTCTCTCCCACATGATCAATGCCAAGGCCACAGGCTACATTGAGCTGCCTGACTTTCCCGAAGTGGCACCAGATCCAAGTGTGCGAGTTGTTGAGGTATGTAATGGCAGACGTTAATCATGGTTTATCAACCTTTCACCCTTCTTTCATTATTCATTCTTTCATTTATGCATCCCTTTATTCGCCATTTCATCGTTCATTCATTCAGTCTCTCATTCACTCAATCATTCATTTATTCATTCATTCTTTTATTTGTTTATTAAGTCATTCATTCTTTCATGCATTCATTGTTCAACTCCTTCATTCACTCATTCACACATGCTTTCACCCATGCATGCATTCATGTCATTCAGTTTTATATCATTCATTCATTCTCTCATTAATCCAATCATTTGATATGTCCTTGTTAGTTACCTTCTTGTTTTGTGTGTACACACATTATCATAGATAAGGAAAAAGCAAAATAGAAAATATGTTGACAAAACAAATTATTGACAAAATATACACATACATATAAACAGGAAACACGAAGAGGCAATGGTTCATCACATTGAAATGTCAGAAAAGAATTGTTTAGGAATGGAGCGTCTGAGTTTGAGATTAAAGTGAATGAATGGAGAATGGAAGTTTGATTCCTTCACGTGGAATTATTTGGTGCCTCTAGATGCCTCTTTAACTCATTGTCTCTGCAATGAATTTTACACCTGCTTGCATTTACAGCCGTATGAGAGAAGGGACCCATACAGGCAAAGTGCTAAAGTACATATGAGAAGGTCCATGCTGAATAAGACCAATCACATGCTGTATACAGCAATCATTTATGAAGGTTTTATCCATTAATATCTGTGGCTTCTTTGTTCAAGTGAGAAAAAAAAAGAAGCCCAAAACAGTCAATGACATAAGAGTAGAGATCATGGTACATCTGGCAAATTTATTAAAAGAGAACAAAATGATATGCAATTATGAACTAGGAAGTCTTTTTTTGTCTATGACTGTGCCTGCTCATTTTTTTGTTGTTGTTGTTCAAATTTTGCATGTATTTTGTGGTTTCTGGGGGCTGTTTTTGATTTTTTTAACATATTTGACCTGTGACCTCATATTGCTTGATTACACATCAGGAGGCGCTCCCTTGGACCGGTGACCGGAAGGAGGTGACCAAGAAGAAGATGAAGGCCAAGTCCTTCTACTCCAGCTCTGAGGAGAGTGAGGAGGAGGAAGACGAGGAGGGATCCTCATCGGGTAAGAAGGGGGGGTGGGAGTGGCTCTTGATTTGGGCTGATGCACAAGTGTGTTGAGTGAGGAAGCGTTCAAGCACTCTAAAGCGAACCAAAGCGAACTGAACTAAAGAGTACCGTACTGAATTGTGCCAGAATTGAAGCGTTTTAGCGCTCTGCGTAGAAAGTGTACCTCATACTTTATCTTAAGAAGAGGTCGCACATTGTAGCTTTCCTAGTTCTGCAAGAGGGTCATTCACCCGGCGTGCTTGAACTACTTACAGATGTCCCGAACAAAGAGAACGAACTCTTTGCATTATGACGTATGTGCATGTTACGCGCATTCTCCCATGGGAACTTTTGGTATGCTTTTGGTACCTTTTTGGAGCACATCGGGAAGTGGTCCACTTTTGGCTCGGTACAGTACGGTACAGTACACTTTAGGAGCGTTGGAGCGCTCCTCTGGCGCAGGTACGGTATGGTACAGTTCGCTTTAGGAGAGCGCTTGAACGCACCTTGAGTAAGCTGGTTTGTATGTCAGACCAGGCATAGCTGGACTGAATATGTACTCTGAGCAATATGTAATCCTTAATGTGCCAAGGCACTTTACAAGTAGGATAACATGCCAAGCTTTTTCATCAACATTCAGTTGCCCATCCAAACTCAATAACGCAGTTGTAAAGTGAGCAAGCTGACTCAGGTATAGCAGCGTGCCTCAGTCCAATATTAAGGCCATAATGACAAAGTAGGGGATTATGAAACAAGAAAGTTATGATTATAGTTTGTAACTGATGAATTCCACAAAAATTCATTTTTCCATCAACATGACACTGACATATGTTAAGTGTAGCAATTATTCCCCCTGCTTTCTGAAAGCGGTTAGTCAAGTGCTCTTTTATTATGCTAGAAAATTTGATTTTTTTTTTTTTAAATTCCTTCATATTTTCTTTATATTGTCCACACATACGTCATAACCTCTAGTAGTCTCCTCATCCAGTGGTACTAACACCAAAAGTTTAAAAATTCATAACTTTTGCATCGATTGTCCGATTTTTCTCAAACTTTCACTCCTGTGTTCTACTAATGTTGCTGCTTTCACTCATTCCACATTTCTCTTTGAGTTTGGGTTTCCTTAAAATTCTACTGTAGCTTTCCCAGTTCTGCAAGTCCCTTTTATTTATACAAACATAGGTAAGAGATGAAGGTCTCTCGAACCTTTTCACTATCAATGTCCATTGCCAGAAGGGTCCCAAGGTTTGCGGGCTTGAAAAATCACAAAGTTATTAAGTTGCATCATATGAAAGAGCTTTCAAAACTCTGTCAGATAATATCATGAACAAAAATAGGATTTTATGGTAAAATTTTCATGCTAGGGTCCTTCTGCTGGGCAGGTGACTTAATTTCGTTTTTTATTTAACCCGTTCCGTATGGGAACCTGGTGACCTGCGTATTAAGTCTATGGGCATTTCAGAATTCAGTATGGAACGGGTTAGCAACTCTTTGGAATATTTAATCTTGTTTTTATTCATTTTCTGACCACTGAACCTGTAGAGTAATGAACCTGTTTCATTTTCGGACTAGAGACCATTCGGAATGATGAATGCTGTATGTGTGTGTGTTATCACTTTTCAGAAGAAGGGAGTGAGATGAGCTCTGGGTCTGCCAGCAGCTCAGGCTCGGGAAGCGAGAGCGAGGAAAGCAGTGGTGAGGAGAGCGAGGAGGAAGACTCCAGCGAGGCCAGGTCGTCGGGGTCGGACTCGGGGAAGAGCGCCTCCGCATCGGAATCGAAGAGGATTCGAGCGAGGAGAGCGAATCAGAGAGTGAGGAGGACGTGAAACCAGTCAAGAAGGTGAGCCACTAATTGCTCAAATTGATGCTGTTAGTTTGGGAAAATCACTAGCTTGTCACAAATCATTCACACAGACGTTAATGGTTTGGAAATCATTGAGTTCTTAAAAAACCACTCAAACAGAGGTTATTGGTTTGGGCATTACTAGCTTCTTCATCAGAAGTCATTCAAACAGAGGTTATTGGTTTGGGCATTACTAGCTTGTGACAAATCAGTCGCCACAGAGGCTATTGCTTTGGGAATTTATGTCAAATGCATTTCGGGTACAAGCTATTCGTTGGACACCTTCTTGCTTCAAGATAAGGGTTTATAGAAAATTATCATAAGTGGTTACCGACATGTAGTGTAAAGTTCACCATGGGACCCCGAAATGGATATTCTACTGAATTGTATGTTTCAGGCATGTGTGACATTACATGTTTCCTTGAGTGGTGCAATGACATTTGTATATCTGTTGTGGTGATATTCAAATACACTGCACTATTGTGCAGATTTGTCCAAGTTTCCAAAATGTTTAACAGTTAATTGTCAATCAATGCAGAGCTGCAAGGCATGCAGCATGAAAAGTGTATTGCACTGCCATGTGATCTGCATTCAGCCAATCAGATCCGCTGAAACATTCAAACCAGTTTGACAGCAGGTATTTCTTTTCTGGTCTTGATCCGTAGAAGACACCCACAAAAGTCCAAACCCAAGGAGGAGAAGAAGAGTAAACAGAAGCCAGAATCCACCATGCAGCTGCTCGACTTTGATGACTGTAAGTGTTTCAAGATTTGCAAGAATGAGCTGTATTTTCTGATGTATGTAAAGGAAAACTCCACCCCCATACTGAACCCTCTCTGTGCCAGGAACATTGGACTGTGTTTACAATACTACGGGATTTTCTGTGCCACCTGGCACCGAGAGCACATAAAGGGTTAAGATGACTTTGATGAGTAGTCGAGAGTAAAAGCAAAACAGTACAAGTTTCATTGAGAAAAGTCGGGTATGAAATGTTTAGAATTTGAAGTTTTCTTTTTCTGAAAAAAGCAATGATTTCAACCACAAACATCACTGCATTAGAATAAAAGAAGAAATAAAGTCTGCACCAACACTTGAAGAGTTGCACACAAATATTCACCGAAATCCCTTTCTTGAAATTAATTTAGAGTGAATCATATGCTTCACATCATTATCAGCATAGATTTAGAAGGAATTTGCAATAATTGCTTTAAAATGGGACCTGCAGTTGTGTTTCTGACTAAAAACTTGATTTGTGTAATTTCAAAGAATATGAACAAAAGGGGGACCTGCATAGTGATGACATCATTGACTATACCTTCTTGCCTGATATGATGATAACATATATCGCCATTTGTAAAAACAGGAGAAATCATGAAGTTTCATGTCTTGCTCTTTGTCCAATTGTAAAGAAATTTCTATTTCACTCTTTTGGGTGTGTACAAATTTTGTCATTTTAGTCAGTTTCAATATAAATATGATTGGGGATACCTATAGATACACTTCATTTATTGTTCAAATTGCATGAAGAATGGCATTCCAATGCACTGCTATGTAACGAAATGCAATTCCAAATATCAAATACCCTGAAAATTTGATTGAGATAATACTGACAAAATCTCCCATCATCAAATCCAAGTGTGTCAGAAGTTAGCATTGAATACCAGATCTTAGAATCTTTCCTGTGAAAATTGGGGCTGTATTTCTGAAATGTATGATTTTTTACCCGTACTACCTGGTAATATGAAATTATACCTCTCTATATCTTGAGTCTTCATGTGAGAGAAAGCAGCATCACTCGGCTCTCAAAGGTGATTTCAAGAAAATCAGTGCAGTAATTCACCTCCAGAAAATATCTCGTGATATAGAAAGTAAAGCAAATCCATGTAATTTTGCACATCCCCACTGTTTGGAATCTAGTACAATCCGACTTCTCTTTTCCAGCTTCCTTTTATCTGGATCTCCCTATTATCTGGATGCAATTTTGCCCTGATTTTTTTTTCAGTCTACTGATTATGGGGAAAATGGGGATTTCATACTCAAACAGAATTCCAGCACAAACTCACGTGAAATACATGTTATGCCCAACATATTTTTCATACATTGACATCAAATTTTTTATCTAAGATAACATGCATTCAGACATTCACTACCCCAAAATTTTGTGCTGATATCAAAGAAAGAGTTCCAGTGTACGCTCCCTGCAATAGGTTACATGTAGCTATCATTGGGTATAGCAGCTGCATGTATTCAATATTGAGTCTCCCATATCCGGCCAAATCCCTTATTCGGATGAGTGCCGGTCCCTACATGTCCAGATAGAGAAGGTCAGATTATACTGTGCAATATGCAATTCAAGCTGATAGTAGAAAGTAATTAATTTGCTAGCTCAGGTTAGATGATAAGTATGGCAGCACCCTAAATCCTGGTCTCCTTCTTCTCTCCCTGGCCCACCCAGTCGGACCTTCGGCGGAGTCATCACAACCCACAACCCCAGCGGGACCCACCAGCATTCTGACCCCCACCCTCGCGACCGACCTGCAGGGGTTATCTCTGAGTGACAAACCACTGGTAGGTGTCTTCTCTCTCTCTCTCTCTCCCCCTCTGTCTCCCTGTGTTTCACACACACACACACACACACACACACACGCGCGCCTTGTAATCATGCTTTACAAGTTTGTGGTGTGACACCTGAATCATGAATTCCTTGCATGAATTCTAGTGTATGTTAACATCAGGTGTGTAACTTCAACTGCTAAAAGTAGTTGATTGAAAATCTGATTGCTCACATTATACAATTGTATATCGTAGTCTTGTGGTTTTTCTGTTCTAAGTTCCAAGTCAAACTGATACTGTTGTTGTTGTTGGTGTTGGTGGTTGTGGTGTTTTTGGAATAACAACATCTGATGTTCATTACTTGCCTATAGATTTTGTGACCAGTATCTAAGAGATATACATGTGAGCAATTTATAGAGCAATGCAGAGAATGAGAAGATATCATCAAGCCTGTACAATGACTTTTAAAGAGATGAAAATGAGATTAGAAATGGAAATTTTAAACCATTTTCCTTGTCTTGAGTATTGGAAGAAATTAATCTCTCCTTCAGCGTTCTCGCACTGAATGGAGGAAATCTTTTAGCATAAGACAATGACGAGTACATAAAGGTTATTCCATTCATTTTGTTTTCTCTGCTTTTTAATGGATAAGCTCAATACGTTCAAATAGACTCACACAGAAACTCTCATTAGTTTCTTCATTTAGGATGATAGACGTTTGTGTAAAGGGAGCAGCCAAAGTCTATCCTCGAATTCCATATTAGACCCATTGCTCTACTTTTGTGTGTGTTTCTGTGTCTCTCCCTACTCACTGAGTAGCCCATGTATTGCTTGAAACCTATGACCTTGCCATAGTAAATATGCCTTTTCATCCATGAGGTCTATGAAGTAATTTTATGTTATCTCAGTATTTCATGTACAAAAAGTTGATTAAATGCTCACATTTTCCCCCTTTCCTTATTCTATGGACCATTAATGAAAGCTAGATGATATTGATGTTACTGGATTTGCAGTTTCTTGTTTATATTTGCCGTATACTTCATACTAGTGGATATTGCATGATCTGTGTATTTGTCCTTGTCCTAACTGGTTTAATTTCTTGACCGTCTATTACATGCGGAGCCCTGCCAGAAACATGAAACATTGTCACTGATTCCAAGTTGAAATATTTCTTATACAGCTTTGTTCTCATTCAATTCTTGTGATACTGAAAGACTTGGTTTTGAGTTTTTCAGTTGCGGTCAGTCACAATTTGTCTTTCATCAGTGGCCCAGGAACTGCCTAACCTTCGTCACCAGACATATAGACACTCAATAGTCTGGTGACTGTTACATTGGTTGGTGGCAGTCTAAACTCAAGTCTGATGAAATGTCTGCATGTATCAGAAGTGATTTGTCATTTATGGTCTTCTTAGTTCTCTACCATGTGTCCTTTTACCTTGTATTGATGTCAAGTTGAAATTTTTGTTCATGTTTTCATCAGAGTTCAGAACAGATGGCACAGTTGGCCAAGGTAATGGCATAACTCAGTTTTACTTGCATTATATGTGACCTGTCACCCATTGAAGAGTGAAGACATAAAAAAGAAAGAAGCCACAAAAAAAAAAAACCGCCACATGTAGTCATATATCGTGTACAGTCAAACCTGGCTATAGCGGCCACCCAGGAGAGATGACAAAAAAATGGCCATTTAAGACAGGTGGTTGCTATAGACAGGTTCTCTAACATGCTTTACCTCTCAGAGGAAATTGTTTGTAGTGGTTGTATATGGCAGGTGGCCGCTATAGACAGGTGGTCACTATAAAGACAGGTTTGACTGTGTAATCAGAGGTCATCTCTTCCAATATTTCTAGAATTCTTTCGGATATTATATAGCCAATAGCAATTGCAATGGAAACAGAATGTTGACCGTGGAACACTAATGAGCATGGTCAGTTCCTCCTTTATGTTTTTGATACACAGAGGGCAATATCCCTTTGATGTTGCCCTCAATAGACTTCGTCTCGCACTTGAGGTGGCAGGTTGCAGTCATGTGCTTGGACACCATTTGGCATCACTTGTGCACAATATCATGCCATTGTCTTTTGTGTGTGAAGGGAAAACCCTTTCATAAATGGCAGCTAGAGCACATTGTATGTTTTCTTTGTAGTCCTAGTGGGTTTTCACATCCTTGTTGGTGTCTGGTTGACCTCATTCTGTCTTCTTTGTTAGCTCCATATCTATGTAGGCACATTAGTCAGTATGACATAGCCATTCCCTCCCATACTGCTCATATTCCCATAATATCTTGTAGAATTACACTTCAGATATCTGCCTGTGAGTATGGATTGCATTGTGGGATGCTTTACATATTAAGTAGAAAGAGAGGAAATTGAATGTACATGGTGATTGGCATGGTGTTGGGAACCAAGCATATGTTTCTTCCTCAAACTCTGACATAACATACCTGTACTTTATCAACTTGTGTAGTTTGTGCTCATGGAAGGGATCATTGTGTGGTATAATGCAGTGAAACTAATTTCATCAATCATATTGTTGGATCGAAATCATTATTTCAATCATATTGGATTGCAAAGAGCAGGATGCTAATGGGTGAAGTCCCTCGCTATGTACACACACAGAAAAAAATGGGCAAATGATGCGGACCGGTGGTGGGTTACCCCAGGTGACTAGAAATAGTCAGCAAATAGTACATTAGTACCAACCATGTACATTATAGGATATGAAAAAGAAGAGTATTTGATATATTTTAAAAGTGGGTTGTTTGGTTTGTATAACTTACTGTACAGTTGATTTTGGCAGTGCAGCAATTTTTCATAATGTTTTGTAATAAATCTCCTGTGCAGTGATATATCCCTTTGGAAAACAAATTTTACAAAAATGTCAGATGCTGTATAACAACACATCTGCCATTCAGAATTTTAATGTACATTACATTACCACCTTCAAGCTTTTCTTCCATTAGCCAGGGGGAAAAATGCGTAAAGCATTAGGGTGTGAGTTTTGTTGCATATAATAAGATAAAGCATTAGGATATGATTTATTGCTGCTTTGAGGCTTCAGTTGTTTGTGGTTGAAGAGATAGCATGGTGCAAAAGAACTGCACTAAACCATGCCCTGTCCAGTGATTTAATTGCATTATTTGAAATCACATGAAATGAATACGTACCAGGAGGTCACATTAAAGGATTGCTACTAACTTTTGTTTAGTTTAGTCTTACCTTTGTGTATGAGGAGAGTAGTAAACTTCTTGCACTCTTGTTTTTCCTTTTCGTTAAATGTGTAGGAACTTACCTCTTAGTAGAAGAGATGGCCCAATAGGTGAACAGTTCTGAATTTACAATTGATTTCTCCTCATGTAAAATTGTAGCATGTTGTAGACAGCAAGACAAAGTAGCATCTTGAATAGAAGCAGGAAATAGTATGTCTGTCTAATGCAGTAGGTAAACGATGCAAGTTGTGATAGCTAGATTTCCAGAGAAGAATTCTTCATGTCTCTATTGCTATTCTTTAGTTGCTATGGTACTAGAAAATGTAGCCTGATTTATTGCATGTTTTCATGTTTCTTGACAGTAGATAGAATCTTCAAACACACAAGCACACTTTCAATATTTGTCAGGCTGAGTGAAATCTATTCGTACCCAGGACTACTCATTGACATAGAAAAAGAGATGGTAAAGTTTCTCTTTGCATCCTATGTCAGAAGAAATGAAAATATCATCATGATAATCACATCACGTCATTCACAATACCTACCAACATGCCACAGGAATTATTCAAATGCTATGCTCATGACTGAGTTTTTTGATATACCACAGCTGCACTTAGACCAAGGGACTTTGTTAGTCTTGAATTATTATGAATATGGTTTCAGCACAGCTTATTACATTGCTTATGGCACTGCCAAAGCAGACAAAATATGCACATTCTTTTATGCTCCTTGTTTACATGCACATTTCAATGCCAGCAAAAACCAGAGGGAAATGCTGCAAAGAATCAAACAATTTTCACAGAATCCCCCAATTTTGGGGGAAAGGGCTTTGGCAAGAACTCACTTTATGACTCCATACAGGCTACCGCTATTAGCAACATGCCATTTTCAAACGCCTGGGAATAAGTGGCAACTTTACTGATAGTTTTGCTTTGATGTGCGTGACTTTATCAATTTTCCTTTTCTTTTTGTGATTCATTTTTAATGGTGGCATAACCATGTTGGGCAAACAATCATTGGGAAAAAAAAAAAGTTGAATTCTTCACATTTAGATTGCATATGGAGTAACAACTGGTATAGTGCTGTCAGTGCACACACTTGTTGGTAACAAGTTGAACAATCTTTTCTTCAAAGTTTTATTTACAAGAATTCTCTTTACTTTTTCTTTATGTCATTGCCCTACTGTGACATAACAATTTGTTGTACCGGTAGTCATCTTACCCAGCAATGACCGCTCATTTTAATGGATCATCCAATTTTTGTCAAACTTCACTAATGTGTACAACTAACATTTCTGTAATCACTAAAATCACTTGTATATTTGAGGTCACGGGTATGATCACCAACGATCTAAGGCATGAATTAAAGAGACAGTCATAGCACTCCCAAGACTCAAATCTCTCCCAATCTGCTGTGATTCAGCCATGTGATGGAACCCTTTAATCGCTCGATACCTTTCTCCTCCCCCTCCCCCCAACAGGCTGGTGGAACCATGTTTGCCTCCAAGGAAACCTTTGAACTCCTGAATAGGGTCAACAGCGGGGGTCTCTCGGCGACGTACCGCTTTCCTCGCACCACCTGCATC
Organism: Diadema antillarum; assembly: GCF_040938485.1. Classification (NCBI taxonomy): domain Eukaryota; kingdom Metazoa; phylum Echinodermata; class Echinoidea; order Diadematoida; family Diadematidae; genus Diadema; species Diadema antillarum. The sequence continues at coordinate 318,423 of NW_027271576.1, read as the reverse complement.
TACTCCACGACCATGGTTGCCGTGGAGGTTTCATTCTCAAACAACAGCAGTGCAAAGATCCAGAATATCAGCATAGGTACCCATCTTTAAATGCAGCCCTTAAAAAGTAAAATCTGATAATTCATGTAGGAAAATGGTACCACACATTGACTATGAACTGCAGCATGCAATTCACACCATCATGTAAGTATGTGTGTTTCAGTGGTATTTCATCTTCAAGAACTTCATGATGCATTGAGCCTAAAAAAAGAATACAGAAAAAAAAAACTTAACAGAATATCTGCATGCCTCAGGTGGGAAGGGTGCAGGAGGCATTATGTTTCAGCAGGGAGGGTGAGATGACACCCCTCTAGTTTCTGGCATCTTTTTGCCTGTGTGTCTGTATGGCTCGGATTTCATTATCTTGATTTGTGAAAAGCACTGGTATGTGTTGAGGATTCTCGTAGTACCTTGCCTGGATATGTTACATCAAGTGAGGTATATTTACCCGTGTACATGAAGTACATAGTAAAACTAGCAGTAAAGGCAATGGTCGTTTCACTTTGTAAAATTTTCAAATCCAGCCCCAACTTCAGGTAGGCACTTTCATATTGATGATGTTATGGTATCCATGGTAACAAGTAGTGATGATGTAGATGGTGTTGACACGGTAGTGATGGAAATCCCTGTAAGAATGATGATGGTGGTGATGGTAATGCTGACAACACTGATGGTGATGAAGATGATCAGCAGAGAAGAATAGTTATAGTAATCATGATTATGCTGATGGGAATGATGATGTTGATAATACGAATTGATAATGCTGAGAGTGATGGAGATGATGACAGTGCTCTTGAGAATGATCGTGATGGTGATGATGATGGTAGTGCTGATGAGAATGTTGATGAGAGTGATCGTGATGATGATGATGATGACAAATATAGCAATTGTATTTGACAATGATAAAAATGGTTCAGGGAATGATGCTAATATCCAGGTTGTAGATTGATATAAACACTGCAAATGAAATCAAACACGGGACACTTGCATTTAGTTAATGACTGCCTTTTCCCCCACTTGCCTCAGGTGAAACCAAACTAGCAGCTGGCATGAAACTGCATGAGTTCCCACCAATCACAAATCTCTCTGTGGGCCAGTCAACCACAGGAATCCTAGGTGTGGACTTCAGGGATACCACTCAACCTGCCAACTTTGAGATATGGTGAGGAAGTTTCCATGACTACTGCAGCTATAGCTCCCATGAAATATATGCACGCTAAGACAACCCACAAACATAATTCTAACCTTAATCCTAATCCTCACATCGAACTACTAGTAAGCCTAAAGCCCCATCACAACCCTAACTCTAAGTCCCCGAGGAAAATAAGACTAAAGCAATTGTGACAGGAGCAGATAGCATGTCACCGGTGAGGAAACAAGAGTAGTTTGCTCTTTAAGCTTTTGTCACTCAATTTCTTCATCTACCTCTCCCTCTCCGTCTTTCTGCCTTACCCTCACCGATGTCCCATACGTATGTTTGAGAGGGAGGGCATAGATTGGTTGAGATGGGGCTTCAGGTTTCCATCTTTTTTGTGAGATGAGATTCCTCATATGAAATTTTAAAGAGCATGCAATTCTAAGAAGAATTCAAAGTTAAAGGCACATGGTCCCGGTGGTTTAGTCCAATGCGTACTCGGGCGCACGACGCAAGTTTCCTAGAGTGACCTACGCTATCGACTCCTCTTTAGCGCTTACGCTGTGACCCACTTCCCCGAGTCTGAAGAAGTCCGATCCACTGTAGTCAGTGGTCGGATCACAGTTCGGCTCATGATTCAGCTGAGAGGGATGACAGCTTTAGCGAACTTCTTTTGTGAAGTCATAATAAGAAGCACATATGCACACACCCTGGCATTACTACAGACTGTGCGATGCGCAGAGAAGACAACAAAGGCAACGTTACTTAGCAACACCTATGCACTTTACTCTTGATGACAGCTCAACTTCGGTAATCTTCGTATCAATGCTAACGGTGATCGGCAGTATCATCAACAGCGCCCTCTACACTACCGGGACTATGCATCTTTAATTTCATAAAGTGCACTCCTGTTATAGCGAGCATGGTTAAAATGAAATTCTGGTTACAAAGAAGTTAAAATTCAGGCCGCAACATTATCCACTCTTACATGTATGTAATTTTATTGTTTATTACTTCAGATATAATGAAATTTTGACATAACAATAGAAAACTGCCCGTCCCGAAGACTTCCTTATAATGGGAGTCCACTGTAAAGGCGAAAAGGCCACTCCTTTTATCAGGACCACTTTGTTTTACTTTGTTTTTGCATATCTCAGACATTCCGAACTGATTTATATTTTGAATCAACTTTGAATTCCTGTAAGAATTGTATGCTCTTAAATATTTCGTAAGCGGTTTGTAATCAAAAAGTCAAAATCTGATCTCCCCCCCCCCCCCCATCTCGACCAAAACTATCTAATGTCACCTGTTCGCTACACTTTTGGATCACATTTTTTTTTTTTGGGGGGGGGGTGTTTTGTTTTTTGTTTTTTGAGTCCTTCAGGACAGATTTCACAGTTCAATTGTTTGTTCAATCCTTATGAAACCATTTACAGGAATCTAGCAACCCAATCCAAACTTGCTAGTGATGGTAGCATTTTCCATCTTCTGACAATAGTCAGCTTTATAGAACTTCATGAGTCCATCCATGTCTCAATGTTGAATTGCATTTCTTTTGTTATCGTTTTGCCCCAGTACGGAATCAAGAAAGTTCAGTGTCACCGTCAAAGCACCGATTGGGGAACTCCTTCAACCAACAACAATGAGCGAGAGAGAATTCTTGTCACAACAGTGTAAGTGTCCCTAATGTATCCTCTCGTATTGTGTGAAAATGTAGCTAGCAAACAATCTGATATGCTTTGTAATGTGTGAGGCAGCAATTTACAAATGAGAAGAACTAAAATTATTCTTTACATCATGACAGAACAATGATAAAAAGAACATATGAAGAGAATGCGGCGAATTTCATATTTGTAGCATAATGAAAGAGCATTCGACTTCAGCTTTTTCAGAAACCAGGGGAAATGATGTTACCATTTAAAAAGCATACATGTATATGCCAGTAACAATGCAAAGTAAAGGGTACTTTTTGTTGAACAAAAACATTTTGTGGAATCTTCTTTATAGTTTCATTATATCGTTGATTTGCAGTGATGTCATGAAGTGTTGTAGTCTTTTATCCCGCAATGGTGTTGTCAACTTTAATAAAAAAAAGAATTAAAAATCCATATTTGTTTAACTGTTTGCCTGATTTTCCTCAAACTGTGGTGATGTCTCTAACGAATATTCCTATGCATTCACTCAATCCACACTGGTATTTAGGTAAAGGTCCCCTGTAAACATTCAAAACATACAGTGTCTGTATGGTATCAACTGATACAAATTGTGCTGCTGTACAATAAGCCACCAAACATATACTGTACATAACAGTGAACATTGATTGGTTTTGGAAGCTCTGTTGAATGCACAATGGTTGTAATAAGACTGCCATGAGCTCTACCTCCTACCTCCTGCCTCCTTGCAGCCAAACTGACGGGGATGAATGAGCACTCGGACAAGGGGGACATCGGGGCTGCACACAGGGAGGAAAAGGCTCTGATCAGATGCGTGGGCGAAATCGCCAACGTGCAGATCGTTCCTGCCAGTGACCCAAGCAAACTAATATACAGGTATGGAGTGACGGGAATGAGATTTGCACATTCCTCTTTAATACAGTGCAGAAATTGGAGTAGCATAGGGGATCCCCAACAACCCCTCCCTTCCCCCCCCCCCCCCCCCTTCCAGGAATGAGAATCGAACTCAGTTGTGTGTGCCACAGGAGTCATATTCAAATTCATGAATTTATTCCGTCAAGGTGTTTTTATTGCATCTGATTGACAACTTGCCCTATGTTGATGTAGGGCAAGGTGTCATATTGTTCTGAACTTCACAATTACCAGGGAAAGAAATCTGATTGATCGTACATCTTTCATTTGCAGCAAACTATGTGAATGTAGGAGTCTCCTGTTTCATCAAGATGTTAAACAAGAACTTAGTGGAAGAAATATGTGTTGTGATTATTGTCAGAAGTGGGTGTTTCCCCACATTATTCTATAATCAACAAGACCACCAAACTAATTTTTAGTGTCCCTCGGTCCACCTATAAAACGTCCCTTCTTGTTGTGCGTTATGTTATCAGGTTTGCTGCCAAGACAATATCAGCTGGAACGCCGGTTCTCCTGACAGTGCAAGTTCTGAGCGAAGGCAAGGCGCGGATCACCACCAACTGCGAGAAAATGGTTATTGGCAACATGCTGGTCAAAGATGTCAAAAAAGCCTTCAGCAAAGCATGATGCTGATTCCAGATTTCAAATTCAACTCGTATTTATATCCCATGTTGTTGTTTTTTTTTTCTCTCATTATTGTGTCCTCACAGTCTTTAAAGCCTCACCCTGTTCTGTAGCAAACTGTCAAATCATGCTTGGTGGTCTACCTAGAGTATTTAGTAATTTGGGTGTCTACATGATTAATAGTTTTCATAGCAGAGACAGTCACACAGTCACAGAGCGTACATGTACTCAAGCTGTACTAGTGATCTTAGATTTCCAGGGAAGAGAGTGAGTCTCTGATATCTTAATCTCCAAATTTTGAAAAAATTATCTCAACCATGTAGTGCTCTTGATTATGGCATGTGACCAAATATTGCTCTCCTTTTTCAAAACAATTTTCATCAAAATTGGCTCTTATTAAGAGAAAACCTAGAATTAAGGTTACTGTCAGACTGTCCAGAACGAGTGTGATCACTAGCGTGGCTACTTTATCACTTGCTAGTAGAATTTAGTGGATATTAGAGAAATCAGATTCAGAGTCTATCGTTTCAATATGCCTTTGTAAAACCTAAAGTTGGTATTGCTTTTATAGCAAGTCAATGCAAGTATATTCCCATTATATTGCTTCTTACTTTTTCATTTGAAAGTTGTAAGTTAGAACATTCCACTATAAATTTGGTACTCCAAGTGAAAATTAGCCAGTATATGTTTTGGGACAGGCTGATCCAGACATAAAGAGAGTTTCAGACTAACAAATAAAATACTTTGTAATGACATTTCTGAAACACTTTCTTCAATGTGTGTATATTTACAGGCTGTTTCAGACTGGGAGATCATTCTCTTTACTGACCACTATCTTTAACTGACATTCCGCACAATACATGTATCACCAGCTTCAAGTGTGTATGTGGCCGAGCTGTCGTTCTCAATATGCCTGTGTGTGTGCACACAAGTGTATGTACATGCATGCATGCGCCATGGCAAAAGATGAGTACAAGATAATGTGTGTACTTGTTTTCTTCATTTCTCTTGCACTTTAGGATTGCTTGTCCATAGGCCATCATAGCCTCAACTCAGCACACTAGCCAGGAGAAGTAGTCATTACTGGATTATGGTAGCAGCAAAAAAATCCATCTGTATTCAAGTATTGGACCTTCTGGCAGCTTGTAATGATGGTATAATTTGAATGAAAATGTCATGCCAGCTTGGATTTTTTTTTTTCTTTAATCCAAGATGATTCATCTGTTTTCACATTTTTGCCCTTGCAGTCTTGATTACCATTCTAAGATAGAAATGGCTGTGTTCTGATAGGATTGGCTGTGTTCTGATTGGGTAGGATGTGCCGAGTCCATCAGTACTGACTTGATGGTTGCAAGACGTTGGCCTCAGCTTTTGTCCACTTCAGTATCAAGCTGGACACGATGTCATTGTAGTAACTTTGCCAGCTTATTTGTTTGTGCAACGAGACAATGTGTTTTAGTATAGTTACCCTGGTACCATCTACTTAAATTGTTATATCATTCACTTTTCAGGGCATAAATTTCTTGTTAAACATGTTTCTAATATTGGATAATGAGAGTACGACTGTAATGTCAACATGCATTTGCAGCATTAAAACTCAGACAAGCCTTTGTGCTCGTTAAATGGCTCAGTAACATTGGAACAATCAAAGTCATTGTAGAATGATGTATGTACCTAAATTATGTCAGTGATACTTTCAATGGAAGAAGAAGATGCACCCAAACTAAATGGTAAATTATAGTACAACATAAAGTAGGCGTAAGTAACATGGGTTACTCAAATGTACATCCTTGATATATAACATGACTGTGGAATATTCAGTGATGGATCCTTCCAACATGATTCTTACTTTAAACTGATGGATCAGGACTAAGAGAGAGAGAGTTTTGAGAGATTTGGTTGTCATTTTTTTCACATTGTCACATTTTCTGCATTCTGCAGACATTCCTGGCATAATTGTTTTAATAGCAAAGGGTAAAACTAGTTTGACATGTGTATTATTATATCTAGTGTCAGTGTTTGGTTAGATGTGTACTGACTGTGCTGATAGCATTTATGATGTGTTGTGAAAGTCTATGAATGACATATTGCTTCAATGAATCCGAGAGTACTTATAATTTATGATTAAACTTATAACAAAGCGTACATGAAATCGCCTCTAATTTATATAAATGAAGTGTGTCATATTTGCCATTGAGTGAGGTAGATTTGATGGTGTTGCTGTGTGTTAAATGCTGCTCTTTCACCATGTTGGTAAAATCTTTTGCTGATCTTGCTGAAAAAATGTACAGTTTTATTATTACAAACTCCAATACCAAGTCTCCCATTGCCTGAAAAATTGACATAAGTGATTTTCGACATAAATGTGCAATTCCATACTGTCTTCAAGTTAATTTAAAGGACCTATGCAATGCAACTGCATAATGAGTTGTGTTGATGCATGATATCCTTAACATCATTGTATGTGGCCAAATGAATGTCTGAAATGTGGCATGTATATACAATATATATATATATATATATTGGCAGCAAAACGTGCACAGAGACGTGGCTGATGTTGGGTTTAGCATCCCTTTAATTAAGCTTTTGGGCGAATTGCCCTTCTTCAGAATTGTATTACTGCTGAGTGCGGTCTTGTGATGTTGTAAAGACAACATACATACATATATACATATATACATATATATATACATACATATATATACATATATACATATATATATATATATATATATATATATATATATATATATATATATATATATTTATTTATTTATATATACAGTATATAATATATATATTCTTTCATGTTGCCATGTTACTGATATGAATAATAAATTGCAGGGAAACTATATATACAAGCTATGTTCTATCTCGGGGAAGGTGCATTCCTATGTCTTCTGTTAATAGCAGTGAGCGACTTCCGTAAAATAACCTTCTCCTCTCCCCCTCCCCCCCCCCCAAAAAAAAAACAAAAACAAAAACAAAAAAAAACAAAACAACAACAACAACAACAACAAAAAACAACAAACAAAAACAAAAACCTAACGCGAGGCTGTTGGGATTTCAGACAGGGCTTAGGGAGGATAACATTGGCACCCAAATATGTCAGGGAATAAAGTATACAACCTTACCCCCACAGAAACAAACACACTCACACACACACACACACACACACACACATTGTTCGTTGAAACGAACAGAATTATTTCACTCTCTTCAAATCTCGTGTATGATGTCAATTTTAAGCTAATAATTGTTGAATCATTGCTATTAGCATAAAACTAATTAATCAATGTTTTCAATATCTTATTTAAACCCCTTCAAAATTGGTCAATGACCACTTGTCCGATCGGGCCACGAAAAAAATAACGCTTTTTTAATTTAGTGGCCCGACATCAATTTTTGATGGTCCCAGGCCACTGGACAACCGTTAATGTCGATCCCTGATATACTATCACTATTATCTCATTCTTAACGCCGGTATTGTCATTAGTACAGTCACGTGTTTTAATCCAAGTTGACTTTCATTTACATGTATTTTATTCATCCATATTCCTACGGCCGTTATGTACTTGAGATTTTTGCGTTCCTTTCATTCGAGAAACGACAGAGATTCATTTGAATTGGAACACAATTTTTGAGAGTATACGACAACGAACACAGTGAATTTGACAGAATGATTATTATTTATTGATTGAAATGTATTGCGTTAAGAAAATCATCCATAACAGCCCGCAGGCTGAATTTTGGACATCATTATATGAAACCAGCTTAAATACATTGAAATGTGTAAGAAATAACAAACATAAAGTATTTAAAAATCCATCTTAAATGAAGTGCAACAAAAATTGACCTTTACCACAAAACTAAAGCAAATTTCAAAATTGCGATTTCTGCTTATTATAAATACATGATTAAACTAATCAAAATATCAAAACATTCACATTAAAACTTAACCTTGACAATCTCACCAAAAATATACTACAACAATCAATTTCAATACACATTCTATCCTTTCTCTATCACCACTGTTGTCATTTATATGTAATCGTTGTTGCTTATACATGAAATTAAAATGAGAATTTCCCTTAAAATTCAACTTATTTCTCAACTTCTTCTTCCAGTGCTTCTCCAACCTCATCCTTTTTCATACAACAATAATCAGATTATCATTTTATTCATATATAATATTACCATTTTAAAGGAGAAGGAAAAAATGCTGTTCTAATATTGCCTCACTTATTTGAACCATCAGAACTCTAGAACTTCTAGTATCATGCCTACCTACCTACCTACCGAACAAGGTGTGCATATTTTGGTGTTCGATTGTGGTTTGTTAGCACGGGTTTATTGGCCATTGATATACACAATAAAAGTATCCAAGTTTTTATTCTTAACGACCTGAGTGTTCATTGATTGCAGTCACTTTGGCAGTGATGAACTTCGAAAGTGATAAAATTCGGTATGTTGTGGCACAAAATACAAGAAGGCAAGTGCCATAATGTGTCTCGCCCATTCGCGTACAAGAAATTGTACGTGAATGGGATAAAAAAACGTGAACAGATAAAAAAAGAGAGATATAAACAGATAAAAGGAGATATAAAAGGGTAAAAATTCATGGCAAAAAAGAAATGTGCCATAAAAACTTAACATTGGGCCCTTAAAGTTCGTTGACCCCTGCCTGTGACCTTTGACCTTGTGGTGACCATCCACTCCCCAAGGGACATCTACCATCCAAGTTTGGTCACAAACAGACCTATGGATCAAAAGTTATGACCCATAATAGAAATGCGCCATAAAAACTTAACATTGGGCTCTAAAAGTTCGTTGACCCATGCTTGTGGCTATTGACCTTGTGGTGACCATCCACTCCCAAGAGACATCTACCATCCAAGTTTAGTCACAAATGGAATTATGGATCAAAAGTTATGACCCATCATAGAAAAGCGCCATAAAAATTTAACATTGGGCTCTAAAAGTTCGTTGACCCCTGCTTGTGACCTTTAACCTTGTGGTGATCAAGGGACATCTACCATCCAAGTTTAGTCACAAACGGACCCATGGATCAAAACTTATGACCCATAAACGCACCATACAAACTTAACATTGGGCTCTAAAAGTTCGTTGACCCATGCTTGTGACCTTTGACCTTGTGGAGACCATCCACTCTCCAAGGGACATCTACCATCCAAGTTTTGTCACAAACAGACCTATGGATCAAAAGTTATGACCCATAATAGAAATGCGCCATAAAAACTTAACATTGGGCCCTAAAGTTCATTGACCCCTGCCTGCGAGCTTTGACCTTGAGGTAACCTTCATATATGGTAAAATGTTAAACTTTGTATGTCCCCTCTTCCCTCGAAGTTTGATTGCAATTGAAGCCCAGAGTAACGAGTTATTGAAGTTTTTGTAGCATTACGGACAGACGACGGACGGACTGACGGACGACGGACGGACAGACGCCGCAGGCGATCCCTTAGTCTCCCCTCACCTCCGGTGGGCTCGACAAAAATATGAAAGCATATTATATTTCACAAACGTTTACAGTAGTTTGTACAAATGATTTGTCGAATTCGTATGTAAAACCCGTTTTTCGTGCTTGATTGTTATCAAAACATGTAAAATATCTATTGCTTTTTTGCTATTTCTCTCTCTTTCCCTCTATATACACACACACTAAACACACATAATATCTGTATGTGAATATATAGATATACGCATATATATGAATATAAATGTATAAAGAATGTAAAACACAAATTGCTATTGATTAACTACAAGATAGTTCGATCATTGTTACATAACGTAAGATAACCTGATTGAGATTATTCATTTCAATGCCTCCAATTGACTTCTATGATTTCATTTTCATAAGCCGGCAGAAAACTTTTATATTCAGTTTTTTGTGATAAACTCTGCTGAAAATTACAAGATTCCTGATTGTTTTCTTTTTTTGGGTGGGGGGGGGGGGGGGGGGTAATTTTCACTCATTCTGTTGTGAAACGCTCACCTGCGAACAATTCAGCACAAGGAAATCAAGACCATGACTGTCAAATAAATTACAATGAATTAAAAATGGAGACCATTTTTTTTTCTTATTACAATAGTCTCCACTGACGTAATTTAGACAATTTTTTTTTCTGTCAGATTGATTTGTAAAGCACGCAGATACCTTTTTTGTTAATGAAACAAAGTACTTCTAACTCTGTTCTACACATGGCATGCAGTTAGTTTCCATTACGAGCATAAGCTCAGAAAACATTTCCTAATGGTTAACCTCTAGAATTCTGAGACTTAAAGGGGCATTCCAGACGATTTTCATAATGTCACATCATGTTGCTCATAAATCGACAGCTCCATGTGTAGATTCGTGGGATTTATTGTTGTCCTTGAGCAGAGAAACCAATAAACTGAAAATCTTAAACAAATGACACTGAACAGTACGTGTTGATGACATCAGAGCCTCATATATTTCAGAAATGTAGCAGTGTAATTCCATTACAATACCGCCTGCTTAACAAGTTCATCCGTGAAGAATCTATGCATGCCTTCTCCTTTTGTTCTGCTTCCTCGAGCTCGAACTCATGTATTCTTATTGGGAGGCTGCCATGTCAGCATCCTTGTTCACTGCAATTTTATTATAAATTTTGAAAACATTCTCATTCCTCATCCCAATCACTATAAATTCTGAAATTCTGTACTCTGTCTGAAAATGAGGTCTCTTTTAAATACGTAACAATAGTGTCATGTCCTTATTGCTAAAGCAGCAATTCAAGAAACAGTACAAAAAAGGCGACCATATAAGAGTATATATGCTGAGAGTTACACGTAAAATCGGGTAAGGATTTGGACTATTAGGGGTTAGGTTCTGTCAAGCCCTTAGAGGTGCGTATAATATCTCAGACAAATCGATTTTCCACCTCATCAGGGAGAAAGAAAGGGTATCTATGATAATTATTATGATAACATCATCATCTTCAAATGAAAGAGATTACACTCGTGATATACAGTAGAAGAAACTTTCTATCAGCTGGTATCCCACTCATTTACCGTTAAGAATTTACCAATTAAAAACTTTTTTTTTTACTTGAAATACTTTTCACCATTGACAGTCACCTCTGACCACTGGAAACTCATCATTGAAACACCACTGAAAATCAACAATAAACACTGTAATCTTAGCATCGAAAATACCTTTCACCATTGTTAGTTACCACTGACCACAATAAGAAACACACTGCTGACAATGCCTTTCACCACTGAAAATCACCAAAAACCACTGGAAGCTTACTATTGATATACCTTTCACAATATCAATATATACCATTCACCACCAATCAATTTTCTTTGACAATTTTAGGAAAGAAGTTTCCTCAAAATTTTACCCCCCCCCCCCCCCAAAAAAAAAAAAAAAAAAATCACTTTTCAAAGGACAAATTTCTTCTGCTTGTTACTAACATATTATAGGGTTATGTAATTCTCCTTTGTTTTCTGAAAGAAAATGTAAATTGATCGCTCCTCATTATGCTAGGAAATTAAAAGAATATATTGAATTCTCTTTTTATAATATTCTTTCTATAGTTGTCATGCAGTGATGTCATAAACTGCATGTTGTAGTTTTAATACCTAGCCATGGCGGTAACGAAACTTTAAAAGTGCATAAGTTTACACGAATTTTCCTTAAACTTCACTGCGACCTCCTGCTGATATCGCTGCATTTACTCGATTTACATGAATATTTGGGGACAATTCCTGTCAGACACTTGATTTTATGAAATTACTTCATACTTCTGAATGAAGGGTTAGGTTGGAATCGATAGAGAAAATGATGCTTCGAGAAAGAATACGTTCATGTGCTCTAGAAAGGTTTTTTTTTCTCCTTCTCTCCACTGGAGATCAACGGAACAGCAGCTCACGTAGCCACATCATAAACACCAACACACAGACTGTCGGGCTTGCCGTGGGCTGCGTCGAGAACGACGGCTCGGGCGGAAAGGTGCCGCAGCGCGGGAAGTTTTTGGGAGCTGGCGGCAGATCGTCGTCTGTCCCTACGTGAACCAAAAGCCCCATTCCAGTCTGAAAGAGAAAGCAAATATCAAATTCGGAGGAAAATTATGGAGATCCAGACTTATCGCACTTCACTTCAACTAACTCACATTCTGACTTACCCCATTTCCTAGATTTATAGCATTGCGCATCATCGATATCATGTTTTGTTTTATCAAAATATTTGTTACCTTTATCACCATAAAATTTATAGCACTTTATTCATGATTACTGTAGTATGATAAGAAAATATAATCTCAAGTAGATCAAATATAACTAATATAATCATAAAACAATACAAAAAAAATCCATAATAAAACATATGATTTTCCACTACCATTATCAATCTTTGAAATGAACATGATATACCATCATTATATTTATTTTCACTCTTTCGTCACCATTTTATAACTGAAAATTGTTAACACCATTTAGCTCTATCCATTATCATTATAAAGCCAACCCGAGGTTCCACTTTGAAAAAAAGGTATATGTCGGTTTTTATTTTAAAGACTGACAATATCTATATCTATATCTATATATATATATATATATATATATATATATATATATATATATATAAATTTACATATAAATATAAATATATATATATATATATATATAGAGAGAGAGAGAGAGAGTAAAAACAGTCGTATAAACACCGCAGGAGCAAAAAAAAAATGGACTGACGTTTTGTTTTTGTTTTGTTTTTTTGGCTCCTGCGGTGTTTATACGACTGTTTGTACTCTTGATATCTATTTATTACACACCGACGCAGAACTTTCATATATATCTGTTTCCAAAAATCACATCTACACTCACAGCCACGTGAAACTCGATATGGCAGTGGAAGAACCACCAGCCAGGGTTGTCTGCCACAAACTGGATGATGGTGTAGCCGCCGCTTGGAACGATGACGGTGTCTTTTATGGGGGCGAGGTCCAAATTTCTTGGAATTTCACCTAAAGATTGGCAATTTGTTTCATAGTTTAAAAAAAAAAGATAAGATACATGTATATCATTTCCGCAAATGGAAAACTGCCTGGAAACTTTGAATAAGGTATATGTAGGCCTACAACCGCTTTTGTAATGTACATGAAGCCTCTTTTGAATTGGAAACAGACATCCAGGTTTTGCGACATTAGTTGTTTAGCTGATGATCATCGTTGATCTTATGTAAAAAGACAACATTGTAATTAAAACGGGGTAGATCAAAAATTAACGAATGCAGCTGCTGCGCATTCGACTGGGATATATTCGCTTCTCACGAAATTACTTCATGCTCCATACATTCATTCATTAATTCATTTTTATATTCTAAGTCACGAAAACGAACGTGGGACGGACGGACGGACAGATAACCTGGAAACGTGTATCCTATACACGATTTTCGAGGTATGATTTGGAGGCGAAGCAGTAATTAGTGATAACAAGGGCAGTTGTCGTAGGGTATAATCTAGGTTTTCCCCCTCAATATAGTATTCTTGCCATTGAATCTATCTAAAGAGCAATCAAATTCAAGGCTATTGTGATCTCCTCAGTAAATCGTCACCCGAATTAATTTTCATTCATTCATATTCGTTATTCCTGCAAGAGACATTTCAAACGAGTTCAGCAAATTTAGATTCCCATTCAAAGTTCTCATTCTTGCAGTAAGATTTTCTGATTACCCAACCGAAGGTAAATAATAAAACTTACAATTTAATCAATTTATGAGCCTATACAAATTCACTTTTTTTATTCGATTTTTTTTCCGTACAAGAAATTATCCACATGAGTAATTTAAACTTTACTAACGACAATCGATTTAAGGTATGTGCATACAAAATATTTTTTTCTCCTTCGAATAAATCATCCGTGCAAAATGGAATGCAATCACATTTTTGATATTCAAATAAGAAGCATTTTTTAGCAAACGGAAATTTGAATTGAGATCCCACTGATGCACACAAATATATAAAGGGGCAATCACGTTTCACAGGAGTGCATCATATTCAAATTACGAGAATCATCATTATGGGCCTGCAAGACACATTTTGCACTATATTTCGTTCAAGTTTTCATATCAACTTAATAACTAGCTGATCACCAAACGCTATGTCGGATCATCAGGGGACTATTGTAATCATGATTTTGTATGGATATCCTGGACTAGTTACGTCCCATGTAAAAAAGAAATCGATGATGTAAAGACGAACAAGAAGAAACACACGACTGTACTACTAGCATATCTCACACAAGACACTTGGAAAAATATAAATGCCCTTAGGCACAAAGTTGATCATGATTTCAGAAACATATGCAGTTATGCCATTCAACATTTTGTTCCGTCCGTCAGGATCTGCTAGTGCTGAAACAGTTTAATGTTTAAATCAATCTTTGATTTTTTTTTTATTACCTTTAAACGAAGAGGAGTTCCATGATTCATTTGTTTGTGATCCAAACTCTCCCCATTCTATTACCGCATTGATATTTGTTAACCAAGTTGTAAAGACATACATTTTAGAGATGAATTACATTTCTGATGATAATGTTGAACATTACTTGTCGTTGTACGTTCTGTCAATGGATTATATTCTATAGAGAATATAAATAAACCTTTTTTATTGCATGTGAATGTAAGAGGTACTAATGAAATGTTTTGAAAGTTTGCGTAATTTATCAAATAATTTCCTAATATAATAATCATTGTCTGTTCCCTATCTTTGGCTTACATAAACATCGCTAATTAATGGTATACTGCTCCTCTATGAAATTTCCCAGGTCATGATTCGATTGATATTGATAGAAATACAGAACTGGTTGAGTGTTGGCTTTCATGATAATCCAATCTCGATTCTTTTTTATTTCTAATTCTACAAATATCATGTCGTTTGTATGAATAACATGTACAGTTATCAGAAATGAAAATACATGTAAAAATTTCAATTTTGTAAAATTGCCTTCTCTTTAAATTACGATATATCTTAACCTATCGCCTATGTTGTATCGATTGTATCATAATATTCGTGTTTGAGATGTGGCACAATACATCAAATCAAAAAAAAAAAAGGAAGAATGAGTTAGAAATCTGATGCCCATCATTTGACCATGTTTTGTTTAACTGAATTTGAAGTATGGCACTAACTGTGACTTGCACTTCAGTGACACAAATGTGAAATTTAACGAGAATATATACCTACACCACGAGCCAGCTGTCAGCACTCTACGTATTTATTACGGTTTATTTTGTTTTGCTAATGCATGTCTACGTGATATCGTGAACATTAACATTCTAAAGGTAACTAGAAATGTCGCTACAGCGACTGGTTATACCCCCGCCAAACAACATTTCATAAGCTTTGGTCAAAACAACATTTCATAAGCTTTGGTCAAAAAACTGAGGAAGTAGTTAAATCCGCAAGATCTTTCCTTGATCTTCTGCCATTAATATGCCGTTACCATGGCAACGTACTTTCGGGTACTGTCGAAAAATGCGTCTTGCACATCTACAACCAAAGGCACACATCTGTACCAAGTTTCATGGAAATTGGGCAAAAACTGA
Organism: Diadema antillarum; assembly: GCF_040938485.1. Classification (NCBI taxonomy): domain Eukaryota; kingdom Metazoa; phylum Echinodermata; class Echinoidea; order Diadematoida; family Diadematidae; genus Diadema; species Diadema antillarum. Next base: position 302,444 of record NW_027271576.1, on the reverse strand, counting down.
GGAAGTAGTTTGCAACACAAAATTTTCCATCATTTTGGCTCATAATATGTGAGCTGTTACCCTGGCAACATACTTTTTGTCACTGTCAAGAAATGTGTCATGCTAACCTATATCCTAAGACAAACATTCAATATGAATTCCATGAGAATTGGAAGAACACTGATGAAGCAGTTTTGCCATGAAGCATTTTGCCCTATATTTTACCAATAACATGCCGTTACCATGGCAACGCACTTTTTGCCACTGCGGAAATATGTGTCTTGCACATTAACATATTCAGATGAACATCTGTACCTAATTTCATAAAAATTGATCAAAAACTGTGGGAGGAGTTCGCGACGCAAGATTTGTACCCATTTTTGCCCATAATATGCCGTTACCATGGCAACGTACTTTTGGGTACTGTCAAAAAATACGTCTTGCACATCTACAACCCAAGACACACATCTGTGCCAAGTTTTATGGGAATCGGTTGAAAACTGAGGAAGTAGTTCGCAACGCAAGATTTGCAACGGACCGACCGCCCGACCGCCCGACCGCCCGACCGCCCGACCGACCGCCCGACCGCCCGACCGTCCGCTGATTCCTATATACCCCCTTCAAACTTCGTTTGGCGGGGGTATAATTAATTATTTTTTTGGTAATAATTATGATCACCTGCTTTGTCAAGTTCCATGACCTCTTCCAGACTAATTCTGCTGGCATTAAATACGTCCTGACCAACGACATGGAAGGAATGACCATGCAGATGGAACGGGTGACGGACACCAGACCCCTCGTCGACCAGAACCAGCTCCACTGTCTGGGATTTGAGAGAATGATAATTCCACATCTAAATAGCAGTATTTAATAAAAGGAAAATCTAATGCCAGGATTCAAGAGCACCCCGTTGCATGGACCCACACTACATGCACCTGCCATGTTCTGAGCATCCGAATATATATTCCGAAAAGCCGAAAATTGTCGAAAAAGTCAATCTAAATCCGTCTTGGTTCGAACATTGCACGTACAGTACCTGGCTGGATCTGCCTTCTAGAGACGGATCTTAGAAAGACAAAGTTTGCTTCCTAGCTACATACCAACGGATATTTGCGCGTTAATTTGTGTCAAAGGTACACATCGTCGACGAAATTCAATATGAGACTTAAGATCTCAAACTTCTTTATTGGTCCTGTCTATCAGACACGTACTGTGCTTACAGTGCGTATAGCGAATATCAAACGACCACTGAACCTGCACAAGAGAGCGCACGTGATTATAATTATGCGCGCTCGCGATCTTCTTTGACTCCAGCTTTTTATGAAGATCTTAAATCCCGGCACTCAACTGGCAGGATTCGAACCATGAACCGAAGAGGCCCAAAGGATTACCTGTACCTCATCGTTATTTTCTATCTCTAATATAAAGAGGCAGAATAGAGTAAGGCAAATAGCCACAAAAAAAGAAAAAGAAAATGCTGAGTGATCACGAAATCATCACTTTGCCATACTGGGTATAATGAGATGAGATGACACCATCTTCATTTGACTACAAAAACAAAAACAAAAACAAAAACCAACAACAACATGAAGAAAGACTCGACGTGACAACATGTAGGCTATGATTCGGGCTCTGATTCCAGCTTCTTTAGGTTTGCATATATATTATCTTCTCTCATCTTTCTTTTGTATCAGTGTATCATTTTTGGTCTTGTACATAAGAGATGTATCAATATCAGTTTCTTTTTCAGTTCACACAATAACTTTCTTATCCAATGATTTTTTTTTTCACTTTTCCTATCGAGCGCTCTTTGTCGACACAATCTTCAGGAAAAATCACGAATTCTGATCCTAGGCATTGAGAAAATGAATATTCATTTCTGCAAAATTAAAAAAAAGAAGCTGAAACTTTCAATTCATAATCTTACTACCGAACATTCTTTTCTTGAACAGTTTATCATGTGTCATTTTAATGTAGGAAGCATTAAAAATGACGCTTTATTATCATTTTTGAAGAAAAGCAATTTCACTGCCCAGTCATCAGTTTAACTGAAGACTCACATTTCCCCTATTTACAAAATCCCCAGTTTAATTTCATTACAAATAACAGAAAAAAATATATGAAAGGAGGACAGGTTGCTTTGCATATTTCCCATGAAATAATTATAAACATGCATTTCTGATCTATCATAGTAGTACATTCTTTAGATTTCGTTTACTTCAGGTGAAAAATATATTGTTCCTATTGCTATTCCTATCCTAAATATATAAATATAAATATATATATATATATATATATACATATATATATATATATATATATATATATATATATATATATTGCGATAGGAGTGCTTTATAAACTTCCTTATTCTTTCAGCGTTTTTCAGAGTTTTTTTAATGAAGTCCAGAACTTCAAAGAACTAAATGTTTTATTCGGGAGCACTGAAATATCAATCTTTTGAATGGTGACGATGATTCATTAAATCATGAATTTTTTGGATTTGATGTCTGCACACTCTTTTCTCCCATTTATTACTAAAATTACAAAAAACATCAAGACATACTAAGCACTCCTTTACTTTGATTGACATTTTTAAGATATAATTATTTACTACCTTGTAAGACAGTTATCATAATATCTGAATATCGGATTTTGATGATTATTTTCCCATTTATTCAGAATATTCTTTTTATTTTGATGGATTTGCAAGTAAGCAGTGTGGGAATTGGAATGATTTTACTTATTGATATTTTTTGTTTTAAGCTAAATTACCGTCTGTGAATTTTAGTAGTGTTTTGATGAAAATAAAGTAAATAATCCTTTTGATAACATTTTGTGATTTTGTTTCATACTTTACGATGAATCAGCTACATTGAATAAATTGGATTTCAAAAAAGTTCCTTGGCAGCAATAACTATTAAGTAAGTCTCTGCTGAAATGTGTATTTTATAAGTATAAAAAGGCTCCTAGTGATTTTAATCGTGCGTGCAATCAGTATTCTTATGCTTGATATAAGAATATCTTAAAATATTAAACTTTTTGCATTATTAGAAGATAATATTCTATTTAGCAATATGATAACTGTTATAGAAATATCAAAGCAACATATCAGGGGCGTCATTAATAATATTTTTGATAAAGAAAATTATCAGAATGCTATTAAAGAAATATAGGATAAAATAGAAAGAGACAGTCAAGTTATCGCAGAGGAATTTAATAATAATTTTTTGAATATAGGTTCTAATTTGGCGAAAGATATTGAACACCCTCTAAAACTCTCTCCTAAGGTTTCTTGCATGATCCCATCTCTGAATCTTTGCTTTCGAACTCCATGAATAAAAAATAATTATTAAATTCAATAAAAACAGCTTACAAACGAAATTAGTCTGAGTTTTGATAACATATTAATTTACTGAAGGATGTCGCTCCGGAAGTAATTCATTCATCAGTGTATATTTTCAATTTGTCGATATTACATTATATAGGGCTACTGGCACTGCACCATCAAAAAAAATAATGATAATGGCTAGCATGATATTCATTTTTAAAGGGGATCTACACTTTTTGTTTTTCTAATTATAGGCCTATATACTTATGCATTATTTTCTAAAATCATTTATGAAGAACAGCAGATTTCACTAAAGAAAAAAAAACCGCAAACTCAAAGTATACATATATATTGGTGAGAATCATTCAACCTCACATCTCATATTATATTTCATTAAAAAAAACTGTTTCTGCTATCAACTGGCTATGGATGACAGTGGGCACATCCTTGGTATTCTGGACGTCTCCAAGGCATTCGACAGGATCAGCAACACAATCATTCTTTACAAACTGAAACAGTACCGGTACGGTATATGCGGGAATATGCCTTGGAATGGTTCAGGATATATATCTGTCGGGCAGGCAGCAGTATTATGTGCATCTGAATAATTGCGTGTGTTTTCTTCTTTTCCTTTTTTTGAAACATGCTCACGTAAAATCAGGTCGTGCGAATTTTTTGTTGGTTTCGTGAGGCACGGTCAAATGATATGTGTTTGTGTGAGTGTGTGTGTGTGTGTGTGTGTGTGTGTGTGTGTGTAGTGTGTGTGTGTGTGTGTGTGTGTGTGAAACATAGCGTTCAAAGAGAAGCTCCAACATTTCAATATGTATGTCATAGTTGATGGCAACGTCAGCATCGGGAAGACAGCCGAAATCAGTACAAATTAAGGCTCCGCCTACCTGATCGAGCTGGACGCTGATGACGTGTATGCACTCACAGAACTCCTCCGTGCACCTCTCGGTCATGTTCAGCACATCGCTCGCCTCACACAGCTCTTCCGCAGGGATATCAGCCAACTGTGAGAGTGGCGGAGCCGGGGGAAGCGTTAATGACACGTGGTTCAGTTGGGGGGATGAAGTTTGGGGGGCTACGTCTTCCGAATCGATGGGGTACAGAATCGGGTCGTGGAAATGGTGATTATTGACCTGAAGAGTATAGAAAGAGAAATGAAACCAATGCAGCATTAGTAGGGACGCTGTGGCGTAGTGGATAAGACTCCCGACTCCCGATCGGAGAACCCGAGTTCGAATCCTGCCCAGTGCTTATGTCCTTGGACAAGATGTTTTACCCACTATGTCCCTCTAGACCCAGGCGGATAAATGGGTACCTGGCAACGCTAGGGTAATAATAATGGCAGGGCCCTCTGGTAGAGCAGTGGCAACACTGAAGAGGCTACCCTTGGGTATTTGTTCCATGTTTATCGTGTCACTGTCCGCAACCAGGGACAGCCTGGTGGTAGTGTCGCTGCCCGGAAAGCAGTAGATGACAGGTTCGAGTCCCACTGGTTCCTTTTTTCCGACATGTTTGTTAATTTACAGATCAGCAGTTGCGATCTTCACAAATTTTCATTTGTAGAGGGAGAGAAACTGAAGACGAAACTCAAACCTGAGCCTTTACCTCTCTGAATAATATCTTTCTTTCATTAATCCAAGTTTACGTAGTTATCGCAGGACCATTGCTTTATAATCACCAACACAGCAAGTTTGCATAATCTTTCAACTCGGGTATTTGGTTGTATATGGTTATGTAAATTTGAGTATCATCGGTGTACATATATATAGCATGTAAAACATCTTCATGGGAATTGACTAACAGGGACAGAGAGGCTGTGTGTAAATGAAAGACTAGTAGTAGAAGGACCAATTACAGACCCGTGGGGGCGTCATGTCTAAGAGGGAACGACAGGTAAAAGGCGCCATCAACGGCAATCATTTTGATAGCGGTACGTCATAGATAGGAGAGATGCAGTCAATCTCAAGCCCGCTCCAGTAAGACCAAAGTTAGTCTCTGTCTCTTGAGGAAGAGTGCATGGTTGATGGTGTCGAACGCAGCAGAATATACAGGGGCGGATCCAGGAATTCCATAAAAGGGAGGCGCCTTTACACTATGCTTTAACAACTTTAAAAAAAAGAGGGGGCGGTGCACAATGCCCCCATTTTTCTTTTTATTTCTTTTCCGCCACTGATATGTGACAAGCAGGGGAGCAGATTCTTGGCGTTTGTCTAGTGTTAAAGGGGCAATTCTGTCCAAATATAAGTTAGTCCGATAAGAAAGAGTAAAATATTACGAGTTCAATGGTAAAATTGTGATCGAAATCGGATGAAAAATAAGGAAGTTTTGACGTAATGAAGTTTCGCTATTTTTTTTTATTTTATTTTTTTTTTTTTTTGGGGGGGGGGGGGAACAGTTCTTTAACGGTCAATAGTAATATGAAAATGGCAAAGTGAGCATGTCATCCCCTCACACCTTACCATATAGTTTCTACATAAAATTTAGAAATTTCCAGTTTTCATTCAAACGCGATTATGCCCGAGGCTCAAATCCTCGAATATCTTAAACTGATCACTGTTCTGAAGTTATTCAACCAGGAAAAAACATCATGTTTCAGACTTCAATGACAAAAACATAGCAAAACCTCAAAATGCCATAACTTCCTTATTTTTTATCCGATTTCAGTCAGGTTTTTTTTACTTTTTAACTCGTGAGATTTTACTCTTTTTTATCAGACAATCTTGTATTTGGACTGGATTTCCCCTTTAAAAGGAGGTCATTGAGTACCTTAAATAAGGCAGCTTCCCTGGAGTGGAAGGTCCTATAGGCAGACTTAATTCTATGAAACAGCTGGTGATTAATTTGATGATTTACCGATCCGGCGAGTTACATCCTTTTCAAGAACTTTGCCAATAAAAGGCAAATTAGCAATAAAGCGAAAATTGTTTATGTTCTAATGATGCCATTTCAGCCTTATTAGTGTCTGTGTGTCGACAACAACCGGGGCAACAACAAAAACCTTATCAAACAAACACTCACACACTTGCGACTTTCTTGACAGAGTCATGTCGGTGAGGGCTAAGTGTAGTCACACCAGACAAACGTACGTCTACTAGTCACCCTCCTCAATATCTCAGGTATCTTACCTTATAAAAGTCAAAGGCGACGTAATGGGTGACCATGTTTTCTTGCGGTATGGTGTCGTTAACTGGAAGTCAATAATGAGGAGAAAGAGAAGGAGGGAAGGAAAGATAGAAATAGATAAAGAGAGAAGGTCACAAGCGGTTAAGGCGATGGTTTAGATTCTTCTATCAGACGACACACGAGTGGGTTTGTGTGTAAGGGTTCTATCGAATGGCAAACAGCAGCTAAAAAGACACACTCACACACATGCACGCATATTTTTTAAAGACAACTGATCAGACGAACAAATAAACAAACACAAAAACATGTATATTAACAAACCTATTGATATCATTTGAGAAATAGACGTTCCGTTCAAATCCTGCAATATGATACCATCCCCGTCATCCGTTTCGTTATGCGTCTTATCGAAGTCAGCATCGGACATGTCGTCGGAGTTCTCATATCAGATCTCTGCACATTCGTTGGCGGTCTTGGCGCCGTCTAAGCCCTGGACTCGCAGCCAGTATCTCCCAAGAGTTTGGTTCGCATCGAGGATGAAGTCAAACCTAAACGATAAAGTAATAAGAACGGTGGACTGCGAATACAACTCGCGAAAGGAAATTGTGTAAATGTTCTGCTGCACCTCTATCATTTCACAGCCATAAAGATCACATTTATATGAACAGACTACCAATCACGCCAATGATCTGAATTCGGTTAGTTTGATATTGACGCTCGTTGCTACCTCGGTGTTACTTTTCATTACATTAATCAATGATAACTCACACATTGTATAAAATATTGACTTAATAAATTTCACCATCCACACGGAGTCCCTCAATGAAATGTGCGTGAAATTGCGTAAAATATATTCTTAAATTGATTCTTTTTTATCAAATAAAAAAGAAGTAAGATAAGCCAACAATCTTCTTGTCATAGAGAATTGCTAATCATTATGGTACGAGAGTTGACATCTATTGCACTAATCACAATTCTAACCTTTCGCCAGCGTAGATATTAAACGCGTGGACAACTATGGGCTGAAAGTCGTCTCCATCGCTGGCGATGACAGTTAGATTGTGACTGTCAACGCTGACCTGGAGGGGGGCATTTGTGATTGCGCTGCTGATGACCCGGAAGCGGTAGCGAAAACCCTAGTAAGATGAGCAGAACAACATTACTCATGCCATTTACAGACGTCATCGAGACCCTATATTCGAAGTCGTCTTTATCAATTATTTTTTATTGGTCAACTCAATGTTGGACCCCCTTCTCATATTGCATTAACGTATTGTATCATCGGTTGCCAAAGGGTCAAGCTTATAGCTTATTATTGGAGACCGTTCTGTATGGTAATTCATAACACCTTAAGTCATGTACTGTAATTATGTCACACATATGTGTAATCAAAATTGTTGAAATTGTATATAGAAACTAGTTATAATGAGTATCACATTTGTATAGATTATGTTTGATTATACTTACAAAAAATTGTAAATGATGCCATACGGAAAATAAATCAAATCAAATCAAATCAAATCAAATCAAATCAAATCAAATCGAAGGTAGGTTACCATTAAGTTTTTTTTTAAGAAGCTTATGAAAAATACGGAATCCTACAGTGGACAATCCTGCCTGAATGTTGGCCAGAGTTTTGGTGATATGTTGCAGGAAACGTGAGATTTTAAGCCTACCTGCTTGACTGTGAATATTTCCCTGTCTGTGTACAATGTAGTCGTCTGGTTGACAGTTACTGTATTAAGGAAGGGTTGAAAGCGACCTTTGCCATTGATTAATACCGAGTCCGCTTTGTTGCTGCCGTCGCTGAAGTGATTAGCAGCAAATTTGTCCAAGGTGGTCATATGGAGCCAGTCTTGGACGAGCATTACATGTTCAGACAGGTCATACTCGAACAGTGCACTGTGTTGATCATCCTAAACACATTTACAAGATACATCATTATACATGATCATTCATTTATACAGGGTTCTTACACAGTCAATAACTCGTTTCACAACACTTTACAACAAAATCAGTCATAATAATGTATAGCATGTTTTACACCATTTCCATTCAAATTAATTAATACTGCAACATTGAAAAACGGAATTCTGTCAAAATGCTACTTATCAATCATGTGCACTGATAGACATAAAATGTTTCTATTTCTATTCAATAAAAAACGACATACTGTAAAAGTGGATATTTTTGCGGGACTAATTTTTCGCGCTTGGTCGGTGGAGAAGAGCTTCGCGTGTTTTTAATTCCGCGGAATGAAGACAGTAACTTTTTGACTATATGGCAAGTAAAAATATTAGTGTGCTTTTATTTTTGCGCTAGTTTCTGGTTGCGCGAAATCCGCGAAAATTTCCATTTTTACAGTATAAAAACGGAAGTTGGTAAAAGAATGTTAGTTTCTGCATTAACGAAGTAAACCCACATCATGCCGTTTGATACTACAAATGTTTTTACTTTGTTTGAATACAAAGCTCTGTAAGAATACAGTAAGTTAAACAATTTAAACTGTAGAATTACATCAAAACTGTATAAAATGATTATATTTTGCCTAAAATTAACAAGTTTCTGATATTAGTCAGTTTTACCAAATAATGAAGTATTAATGTGGGTAAGTGTAAAAACAACATCAGAATTTCTGTATTTAGATAAAACAGAACAAATCTCGATTTTTTTTTCTGTACGAAATACAGATATTTCGTACAGTGTAGGCTTATTCCAGTCAACTTTAAAACAAAGGATAAAAAATAAAATATAAAACTTGATAAAATTTGAAAATACTCTTTGTTATGTTTTCACGTATATCGATTTTAAAGCAAAGATACGGAATGTTTCGGGCAACTCTTAAACTTCACTTTTTTCCTCATGTTTATGGAGCTCCTCCTTGAACATGAGTTGTGTGTCTTCAACCAGTTAGTCTACTTCCCACTTAAGTTTTCTAAGTAGCAGAACCCAGATTTGGGGGTTTAAGATAAAATCGAGGGTTTAGGATTAAGAGTTATTCAATGTTAAGTTTAAATTGGGAATATGATTTACATTAGCGCTTACATTGGTTTAGTTTACGTGTAGATAATTGGATATTTCAGGTACAAGGTATTAGACGCAATGGACCATAGATAAATTGAATGAGAATCAAAATACTTTTTTTTATAATTTGAATACTTCTCTTACTTTCGACAAATTTACATCCCCAAATTCATACCAGAATGATGGTACCTAGCGTTCCGTCATTCAAGTAAGCAAGTAAAAAACAAAATGGTCAGGACTCTGAAAGGCCCTCTCACTATAGTGGCTTGACTGTATCGCGTTGTAATTTAGGGTATTATTATGTCGTCTGTATATGGGAGGACAATTAGCAAAAGAGGATAGACGGGCGTATATGACTCAGACAGAAGGCTTTGAACACGACAATGTCTATGACCTCGAGAAACAAATTGGACCAGTGCACCATCCAAGATATTTAGAACAAAACAGAAAAGAAAGTTCTACGGATATTGCATTTTGGAGGTGTAATGCAACACCTGACATCCTCCAGGGGTTAACAATTATTAATAATAAATAAGAGACATTTTTCCGAGGTTCCCAGCGCGGAGTGAAAATATCTTACGAAATCAAAATTGTAACTCCCAAAGGACTGTCAAGCGTCAGGGCCTATATAACAACGATAGACAAAGCGATATGATTATGGTATAATGACTTACATCATGTGGTCTACACAGTATAGGGCCTACACTTTTCACCAAGTTTTGCTTATTTCTGCAAAACAGTTTTTGTACAGTGGATATACGTATATGCAAATGAATGAGCTGACCATGTCATAACCTCACAATTTGCTATTGGTCATGTACAAAAAATGACGAAAATTCAATGTTTCTGCCAGTGAAGTCTGAAACATGATGTTATTCCTGGTTGAATAACTTCAGAATAGTGATCAGTTAGATATATCGGGATTTGAGCCTCAGTCATAATTGCATCTGAATGAAAAATTGGTAATTTCAAAATTTTATGTACAAACTATATGGCAAGTTGTGAGGGGATGACATGCTCACTTTGGCATTTGTATATACATAGTGACCGTTCAAGAACTGTTTCCTTAAAAAATTAGCGAAACTTCAAAATGTCATAACTTCCTTATTTTTCACGTTATTTCGATCAAAAATTTTACCGTTGAACTCGTGATACTTTAATCTTTCTTATTCGACTAACTTATATTTGGACTGGATTTCCCCTTTAAACTATAGACAGCAGAGCGTCCACTCCATGGAAAATGTAAGTATACTTATCGTGACCCCGCTCTTGATCCACACAGGAAAGTAGTACACTCTTCCCAAATGTACTTCAAAATGAATAGGTGTCTATACCGCTTGCCGTATGAAAGCCAGAACAAGTACAGGGACGCATCAAATAGTGCAAAATGATTACTTGTTAGTGCAGCCATCACTTAGAGATGGAACTAAAAAGAATAGCCGTTGCTTTGTGTTTGAGTGAATCCACCTAGCAGAACGTCCATAAAGGTTCATTATCTCAGTTTCTGAGTAACTTACTCACACACTCAAAGCTTCAGACGTTTACAAAATACATAATAGGTCAACAAACCGCTATATTCCGCTCCTCTTCCACTGCTAACACCCACGAAGACTGTCTTGCCTTCTGACAATACTCCAGGAACAATTCCTCCCAAACAACTCTTTATTCGCCATTGCTAGACCCCATTTAGTGAGTACAGCATATGCAAACTATAGGTTAGAACTATTTCAGAAATTATTTCAGGAATTTTGTTTAAAGGTCATTTGGAATTTGTGTCGCATCGCAGGGTCATGCACTGCTTGTTGCTCCACTAAAATTATTGTTTTCTCTCTGACAACGTGGCTAAAATGACATCTGAGAAATAATTTTCAGCCTGACGTCGACGATGTCGAGCTCAAGAAACATTGGATAAGCTCTGTTACCACCAACTCCGTTCAAATAACTGAATTTTCTGACAACTTTGAAGTGGTGACGATGCCTGTGACACGACAAGGCAAGGAAACACGACATCGGACCACAGCTGGCCCCGGCAACTCTGCGGTAGATTCCACTCCTACCGGTCCTGAAGGGAGTTCAGCTGGTCACCCAACCGACACCACGGACAATCAGTCAACAGATAAAGGAGAAAATGACCTTGATTGTCTCCTATCTGAAAAGATACGGCGTGCCCTCCTTTCTCAACCTGTCATGGCGGCCCTCATTCAAGCCGTGAAAGAAGCCATCTTGGAAGACGTCACTCAACAGGTATACGAGTCCCTCCGCTTGGACGTGGAACGACAAGAGAAAGAAGTTCAGGCTCTTTCCAACCAGCTAAAACAACTTCATCGCAGACTTCTTCTTCTTCTTCTCTATAAGTACAGGCCACCGTCGGGTGTATTTTCGTACTGTTGTGCTGTGCAGGCATATGTACAGTGTCTGGATTAAGAAAAATCTACATGGAACTATGTGCGGCTAAAAAACAGGCATCCGTGTCTTAACGGAGCTGGGTCTTGAGTACCTCTCTCTTAAAGCTTGACAGAGAGGTACAGGAGACGGTGGCCTGGGGTAATGAGTTCCAAAGCCTGGTTGCATCTGGGAAGAAGCTTCTTTGGAGGACTTGTGTTCTTGCGAATGGTACTTGGAGTTTCTGGTAGTGGCCCCTGTTTGAAAGAGGTAACGATGGGGTCAGAACTGTTGCGGGGACGGATATCATGGAGTTCTTAATGCAGTAAATCATTGCAACCTTTGCCTGTGCTCTTCTTTCTTGCAGGGATGACCATTGAAGTTTTTGAAGCATGGCTGTGACACTGCTTGTTCTGTGATGGTCATTGTAGACGAAGCGTGCATACCTTCTCTGGATCATTTCCAGTTTCATGATATTTGCCTGGGTGAAGGGATCCCAGATTATGCTTCCATATTCCAGGACAGGTCTGAGCAGGGTGAAGTAGCAAAGCACCTTGACTTTGAGTGGACATGATCTGATGTTCCTCTGGAGAAAGGCTCTGGTGGAATTAGCCTTTTTTGCTACTTGGTTGATGTGGTGGTTCCAGCTGAGCTTCTCATGGAGGTAGACTCCAAGATATTTTGCAGTGTCTACTTTCTCCATGGTTTGTCCATGAATGGTGTATGACGTCATGATGGGTTTACGTTTGTTGGTAACATGGAGGACCTGGCATTTTTGGGGGTTGAACTCCATTAACCAGTCGGCTTCCCATCGTTCCAGTGCCTTGATGTCTCCCTGGAGTTGCACGCTGTCTTCTTCTGACCTGATGTTGTGATAGATTAGGCAGTCGTCTGCAAACAGCCTAACAGAGGTATTGTGTGACAGATACTCTTGTAGGTCATTGATGAATAGAAGGAATAACATATGGGGCCAACAACACTACCCTGTGGGACTCCAGAAGTCACATGGGACTTGGAAGAGACGGATCCTTCGAGAAGCACCTGCTGTGTGCGATCCTGAAGGAAGTCAGCTATCCATGCATGAGTAGAGTTTCGTATGCCATAGTAATCAAGTTTTTGGAGAAGTCTTCCATGTGGCACCTTGTCAAAGGCCTTGGCTAGATCCAAGAGAATGACATCAATCTGCTCCCTGTTGTCTATGCCTTTGGCTAAGTCTTGGATGGCAAGGGCAAGTTGCGAGACGCATGATCGCTTCTTGCGGAATCCATGTTGGGCATCACAGAGTATGTCGTAATCTTCAAGATGGTCCATGATGTTGCTGTGGACTATGTGTTCCAGGACTTTACAGGTTATTGAAGTTAATGAGATGGGTCTGTAGTTTTCTGGTTTGCATCGCTCGCCCTTTTTGAAGACTGGAGCAACGTTTGCATTCTTCCAGTCACCTGGCACCTCTCCTTGGTCAAGGGAAGCCTAAAAGAGGATTGTCAGCACAGGTGTGCAGAGCTCACGGGCTAAGTTCTTCAGTAGCCTTGAGGGAAGTTCATCAGGCCCAGTAGCTTTGTGGATTTGTAGTTCTGACAAGATTTTAAGCACACCAGCTGGTTGGATGTTGATAGTTTCCATAGATGGATATGGAGATCTACCCATGTCCTTGATATTAGTTAGGTCCTCACCTCTGGTAAAAACAGACGAGAACTGACTGTTTAGGATGTTGCATTTCGAAGCACTATCTTGGTATGTTGAGCCATCAGTAGACTTCAGTGAAGCTACACCAGATGAGTCACATCTTTTACTGTTGATGAAGCTCCAGAAGCGTTTGGGATTGGTGGTTGAGTCCGGGCTGACAATATCTTCTACATATTTGTGGTAAGCATCCTTACATGCTTTCCTCGTCTGCTTTTTTACAGCTAGATACTTCGTAAAGTCCTCGGGAGTGTTGCTTGCCTTGGCTCTATCAAAGCATCGCTTCTTTCTGCGAGTCAGCTGCTTCAGTGAGCGAGTGATCCAAGGCTGGCTGAACCTTGTTGATGTCATTTTAGATGGAACGTGCTTTTCCATCAGATGTAAGAGGGAATTCTTGAAGTTATTCCACATGACTTGTACTGGGCTTGTCCTGTCAAATTGATCTGTGAAGGCTTGTTGAAATGCAAGACAGTCTTCTCTAAGGGACTCCATGTCAGCATGTTTCCATAGGAATACCTTCCTTTTCACTGGTCTGCTTCTATTTGCTGCAGCTGAGGATTCCACCAGCACAATATCGTGGTCGCTTATACCAGGAAGTGCAACACATTTGTTAAGAAGAGTGGGTCTATTTGTCAAGAACAAGTCAAGACAGTTGTTCTGCCTAGTAGGAAAGGACACCATCTGCTGAAGGTGAATCCTGAACCATCGTTAAGAACCTTTGCTTCACTGGCATAGGATTCTGGTTACCTGATGATGACTGTGTTTCCCAATCAATGTCAGGTAAATTCAGGTCCCCTCCGATCCAGCAGACGGAGTTGAAGTACTGTCTGTGAAGATCGTCTGTGGACTGGCAGAGGTCCTCCATGTATTTAGGGGTGCTAGAAGGAGGTCTGTACAAGACACCAGCAATAAGGGAGGCCTTCCTAGCAAGGCTAATTTTGACGAAGATCGCTTCCACATCTAGATCAAGATGCAGCCGTTCAAAGATGATGTCCTTTTTGAGGGCTATGAGTACACCACCGCATCCATCGATGCGGTCCTTCCGAATTAACTCGTAATTTAATGGATATAATTCAGCGTTTTGGAATTTGCTGTTGAGCCATGTTTCAGTGCCCAGAATAATATCAGGATCAGAAGAATCTATGAGGTTACTGATCTCCTCTTTTTTATTTCTGGCACTCTGAAAGTTCACAGTGAGGATCCTCATCTTTCTTTTCTCAACTGAGTGTCCTCTTCTACTAGCCTGGTGGGTTGGGGATGATGATGCCATGGGAGGTCCAGGACTAGGGAGTGTTGTTGTGCCATCATCGGAACAGTTAGATGTCAGTGTGGAGAAGGTATTGCTAGTGTTGACAGCAAAAGAGTTGAAGAGGCTGATCGAAAACTGTGGCATTCCACAGGAGGCACATTCCCACGAAACACTAGAGTTGGCGAGAGCTTCATAGACCGGTGTGGACATGGACATACACTCCACATGGTACCACTGATTGCAGTCATCGCATGCAATACCGCGCTGCTGCCATGTGACTGGGCGGGTGCAAATCTGGCATGGATACTTGCTCACAGGGCCTGGGTTAAGTTCGATGTCTGATGCATTTATTAGAAGCAGCAGGGTGAGATACGTTGCAGCCAGAGCCTTACATTGGCAGGGGGAGCCAAGCATGTGAAACTGACTTTTCCTATGTACTCCGAAATGGTGGAGAGAGTTTGTTAATACCTCTAGGTCTGATGTTTGCGAAGCGCAAAATTCCCAGGGTTCTAGATGCTCTCTGGTGCTATCTAAGGCTTATTTTTTCAACATACGATAGAAATATGTCGACTTGCCGAGTTTCAACAACTTGTCATCTTGACTTCTTGTCCCTAACGAGTCGACTTGCCGAGTTTCAACAGCTTGTCATCTTGACTTCTTGTCCCAAGCAAGTCGACTTGCCGAGTTTCAACAACTTGTCATCTTGACTTCTTGTCCCAAGCAAGTTGACTTTCCGAGTTTCAACAACTTGTCATCTTGACTTCTTGTCCCAAACGAGTCGACTTGCCGAGTTTCAACAACTTGTCATCTTGACTTCTTGTCCCAAACGAGTCGACTTGCCGAGTTTCAACAACTTGTCATCTTGACTTCTTGTCCCAAGCAAGTCGACTTTCCGAGTTTCAACAACCCGTTATCATGTCTTCTTGTCCCAAACGAGTCGACTTGCCGAGTTTCAATAACTTGTCATCTTGACTTCTTGTCCCAAGCAAGTCGACTTGCCGAGTTTCAACAACTTGTCATCTTGACTTCTTGTCCCTAACGAGTCGACTTGCCGAGTTTCAAAAACTTGTCATCTTGACTTCTTGTCCCAAGCAAGTCGACTTGCCGAGTTTCAACAACTTAATTGTCATCTTGACTTCTTGTCCAAAGCAAGTCGACTTTCCGAGTTTCAACAACTCGTTATCATGTCTTCTTGTTCCAAACGAGTCGACTTACCGAGTTTCAACAACTTGTCATCTTGACTTCTTGTCCCAAACGAGTCGACTTGCCGAGTTTCAACAACTTGTCATCTCGACTTCTTGTCCAAAGCAAGTCGACTTTCCGAGTTTCAACAACTCGTTATCATGTCTTCTTGTCCCAAACGAGTCGACTTACCGAGTTTCAACAACTTGTCATCTTGTCTTCTTGATCCAAGCAAGTCGACTTGCCGAGTTGCAATAACTCGGCTTCTCGGTATTTAACCTGTCTTCTCGTCTTCTTATCTCGTCATCTGGTTGGCACTTTTAAGCTTCCGTACATCCGAGCAGAAATTCTGCCTATTTGCTAAAGTGAGCGCATTCAAACTCAATCCCTTTTTTTTTTTAATACAAAAGTATTACTCTGCAGTGTTCAGTGCTGAACATTGCAGAGTAATAATTTTGTTTAAAAAAAAGGGGGCGTTGAGTTTGAATGCACTCGCTTCAGCTTAGGCAGAATTTCTGCTCGGATGCATGGAGGAAAGATAATAACACAATCACTAGCTAGTGCTTGTGTTATGTCAGTCAAGTAAATTATTGTAAATAGTGTGATTTTGTATAATTTTTTAATAAAAGATAAATTACCCCCCCCCCCAAAAAAAAAAAATCAGCTCTTCACGTATCATTAAATACCTTCATTTCACTTCATTTATTTGAGGGATATTGAAACTACAATGACCAGTTTCACGAGAAATTGTCAGAACGTTCGACACAATCCTCCCTTGGTCCACCCGAAAAAAAAAAAAAAAAAAAAAAAAAAATCTCTTGACTACAGAGAGTTCCACTGATCCTTTCTCCATGCAGCTGTGACGTAATTATGTCCATCATGCGTATTTTTTCATGTCCATCAGTCTCTGTGTCAGCGTTTTTTGTTTCTTGCTTGTTTGTTTGTTTGTTGTTGTTTTTTTCCTGGTGGTGGTGGTGGTGGTGGTGGAGGAGGAGGAGGAGGAGGAAGAACAACAGGTGGGGATTCCCCGCTTGGAAAAATCTACTCTACTATGTAGACTGAACTGGACTGATTGACCGACCGTAGGGCCTACCGCACCGCGGTTCCGAGCTGCTCTCACGTCACAGCTGCAGCCAGTAAACAAAATGTTGTCTAAACGAGAAAAACAGGGTGTTCTAATGTTGCTTGATAAAATGCCCCAAGAAGAACTGAAGCAGCTGGCAAGTACAGTGACGAATCACCTTATTACTTTACAAAGTAAAGGAGGTAAGTTTATTTACATGTTTGTTAGGCCTAAAATTTACTTCGAGACGAAGGCAGTTTTTGCGCTGCTTTATTACAACTTTAGTCCCATGCACTGCGATAGGCGTTTCCTGATCGGAGTGATGAGGTTGTGAGCTGAAAGATGCCCTATGTCCAAAATGTTTGCACCATCTCTCCGAATCTGTTCCTCTTATTTGTAAAGTCGTTATATTCCATATATTACATGTGCAATAGGTGTCAGAACCACGTCTGTTTGTTAGTGATAGATTTACATATGGCTGGACAGATTGTGGTGTAATCTAGTAGTTACTAGTAGTAAATTAGTACAGTAAGTACTGTAAAGTTTAGTACCGGTGGCGGTACGTAGTAGTAGTAGTCTAGCTAGTACTCAGACGCTTAGTACCGGTAGTCTTAACTTAGAAATAGATCCATCTTACATTCTTACAAACGTCTGGACCTGCCTCTCTTGAATTTGTATAAACTTACACAACACGTCTAGGGATTAATGCGACAGGCCACGCCTAGTAACTAATGACTAATGTACTATCACAGCATCTGGTCGGGATATAAAACTAGGCCTACCTCTTTTATTGACCCCTTGTTGAGCAGTTGATTATGTCCGCAGACTGTGTGTATTAAAGTGAATTCCTGCACCCTAGATTTTTATATGACTGGAACCAAACAGATTATATTTGCTTGAAAGTAGCCTAACCTGTAATTTGATAACGCTGTGCTGTAGGAACTATTCAGCATTTGTAGCCATGTGTTTTACAACACTGAATACTACTAGGTACTGAATTTACCTCCTGCTTTAGAGTTTAATTGGCTCAATAGATGAATATTATT
Organism: Diadema antillarum; assembly: GCF_040938485.1. Lineage (NCBI taxonomy): Eukaryota > Metazoa > Echinodermata > Echinoidea > Diadematoida > Diadematidae > Diadema > Diadema antillarum. Next base: position 284,373 of record NW_027271576.1, on the reverse strand, counting down.
CAGACTCGTGAATTCGGAAAGGGACTATTTTCCTTGAACCTTCATATGTGAATTAGCTGACTTCTCTACGAAGCAAAGTGAAACTGAAATGTATAAATGTATATCAGCAAGTTGATAAAGGTCACTTGCGTAAAGAAGCTGTTTCAGCTACTCTTACAACAGAATCAGAACCATACCTACATTGTAGGCCTTTATTCAATAATCTTTAGAATCCTTCCTCAAGTAAATTCCTAGCAACAAAGAGGAATACAATAGGCTTCACATTTATCATACAATGATTTTTGGACAACAGGACAGGGTCCCATTAATTTCTAAATTCATACTGATTTGGTACTGTTTTGAAATTGCAGGATGCATACAAATGTGGAATGAACTTTGTTTTTTTTTTAAAATATGATTAATGCGTAAACCGTACACACTATACACACACACCAACCATGTGTACCCCCCCCCCAAAAAAAAATGTATGCAGCCATTCATTTTTTTGTCACTATATATAATTTGTTGACTGCACTTTAGTACATGCACTGATTTTCTTTTTTTATATTTCAATCAGTGTACCAAATATATTGATGTTGTAGAATACATTCGTTTAGTAACTTATTTGCTGAAGTATGCTTTCATGTCATTATGTAGTGATATGTTTATTAAAATGTATTTCATACTGCTGTGTGTTTACAGAAGCCCTCAAAGCCATCATTATGTACACCGAAAATGCTGAGCAGTTTCTGCGACGCAAGCTCGTCAAACGTGACCTGCTCTTCACCTACCTTGCTGAGTGCGATGTGGCAATTTCACCACAATCTGATAAATCTGCGCTGATCAGAAGGGTGATGGAATACTGGCAATCGCCTCCAGTGGCTGAGCAGTCTGTGAGGTTGGCAAAAGACACACATGTACGTAATACTTTGTGCTTTCCTCATTCAAACCGTACCGTGCAATTTCACAACATGTTCAAAACATAAAAAATGGAGTGAAATCAAGAGAAGGGTTGACGTTCCTAAAGCATTTGACTTGAGACTAAAAAGAAATTATGGATTCACATTTTTCAGGACACAATAAGAAACATCCACATCTGCACGTTAAAATGTAGATGCTGGTGCCATGGTCTTGCATCATTGACCATGTACATGTAACTGTACAATCAAATAGATATTGTGTACATTTATTGAAACTTCAGATATGGAAGACACATAGAGTCAATGCTAAATCACCTTATGATTAAAATCAAAATTTCCTCCCTTCATATGTAGTTTGCGAGCAATATCACCATGCATTTGGAAAATGTGGGAAACTGTAAAATGCTATTACTGTCTTTTTCTTCTGATTTTTGATGAAACATGCTGTATGAACCAGTTTGTCAGATTTTGCTCTACATTTATGATAGTCAGTGTGAACATGGTGTAGCATTAAACTTTAAAGGGTTATGTCATGGTAACATAATTTTTTGTTAATATGTACTAGGGAAATATCTTTTTTAAAGAGAAAAAAGTTTATCTTGACATTTAAGATTAATTCCAAGAGATATTAAAACATTGAGTACAATTTTGTATTTATGCAACTTGACAATACTGCTAATTTGAAGTACAGACGCCCCATAAAGATTTAAGAATACATTATGTCTCAAGCCTGTCATTTAAAATGTATATTTATACGTTATCACACTGGATAAAGCAATGCAATGTCCTGATTTTAGGTACCCAAAAAGTTGCATAGGGACAGCCAAACTGTGTTGAATATACACTGATTCTAAAGTATACATCTCAACACACTGACACACTAAAACAGTTCTTTGACAACTGCTGTGAAGCATCTGTTTGGTAATTGGATATCTTTGTGCTTCCCTTTCATTGTCAAATTTCATTTGGGGGCTTAAGAAACACCTTTACTGGTTTAAAAGTGACTTTCAGGTTGGCAGAAATTACATTTTTGCCCTTTTTTCTCCCACAGTGTGAGTTGAAGAGAGAGGAGGTATCCAGGGCTGAAAGACCAGTCGCCTCTCAGCATAGAGAAAACACAAGTACTAGTAGTCTACATAAAGGCAGCAAAGAAACGGATACCACACACTGGAGCCAGGAGCTGGCAAAGCAATTCTCATCTTGGTTCTTCTCCCAGCTGAATTTAATGCATCCAATGAATGCACAGCAAAGTGCAGATTGGGGACCGCAGCACTTTCTACCGGATGCGTGTCTCAAACTCTACGTTATTCGTGGTTCGCAGAAAGATTTGGAAACCTACAAAGGCCCAGACCTTGTGGCAAACAGACTTAAGTGCCTGGTCAGTGACGAGGAGCTAATATTCAACCCCAACTTGTTGCCGGACGGGACGAGGGGACGTAGCGAGTCACATGGTCTTGTCGTGACCATGGTGTGTGGGACTCTCCATCAGGCCAGCAACTGTGTTGGAGTCTTTGAGCAGAGCACCGGCCTGGTCAGGGATCCCCTTGCGGACAATAAATGGAAGGTCAAATATGTCAATCTCCAGATTAAGTGTAGTTCTCCTTCTCAGATGCCAACATTGGTAGGCTCGGGAGACCAGCTTGCACTCACATCATGATAATCCTGAGCGGACTTCTTTGCATGTATACGTGTTTGTTCATTGGCCACGTGAAAACTTCATCTCAAAACTGGAACCCACTTATCTTGTTTGCATTCGAACTTTTTGTTAATGTGGTCAAGTATCAAAACTGGTGGTTGTAACTAGATAGCAGCAGTCACTCCAATCTATTCTGCTATATGTGTGGTATATTTTGAGGTGTTTGGATACTGCGAGTCGACAGATATTTGTGAAATGGACAACTCATGAAACTATTGCTTCCCTTAAAAACAGAGCAACTACAATATCTACAATAGTCTTATCACTCATGTCTGTGACTAGTGTTTAGATGAATGGTACCTAGACCAAGTCTATAGATGGTCATCAACATTTTCACACAGAAATCTTTTAGGCGAAGCAGCAGATTACATGTTAACCCAAGTTCAAAACTCAAGCATAGAGTGATAAGAGTCATGGTGAGCAGTGAGTGTTAATTTGTGACACAGTTTGTTGTCTTCCACTTTGATGGAAAGGGAGATTTCTACCACTACTTTATCTGTCATATTGGGGTCATCGCAATGCATCCAAAAAGTGGGACTTCTTTCATCATGGTCATAACTATGGTAGAGATCATTACAGAGAGGTACTGTCCCTTTAATATTGAGGGGACCAAATTCATGCAGGTCAGGAATGGTAATTTATTAGTGAACTTGAGGGTCCATTAGCATAAGGAACTTGTGCCTTGTAGCCTTGGTATAAACTTTCATCTTAAATTTAGATGAAGACAGGATGTGTAAATAGTATTATTTTAAAAGTCATCAAGGTATGCGATACAACTGAAGTTGAGAATAGATTTTGCACTGCCGGTACGTGCTATTACGTAAAGATTTATCTACATTAAAGCTTGGGTTTGCCAAAGATTTTGGCGCATACACTGGAGAGAGGTAATGGTAAACTCTTTCACCATACAAATGTTGTTTAACTGATAAGTGCTGATAAGCATACAACATCATTGTGAGTTTTGTGTCCTCTTGCAAAAATCAAATGAATTTATGGGATATGCTTTTGCCAAGTTCATATGAATCGTTTCTGAAATCCCCAAAGACTTTGCACAAGACCAACAGGTTTTCCATCAGTTATAGGACTACCGTAGTTACCCATTTAAATCATCCAGTTAATGTCACTTTATGTCTATGTGGTCCGCTTTAGTTGTTCACCAATCTGGTCAACTCTGCATGAGTTGAATCCTTTAGGACTTGGAGAATAAGCAATGTTTTGGGCAAAATTTGACTTGCAATACATCTGAGCACACATTTTTCATAGTTTTATCTGTGGATTTATTTTAATAGATTTTTTTTGGCAGAAGTTTAACTCCCATGAATCTGACTCATTCAGAGTTGAGTGTGCTGTACTCCATACTCGGTATCTTACGTGTATTTCACTTTGACCCCTTGACCTTAATGCTTGAAACGTCAAAGCCTCTTACTGGCATTTTCAAAACATTATTGGTAGTAGTGTTTACATTCAGTTTAATACAGTGCTCGTTAGTTAAAACTTCACCATTGATTTTATGAAACGTCTCTACCAGTGTCCCCATTAATAGCTTAGTAGTGTCCCAGAATTTAGCCTTGTAATAATGATAGTACATTTTAAAAATGCATAGCACAATGATCTTATGTACTCACTCCTATCTCTTAGCCAATACTGGCCTAATATCATCCCCATGGATCTGCTTTATCAAAGTCTGTGTTCATGAGGAGTTGTTAATTGACCATTTCTTTCTTTTTTTGACAAATCTTTTGCATATTTGCATATATTCTTTTTATAGGTCATCCCTGCCTCGAAAATCCATCCTATAATCATGGACCTAGTACACATGGACATTTATTGCTCGTTAAGGCTAGTAACTGATCAGTGGGAATCAGTGGGAATGCCGGAGGATGATTGTTCCAATCCTTGTGGGATTCATTTAAGAGTACATTATATATCTATTGTTGTGTGAAAATTATTTGCTCCAGAATGGTATCATATTCAAGTAATGTGCAGTTTAATGTTTCCAGGTTAGCGTCCCTGGTCAGTGACGGGGCATTAATCTGCACATTACTTGAATATGAGACCGTTCTGAAGCAAATAATTTTCACACAACAGTAGATATATAATGTACTCTTAAATGAATCCCACAAGGATTGGAACAATCATCCCTCAGCATTCCCACTGATTCCAACTGATCGGTTACTAGCCATCCCCTTAAGTAAATTATGCATGTGTTTCATTCAAAAGTATCCCCCCAAAAAATATGTAAATATGCTTTTGTGCTTTGATCCTATATCATCACCACCAACGGCCAGGCTGGATAGAAACAGGACGGCACTTTGAGAAATGTAAAAACACAGCAAGAAATCACTGCTGAAGTAATTCCATTTGAGAAATACACATACTTTGCAAGAGAAAGTAGATATTTTGGCGGATTGTTTGTGATTTGAAATGTATTTTCCCCCAATTTTTCACACAAATGTTGTTTCAGAGTGAACATGGACAGTAACTGTAGGTCTGTATGTCTTACCATTAAGCAAAGTTACATGCCCACAAGTGTCCACTTCATTAGTGACCAATTTTGTGACAGAAAAATGTGCCATATTTCCATGTTTCCATCATTTGTGTTTATCCTTTTAAGGCAGTCGAGTCTGAAAAGGCATCTCAGCAAAATCAGACCAAAATGAGGGAAATAGCTCTTTTGTCAGTGATAATGTATTATAATGCAATCATCATTGTCCAAACATCTGAATGTACCGGTACTCATTAAGGCAATAATTTTATCAGAAATGTATGAATGTGAGTTCTTTATAATTCATTCTTAATCTTGATTTAGGAAAATCTTGTTGGAATGCCCTTGGGAAAATTGTGGAGCAATGGCACCATCAATCCATCTTATTTGTATAATGTAATCAGAACTGGTATCACTAGTTTGGGAAACCCTTAACCCGTTGAGGACGGACTGATTTTGTTACAACACGCATTTCCCATAGACACCTGCCCGACTATACTCAGGACTCGTCCTCAACGGGTTAATTTTGGAAATTGCATTCATATACAGTGTACTCCTGTTAACACAAACACGGTTATAGCGAAATTCCGGTAACAACGAAGTACAAATTCAGGCCGAACATCGTCCGTGCTATGTGTTTTTATTGTTTAATTGTTCGATTATAACGAAACTTTGATAACTGCCGGTCCGAAGGGCTTCGATATAGTGGGAGTCCACTGTATTTATACTCTCAGTTTTTGACAGATTTTTCATGAAACACTCACTGTCCTGTTTGCCTTTTATTCTACTTGTAAAATTTATCCTATGCATGGAATGGAGTTGCTCTTTAAGGAGACGTGGTTTGTTATATGATCATTTGGAACCAATAGACATGAAATGTGATATTCTGTATTTGATGCTGATATAATCCACAGACTTGCTTGGACACAGAACTTTAACAAAGGTTAACATTGATCTAGGCTCGAGATTGTAGTCTCTAGTGTTGTTATTATGTTTTTATTATGACTCCAAGAGTTTGATGAACCCATATTTATGTTTTTTTGTTGTTTGGGCATGTAAAGCAGAAAGTTGTTAATTTTGTTACATTGCAAAGGGGCTAATAAGTAGAAATCTATACAGAATGAGTAAAAGACATTTAACAAAGACATTCATCAGTGCAGCTGTATTACTGATTTAAGCAATAGTTAGTACTACAGTGTACTGTAAGTGTGGAAATGCTTGCGCAAGTACAGTAATTTTTCATGCTTGATTGGGTAAGATGAATTTTGCATGTTTTTAATTCTGCAAAATCAAAATATAAACTATATATTATATTACATATAACAAGCAGCCAATTTTCAGGCTTTCATGTTTGCATGCATTTTGTGTCATGGGAAATATACCAGTAGTCTCACCAAAAAATTTATACTTTTACAGTTTATAAATTTGGCCATTACTAATTGCCATGTCCTGGCTCCAGTAAAATTGCTGTATTTCTGTTCTATAGATGAAGGAAGATCTGTAGATTTCCATGAATTCCAACACAAACTTGAAATCCAGTCGTAAACTATCCTTTGCAGGAAAGATTGGAAAGAAATGGAAGGGCCTGCGAAAACATTGTTACTACAACTCTATTTTTGAAAGAACAGAACGAACATGGAAAGTGGTACATGATTAACAAAAGTATAAAATCACAAATATCCACAGGAGGATAAATTAAAACTCAAAATATATGTGAAATGAGTGAATGCAGCAATATTAGTGAAACACATCAGTGAACTTTGGGGTAAATTGGACAGTCTGATTAAAACTTTGAATTTTTAAAGTGTTAATGCAGCCTTTGCTGGATGAGAGGGCTACAACACTTTGTGAAATCATTTTGATATGGAAAACAATGTAAATAAAATACACAGATTATTCAAAATTTTATTTACTTTTGCAGCATAATGAAAGAACACTTGACTTGCCCTTTTCAGAAAGCAATACCCTCAACGCGTGTCATTTACAAGTCAGGGGAATGTGTTTTTTCATAAAAAATGAACTTTTGCGAACGCTCATGCTATCTTAATTATTTTGTTTTCGATGCGTGACATCTTGAACTGTAGTAGTCTTCTCATCAAGCGACGGGGGCACCAAAACTTTAACATTTCATAACTTTAGAACCCATTGTTCAATCTTCCCCAAATTTATCTGATGTGTTCTACTAATTAATGTTCCATTCACTCAATCCACATGTATATTTGGGTTTCATTATCCTGAAAGCTTTTTTATACTGTATCTTGTAAAATGTGCACACTGACAATTTGCACAGATAAAATCTGAGCTCGCATTCCACTGTGTACACACAGAGAGTAAAATCTGCAGAATGATACCAAATACAAAGAAAATGCATTCACACTCTTTTGTTTAATGACTCTTTTAATGACAATCTTACATTATTTATACAATGTCTGATTTGAGGGAATAACACTGAGAAATACACTTACATGGACTTACAGATGATATTGTTTATATTCATGTGTAGCTCTTAATTGGATGGACAGAGAAAGAATGTACAACACAGTGAGATAAGTATGTGACATGATGCATGGAGTTAAAACATTACAGAATTTCATACAAATTACAGTCTGACGTATGCTAGAAAACATCTATAGAAATTGGTGTGAAGGATACACACATTCTAGGTTTTAATTCTTGTAATATTTATGTCTTTTATTAGTTGCTAGTTGCATGCATCACACTAGTTTTGAAACAAATGGTATTTCTCACAAGTATACAAAGCCTAGCACAACATTGTCATCATCAACGATTAATGCGTGCTAAATTGGGTTATTCATCTACAAGCAATGAAAATGTACACTAGTGTCAATTGTGCAAATGAGTGTTAGAACCTGTCAGAGCTCCAGTGAAAAGTACTCGGCCATTCAGATAAGTAAAGTTCAAAATTACCCTGCCCGATCTCCAGCCACACTTAGAAAGTATAGTAATGAAAACAAAAACATGACAGCTGGGCACCTTGTAACAAGAAATGGTTTCTATTCAACGCTCTCCCCAAATACACATCATATCACATCATGTAGAAGATATCGTGTTAAATACCAACATCAAAATGCACTGTCAGAATTGCGAGGATTAATTTTATCAGTAAAGTTTGGGCCTACAGGGCTTCACGTCCTGTAAAATTTCTTTCCAGGACTTAAAACTGGTCAGAGGCCCTGAATATAACAATGTGCAAAGCACACAGTCTTCATCTCTCCAAAACATACAATCATCCCAAATCATAATCATAGTGCCAGGTACTGCCACATCAATAATGTCGCCTTCATCAATGCAGTGTACAAATTGGTAGACTGCAAGCTGCTGCTTATTACATAAACTGGCAGTGTTGACTCTTTTTAACGCAAGAGCACTACATCTGTGTTTAGAGGGATTTATTGCTTGCCTCTTGTGTCCTTTTGACATCGCATGGTGCAAATATAGCAAAATACAGACATGGAACAGCAAAAGAACCAGCAAAAGACGGCCCCCAATTCTCATCTTTGCTTTTGTTGTACTGCAATGCTATCTGCAATGGCAACAGACATCATTATGTTGGGTGACAATATTCCGTGTGGAAACATTGAATTTGCCCTTACACTTCTCAGGGTTACATCAACAACACAGTGTATTTCTTTCTGGTGTGAATCAATCATACAACGGTGCAACTACTAACATTCTTTTGTGTGAGAGCATTTTCTGTATACACTAGCACTGGCAGGTGTGTGTGCATTCACGGTGCATTTGTGCATGTACAATTTGTATGCATGCATGTACCATGCCCTGTAGATAAAAGAAAACTTTAGGGATGGTACAGAAAAAAAAAAAAACTTACTTCTTTGAACCCTCTGCTCATGACCATGCCACCCAAAATAAGTAAAAACAACATGGATTACACAGAATAGTCATTTCTGTCTCTCAAGTCAATGACAGCGAAAACTGCTTCCTAATTAGAGCTTTCATGGCTTATCATACAAATGGGACACAAACACATAGCAGTAGCTGCTACTCTGTCTACAGTAGACATACTGAGTTCACTCTCAGCATACAAATGTTAGAAATATCAACTGGTCGACACCTATGGTATTTTCTCCTACCTTCACTAAATAAGGTAACTGTGGATAGTTTCCTTCTTTAGACAAATTTCTATGCTTTGCCACCTGTTTAGAGTTCCATCCAATCCTTCACTCTGTGTATATCTGGATAGCAGAGAGCTGCTTAATGTAAGCAAACTCAATCTTATCATTACACATAGCAGCCATTTTTTGTGGTTTCCTAGCAGTGCTATTAAAAGGCAGCCTACAAAAAGTGGAAATATGGTGAAATGCCTATGGTCAATGTGTGCATATGATAAGGTGCATGTATGAGGCTTGTATACACATCATAACATGCAAAGTATATTTGCTCTGAAGGCTTCATAGCATGGGTCTCAAAACAGGTACATATGATTTAAAGTATAGTTTGTAAACACAATTATATTCATAGTACATTCACTACATTTTAGTCTGAAGTATGAATGCGGAACATGGTGTTGCTTGTTGTGATCTATGCCTCACATTTTTTTACAATCCTGAGGCTAAAATGAATAAACCAGTAAATGAATGAAAAGGAAAATACAGAAAATACGGAATAACCTCATACACATCTAGTACTCGATGGAAATCTTGACATACATTATAATCGCTTGGTACAATCAAGTGTCAATATACTGCAGCTTGAATGAATCAAACACCATACGAAACATTCCAACACCATCAATAATTCTATGTACAGACATGAAACAAGCATTGCAGCTTCTTGCCAAGAGTAAAAAATAAAACAAAATATCCAGACAAATTCTATTAACTATCCAATGGGTCACTTATTTTGCAAAGGACATGTGACATCCAGCCATTAACTATTATCCCAATACACACATTGTCAGAAATTAATATCAAAGACCAGCATGGGATTTCTTCTTTTTCTCTTTCTTTAACCTTTTTGATAAAACTTGAACTGTAGACTATGACACAGTAAAATAATATGTGACCATGCATCACAAAACCAACAAAATGTTGCATATCATGATTTTAAGTGAAGACTCGGAATAAGGTGAAATGGGTCAAAACTGTTCAATTTTAGTTCTGATAATTTCAAAATGAGCAATTCTTCTACATTATTCCTAAGTTTGGGATCATGTAAAGAATGGGGAGCTGTGGTTTTTGCAGCTATTCTAGAACACTTTTTTTTTCTTTTTTAGAATAGTGTGGTTATAGCATAAGCATGTCCTTGAGGTCCCTTTTTCTTCATAAAAACCCTTTACACGCTCTTCACTTTTAACTCTAATAACTTTTGAAAGGATGGTAATACTGCTTTGGGTTCTCAGTAAACACTTTTCCAGAGGGTGCACTTAGGTTACGAAAGTCCATGTCCATTGAGTCATACATCATTTTAAAACTTAAAGTCTGCCCTTTCAGCATCTGCCCTTTCAGCATCTGTCCTAAGTGAAAAATTCATGTCTTGCGATTTTTTGTTGGTTTTGTGATTCAGGGTTACTTATGGTGTGCTCATCTTAGTTAAGCTAATCATACTATGTTTCTGCTGCTACAATTCCTCATCAGAGTGGAATACTGCCTTGTGCATTTGGAGAGTTTGATAGCAACATGGGTTTAAGTGCCATTTTTAAACAATTTAAAGAAAGTCCTTTATCAGACCAAAATAAAATCTAACCTGTGATAACTCACTCGTTGCATAACAAGGAATATTCTTGAAGTTATGATAAATAATATCCAATATTCCTATTTCATCTCTGTATTATAGCATATCTCAAATTCATATAAATGGAGTTAACTCCTTTTGCATTCAAGCACTTTATTTCTTTGCGATAAATGTAGACTTGTTATGTGAAAGCAAGATACATGTAGCAAGTGATGATCCCAGCATCTGCAAGGCTGGACCAAGCTGGAATTTTTCTCACTTCTCTGTGCTGATTTGCATTGCTGACACTGAGAGTCAACAGAATGCAAGCCAAAGAAACTAAAGGCAGCAATTACATACTCTCACAGCTTTCAGCTCATACCAACAAATTTTCCCATTGGACAGTTAAATGCTGTGTGGCTGGCAGGAACAAAGGTCTGTAAACGTTGACTTCTACCACACAAAAATGACTATGCAGTAACCTGTCCTGCACAAAATATTGCCTGGTAATCAAACTTGGGAAATAAAAGGTAAGCATAAAACAGTGGAGCATTGGGGCAACCGTGATTAACGCGAATGTACACTTCATTAGTGAGATTCTCACACATATACACTGGAAATCACACTGCTATACAATGGTGAAGTTAGTGCTTATGATGCAAGAGAGATAGGGTATGATACATGTATGAATCTACACTTAGATTTTGCAGTGACTCCTAAAGAATTGAGGTGGCATGACATCACATCTTATAGCTCTAGTTGCAAAAAAGGGGGAAAAAAATCATATGAGAAGGGAGTACCTACTGATCATTTCATCACCAGATCTGACATTACTTATTCATTCATGGTGAGGTGAGTGGTAAAGACATACAAAGAGAGAGTGAAAGATATAAGAGATGGAGAAAATTGTGAAATATTCCATAATGTCCTTCCTATCTGACACGCGGACGTGACACAACTCTTAAAAGGGTGTGCAATGATTCAAAAGCAAAGAATTTCCTTGTGTTAATCAAGGTATGGCCAAGATGTTTACGCATCACAATATGCATTCACCGCAATGATTACTCACAGCTCTTTCAATGAATAAATACTATTTCTTACATAATAGAGAATTTCTGATGCAATTATCTCCAACCATTTTCCTTTGTTAAGAGCTGGCTCCTACTGTGAAAATTGTGAATATAGGGCTAACTGGGAGCCATTAGCGGAGTGAAATATCCGATAGGCCTGCTTAGACCTTCTTAAATCTCATGCCAACATTCTTCCATTAGCCACACATAACAAGCAACTTCCTTCATAGCAGAATCAACGACTTCTCATTGATGATTTTGAATTCACCTCGTCAACCGAGTTAGCGAGGGGGTAGAGGGGTCAAGACGAGATGTAGGTACAGATGGTCAAGGCCGTCATCTTGCAAGAAGCCGGTCAATGGCGGCCGTCACATCTCCACCGGTCGCCGTCAGCGCCCGGATGTTGGCGTCTCGGTCCACGAAACCCATCGCTGCCAGCTGCTCCAGCTGAGACTGGAAGCGAACCTCCGGGGGCTACATCAGAGATGAGATAAAAAAGGGCGCGGTCAGATGCGGTAAGGAATGGACACATACATATACAAACGCACAAACACACACACATGTATAAATTATGATCAATCTGACATCATACATTAAAATATAGCATTATACATTGTATAGTTTCGTTTAAAATGAGTAAGCAGTTGAAGGGATGGTGTAGTTATGGTTAAGACCTGGCCTCAGGTTTCAAACCTTTTTTGTTTGCTAATTATAAACCTCTTTATATGAAATATGAAAGAGCACGTAATTCCAACACAATTGTGCGAAATACACTACATGAACACAGAAATATAAGCATGCAAGTCACATCCATGTCGGAATCACAGCTAATATTTTTTGATGTTTTAAAATTCGCAAATAGCAACCGACTAGCAAAATATATGCTGTATACAATAATGAGTTAAAATCATTTGTCTGCCGATATACTGAACAGGAGTGCCTTCATAGGCATTTTATCACAGAGATAAAAAGCTACTGGATCATCACTGTTTCACAATCACAGATAATTACTACAAGCCCTGAAAGGTTACTGCATTCATTGTCACTGTGCAGTGTGACCTGTCATCTAATGGTGCCCAGAAGAGGAGGTGGGTACCTGTGACGGTTGCTGGTTCATGGTACCAAGCGACTGCAGCATCTGGGCCATGAGCTGGTTCCACTGGGGCTCCCCTACCGGAGGCAGACCACTGAGGGGAGGGGCACCACTGGTGGTGCCGCTGCTGCTGGTTGTAGTTCCCCCACTTGTTGGGGTGGCGCTGGAGCTGGTGGTGGAGGAAGGGGCTGTGGACGAGGAGGTTGTTGAGCTGGTGGAGCTGGCAGTGGAGGTGGTAGTGGTGGTGGTTGTACTGCCGGCCGGTGATCCTCCCGTCATTCTATGGCAATGTTGCCAAGTCAAAGTTTTTTTTTTTTTTTTGGGGGGGGGGGGGGGGGAGAGGGGAGGGGGAAATGGGGAATGATTTTCAAAAATGCAAAGAAATATGACAGAGAATTCAATCATGTTCCTAACTCTAAATTACTGGAGGTAATTATGTTCAGAATCTTCAATTTCCTCATTCTGTATGCCGATGAATCATCAAAGCGGATCATTCTAGGTGGACTTGTGTTCGACAGACACTACATAGAGATAACAGCTGCAAGCACTCTTCATCATCTCCAATCACAGATGAAGGTATCGGTAATTCCTGCCTGGTTAATAAGCTGTATGCAATCAGTATAGAGCAACAAACAAACGAGTAGAAAATAAAAAGCTGTCACTACAGATTGGGTAAAATTGGAAGGAACAAAAAGATGAAGCAACAATGAAAAAAAAAGAAAGATGAAGCTTAGGTGGAGACAGAGAATACAGAGAGAGAAACATGTGTATAGAGAGGGGTTAAAGGGATTGTATAGTTTTGGTTGAGACCTAACTTCAGGTTTCTAACATTTTTGGTGAGATAGTGAACTATGAAATATGACAGAGCCTGTAATTCCAAGTCTTTTATTTGATGAAAATTGGTTCTGAAATATCTGAGATACTCAAAACAAAGTGATCTGAATAAAAGGTGGGACCCACCTTTTTTGTTTAACTTTTGTTTTTGGATGTCTCAGCCATTTTAACACCAATTTTCATCAAATAAACTTCAAATTCCTCTTAGAATGGTATGCTCTGTACTATTTCATAAGTAGTTTCCTGATATCTCACAGAAAGTTAAAAACCCAATCCTCACCTCAACCAATACTATACCATCCCTTTAAATGCAAGTGAAGACAGTGAGGAGAGGGGCAAAGCGACTCACCCTGGGAGTAGGCCTGGTGCCTCCGAGGCTAGCTGCTGCATCCCCTGCTGGATCTGCATGATGGCCTGCAGGGCCCGAGGGTTGGTCAGTGCCTGCTGGACATCTGGGTTTTGCATCTGCACGGGTGAGGTGTGAATGGGCCAAGCCAGTTCTCAATAAATTGCTCAAGCTTTTCACAAGCACAGTACATGTTTGGCTCATCCAGACTACACAGCAACTAATGTCATGAAAGTCCAGACAGAGAATTTTTTGATAATATCAAATCAAATTCAACACTATTGTTGGACGGTTGGAGTTTAATGCTTTTCGTTCCTTTTATATAATATCAGATGGCAAGTTACAGTGCATCTAATTTGAATTCACATCACAACCAAACACATGGAAAATAATCATTACTGATTTGATATCTCAAATAATAAGCATACTGATAGGGTATGATTACATAGCAATCCTCCCTGAGACCTTGGTCGATTATTTTTCAAGTGTGTATAGGCTCTGACCAAAGATATCAATTCATCCGCTCTAAAGGGAACGTATAGTTTTGGTTGAGACCTAATTTCAGGTTTTTTTGGTGAGATAATGAGAAACCTCTTATGAATATGAAAGAGCAAGTAATTCTATGAAGAATTCAACGTTTATCTGATGAAAATTGGTTTCGAAATGGCTGAGATATCCAAAAAATTGCAATTCTAATAAAGTGTGGGACTATGATCGCTTTGTTTTACTTTGTTTTTGGATGTTTCAGTCATTCCAAACCCGATTTTCATCAAATAAACTTTGAATTCCTCTTAAAATGGTATGCTCTGTACTATATCAGAAGTGTTTTCTTGGTATCTCGCAAAAAGTTAAAAGCCCAATTAATCTCCACCAATACTGTACCATCCCTTTAAGCAAGAAATCTCCTACTTTGAGGCCATTTTCACAAAAATCTCCCCCTTTCCCCCTTCAGTTTGAATTTCTCCTGCTCTAGCTGTGTGTCTTCTGTGTAAAATGTATTTTCACCTGCTCAAAATTAGCTCTCTCCTGCCCAACTTTAGTTCTGTTATTTATGCTCCAAAATAAGCCTTATAGATAGCAACAGGGAGCATCTGTCACCCCAGAGCTTCCCGGGCCCTTATGAAGGCCCTGGACCCTGGCTGAAAGGGACATGATGTGCACTGCATGTGAACATAGTATTGTATACTCCAGTTAATAAGAAATGTGACCCGCGACAACGGTTTCAGGCAAAAGTCGCAAGAAAAAATTCCCTCCTAGGCGGGGTACAAAGATTTTTACCATTATTTTTGTCGATTTAGGTTTTTTGCAGAAATCGAATCCTTGATATGTTTTCTACATCTACACTAAATTTCATAGCATAAGATTAAGTTTTTCCTATCGAAAATGGAATTTTAAGCACCCTATGTTGGATCGCACTCGTCAGTTTCGAGCTTCTTTCGAACGCCGCGCCAATATCCCCAGTGTTGCTATGGCGCAGGGTCTCGCATGCGATTGGCTGGTGCGTCGCACACATTTGCATAATTCATCTTTCGGAGACACCAGTTGCAGCGTTTAGGGAATGCTTTGTCCACGCATGCACGATTACATGCTCCATTGTTCTTGCTATAGTGATCTAGATCTATACGCTCGCTCTGTATAGTGCGTGCTCTTCGTTTGGCTTTCTATCTAAACTATTCTCCCGCAATGTTCGACAACGGAAGTGAAACAAAATTAGCATGACATAATCGTGATGTGAAGAAAAAACTACCGGTAGATATTCTCAAATTTGTCTACTTGTACATGTAGTAAAAATTATGACAGCAGACTGACTCAATGGAAGGTAGATGAGAGGAAAGGAGCGGTCATATGTGACTATCAAATATTACACGTCAAGATCGCACGAAACTAACGAGTCGTGTTTGTTTGTTTGTTTGTTTGTTTTAAATTAGCACCACCGAACAAAGCAACATATGCATGTCTTGTAAAAGCAAAACAAACAGGAAGCGTGACTCTTGCCAGCACTAGCAATGGTCTGCCTTCAAAAGGGTCGCCAATGATATAGACAAATCAACCACAATGAAAACGCGATTTGTAAATGTGTGGATTCGCCACCGCTCCTGTTACATGCACACGGTTATGGCGTGAGGATGCCATTGCGTAATGCGTGCACTACACATGTACATGTACATGTACACCATACGTGCAATTATCGTATTCGCCATCTTGAAAGACGTACTGTAAACAAACCCGAGCGAAAAGCATTGTTTTTCGGCTTCATACGCTGAGCTCCGAGGAAGGTGCCCGGGAAATTTGACTCTCTCAATGAGCCAATCAGAAGGCGATGTGGTTGCTAGAGGCGGAGCTTAACATCGATTGGCACCATCGTACGGATGGGTGATTCTCCCCTTGCATCGCCGCTCGGACATTGTCTTTGTGAAAGAGGTGAATCTTCAAAGCCTGTTTTCTCGCAATTTTGTCAGGCTAACAACTTAAAAAGTGCATTTTATTTCTCTTTCTATGCCCACTTATGGTGCCGAAGAATACAAGTGTTTTATATCAATGTAAAGCTTAGGAAATGGGCAATGTGATTCAGTGAAAAAATGAATTTTCAAAATTCCCGACTTTTGCCTGAAACCGTTGTCGCCGGTCACAAATGCTTGTGGCGCGAGTCTCTTTGTTTCACCTGTTGCAGGAAGGCGGGCATCATGCGAGTCATCTGCTCCTGAAGCTGGGGGTTGCTGGAAAATAGTGGGTGGTTCCTCATCACCTGGGATACGGGAAGGAAGAGAAGAGAGCTAAGCACAGGAAGGATACAGTAGAAGTGATCAGCCATGTTTATTGTGCCTCTCCAACTCTTGCCACTAGAGGGAGACAAAGAGTCATTTCCACTCTACAACATTATTCCTGTCAGCCTACTGATACTCCTCACAATGATAATTAGAAATTTTGTTCATGTGTCATTTTTTTTTTTTAGTATACTCATTGTATAACTTTATATTTTCATTGAAGTATAATTGTATGAGTATGTATGTTATTACCCACTAGAAATTTAAAATTTGCAATTCAGCCAATTGGCTGCAAACAAATTTTCAATAAACCACTACCATTATCATTACCACACACCTCATCAGCAATATCATCCTATTCTGTAGTCACAAAACAAAGATGGCAATATTGATAACGAAGCACAGTAGGACCTTGATTATCTGGCCACATCAGGAATGGCGGGCACCCGGATAATCAATTGGGCCGGATAAGAGAGATATGATCAAATACAGCACTTTCTAGCATATCATGCTAGGGGTATACACATGTTATTTCTAATTCACTATTAAATATTATGATTATTTGCATGGCATTGCCACGTTTTATACTTCAGAAATTGACATGGGAATAAAATGAAATACAAGTAAAATATCCCCTTCAAGCATTGTTTGTTTGGTTGATAATGACTGACAATGAGATCAATGTTGCGACTCATCCAATACTGCCGATGCATTGTACTGTAACTATGCACTCAGTGTCAGCCAGTGACAAGTGCGACAGCAGTCATTGACATCGTCTCACATACTGACATAAAATTTACAATCCACTACAATGATTGGAATATGACCCATCGTTCAGGTGCGAGTTTCTTCACTTTGTCTCCCTCTACAAATTAAATTTGTTATGTCCGCCTTGGACTACTTAACATAACAAAGTCGGATTTTCGTAGCTTAGGTATTTGTTCCATGTTCATCGTGTCACTGCTGGCAACCTGGGACAGCCTGGTGGTAGTGTCGCTGCCCGGAAAGCAGTAGATGACAGGTTCGAGTCCCACTGGTTCCTTTTTTCCGACATGTTTGTTAATTTACAGATCAGCAGCTGCGATCTTAACAAATTTAATTTGTAGAGGGAGACAAAGTGAAGAAACTCACACCTGAACCTCCATCCCTCTGAATAATATCTTTCTTTCATGACCCATCGTGTTACGATAACGGCTGAACGTGTGTTTGTTTTGAGTGAGATTTGGCACTGAAAATACATAAAAGCACATTGAAAGAATAAAAAAAAATGTCAGCCAGTTGATGTCAAGATAACAGAGAATCCGGATAATCGATGGCTGGATAATCGAAGTTCTACTGTAATGATATGAGCTTGTGCCTCACCTGGGCCGCCATGTCTGGGTTGTCAGCCATGGATCTCATCATGGACTGCATGTAGGGTGCCTGCAGCATGTTCTGCATCAGACTGGGGTTGCTCTGGATCTGCTGCATCAGACTCTGTAGGCCAGGGCTATTGTAGATATTGGAACCTGTCCAGAAAGGCAATAAACCAAGTCTTCACTGCAAGGCTCACTAACAACTTTACGTGCAATGTCTTGAACACTCCTTCTAGTTTGGAAAATGTACACCTGCAAACAACCAGAGTCTCTGAAATTGTATAATTACAGTCCAACCTCTCCTATCCAGCCTCCCTTTATCTTGATCTCTCTATTAACCGCATGAAATCTCGGCAAGGGTTTTGTTTGTTTTGTTTTTTTGTTTGTTTGTTTTTTAAATCTAATAATTACAGGGAAAAGGGTAATGTCGAACTCAAACAAAATTCCAACACAAACTCACATGAATTACATATTATTCCCAACATAATTAACATGCATTAACATTTAATTTCCATCTAATTAACATGCATTGAGACATTCACTACCCCCAAATCACAGGAAGAACATGGACAGAAAACTTTTAATTAAATCAGGGCACGGTACAGGTGATCGTTCTTCTGCAGCTGCATGTATTAGACATTGAGTCTCCTATATCCAGTTATAGAATGGGTAGCGAGAATCCTGCAATCTGATTGGTCGAGAGCTATGTGTTGATTTTTACTGGTTGCAGGCTGAGTCACAGTGGTAAACATGTTATCGCGCACTTTTAGCAAGAGTACACGTACTTGTAACAAAGGTTCGCGCACTAAGCAAGCGTTCGCGCACTCAGTACGAGACGCCTATTGGCTAAAACAACCATACAAATAGTTTTTATTATATACCTCATAAGTGAGATTCGTATCACTGATTGGTCAAAGGTATATCACGTGACAAGGTGTAGTCCCGTCTATCTTGCCTTAGGGTTTTAATGTAAGTGATAGAAAGGCAAAACCCTCGTGATAGAATTCGTAAACCCTCCGCGACTTTTGTACACATAATTAAGTACACTAGACTTCGCGCGCGGTGTCCGCAACCCCTCCACCCAAAGACATTCACTACGCGCATCGTATGCAAACACATGCAAAATCATCGCACTAGCGCGCGCACAGCAGGCATGTTTCAACGTGGCATGGTGATCGAGCGCTCCTCCGTGATTTGAAGTGAGCTGGATCAAAGATCGTACACTTTGCAATTAGGATTTCTTAGGATCCCGAAGCAGAGACAAATCTCAGCATGTTGGAAATATCAAATTAAAACACCAGCGACGGGAAAATGGATGTATACTGTAATCTACTGCCACGATTTTATGCAGGAGCTCGCCGAAGGCCATGTGAGTGAGTACACTGTACCGTGCGTACTGGGTAGTCTATGAAATGCACGAAAACCATGCAAGCAAGCGCAGGCTGTGGCCTGATTTTAGGGCTAACGTTTAGGCCTAACAGTTAGAATTTACTTCGTATTTGTCTAGCCCTAGATCTTGGTTAAGTCTTAAACGATGAGGTATATAAAACAAATATCAACTGCTCTGTATTCGGATGGTGGAGGAAATAATCACTCCCTCGGTGCTTTTCATACCGACCCTTCCATCACCCCTCGGCTAACGCCTCGGGGTGATAGAAGGGTCGGTATGAAAAGCACCTCGGGAATGATAATTTCCACCATCATCCTCATGAGCAGTCAATATTTGTATACTGGATGCATGGCTGGCCGTGCGTCCAGTAAAAACTGATGCATGCTCGTTTACGGCAAGCCAAAAGGAAATGCATCCAGTAATTTTGTCATCGGGTAACACGATAGAAAAATGGGTTTTTGGCAAGAAAATTACCCATTCTATAAATCAGATGACGCACATGTCTTTTCGTGCGTCAGTCGGAATATAGTGTGCATGCGGTAACTATGGAATTTAGCCTAAACCCACTCGGCTTCGCCTCGTGGGTTAAGCATTACATAGTTACCTTATGCACACAATTCCGATTGATGCACTCAGACCTGTGCGTCATTTGTATACTAAATCCCTTATCCGGATGAGCGCCGATCCCGACATGTCTGGATAGGAGAGGTCGGACTGTATGATGATTTTAAAAATCAGGGTTGAAAACCACTGCTATATGCTTCCAATAAGTAAAAATTATTGAGTTACCAGATGGCAATTAAAAGTGATTACAGAGAGAAAGAATGAAAAGAGATGAGAGAGGGAGAGAGAGAAGAGAGAGAGAGAGAGAGAAGAGAGACAGTGCTATTTGACTCTCTCTCTCTCTCTCTCTAGAGTCATATAGCATAGTAATCTCTGGATGTGGAGAAAGAGACAAAATATATATATATATATATATATTGTCTCTTTCTCCACATACAGAGATTACGCATCCACAGATTCCCAAAACACTAAAACATACGGAGAGTTAATACTGTATAAGCTGTTATTTTCGCGAGGGTTAATTTTTGTGAATTTCGCGAATTACACTTGGACCGCAAATTTAACAACACAAGAAAATGTCACCAAGCGCTATTAAGTCTGTGTCAATTCGCGAAAACAACACCTTGTGAAAATGTCTGTGACCTCCTTATTCACGAAAATAACAGCGTCTACAGAACACTACACCACTGAAACATACTATACACATATATTCACAAAGACATCAATACTGATGATGACATATATCTTAACCCTAATCAGGCTGGGCTTTTTTGGCTATGCTATATCGGGGGGGCGGAATCCGCCCCCCCTTCAGATCTCGCCTATGGAACGTGGATCGCGCCGAAAATCGGCACACGCGACGCCCGCAACGTATTCTATCAAAATGTGTGGTTGCTTTCTCCGAAAAATGTTTCTTATATTTTATATTAATTAATTATTGTAATTTATGCATAAAATCAGTTTTGGGCTCTAAATCACTTATTGATGCTCCAATTAAGCTAATTTCTTTTTTAAAATGTTTCTTGTATCATTCTTCTGAGACAAAGGATAAAAAAAAATCTGTATCGAAATTAATTTCTTATGTATTTTATTGTTTTTTTGAATTTCTTATGTATTTCATTGTTTTTTGACCTTTTGTTTTTGTTTGTTTTTTGGCCAAAATTTGTCGCAGACATTTTTCGAAGCATTATTATGCCAAAATGAATTAATTTCGGCCATTCTAAGTGAAGATATGAATTTTTATGTGAATTAATTGAAAAAACACAATTTGCATTGGATTTGTACACAAAATCACGTTTTGGAGCAATTTTGGGGTTGACAAATTTTTTTCGAACGGGCGTCGCTTCAAAACGGTACGCGCGGGCGCAACAATTTGGGTCTCAAAAGTTGCGCGATACTTGAAAGAAAAAAGTCATGAAATATCGCGGCGCGAGCTTATCGCGTTGCGAAGATATTGCGCGAAACGTCGAGGGGGGGGCGGATTCCGCCCCCCCCCCCCCCCCAGCCTGATTAGGGTTAAACTGTTTGTCTATCTCCACATAGAGAGAGCAAACTTCTACACTTGTGAACTCTTTCTGAGGACTACATACCCGCCTGGAGACCTGAAAGGGGATTTCCAGCCGAGGTCGTACTGGATGAGCTGGTCGTGGAGCTGGTGCTTGAAGTGGTGGCCGATGAGGGTCTCTGTGAGGGAGGGGCCCATGGGTTGGGGAGTGGGTCTGTGTTCTCCACACCTTGTTGGCTGGATGTATTGCCTGCATGTAGAACGTTTAATATTCTTATATCACATATTGCTTTTGCCGTTTTGTTATATATAATTAAAGGTCCTGTTTACCTTTGGGAACAGTGATTTAAAAAATGTTCAAGATATCACATTAGATGCATATGTGTAGGTCTGTTGTTTAACAAAACATCCTGCCACTTAAAATTTTCACAACAAAGCCTTAAATATAGGGAAATATCAGTATTTTTCTCATTAAACCATAACTGTAAACAGTTTAGTCTGAAAACATTTTTATTATAACTACTGTTCACATTTTGTACATTTAATAATACTTAACATCGATTATACGGATCCAAATGTTTACAGTGGTTGTTTCTATCCCTAACTCACATTTTAGAACTATTATGAAGCACTAGTGCTGGGTTTTTTTGTTTCATCTGCAAATGGTAAATACCTTTAATGTAATCATAATGATAATCTGCAGTTTGTACATACAATGTACCTACCAGTGTGAGAATGACATTGATTAAGTGTGTATCACAGACTTTAGGGAAAGCACAATGTATGGGGTCTCTTACCGCTGTTTGCTAACGCTGCAAAAGGATTTCCTCCAAGTTGCTCCTGGGCAGCGTTGAGCATGGGTTCCTGTATGTCAGTGTACATCCTTCTCAGGGCATTGTAGCCACCTGGTATACTCTGAAAAACAAACAAAAACAGAGAAATTAAACTATTCAACTTGATAGCATTTCCTTTTTCTTTCTTTCTTTCTTTTTTTTTTTTAGGGGGGGGGGGGGATTAGCCAACTCTGTGTAAGGGACTTTTGACAGCGTGCACAATGCTATGGGTTTTCTGTGCTAATCAGCACTCACAGCACGCAAGGTATTAAACCCAAATCTGCACCTACACTTCCCTGCTGCCCCTGGCGGGAGATCATGTCAACCATGCAGTCATTATACAAAACTGGGTGGTAACCCTTTCTGTGCCAGGCACTTTGGACAGTGTGTGCAATGCTATGGTGTTTCCAGTGCCAATCAGCACTAGAAGCACACCAAAGGGTTAATCACTACAGCACATAATGGAAGGGTCAGTTGCACTGAGAACAGTGTTCCCAAGAATTAAGCTCTCCTCTGTTTGATTAGCATGTCTTGTTTCTTTGCCTACAGGAATTTTGCCATGGAAAGAACAACATTCAAACATTCTCAAACGATTTATGTTATTTATGTCTGAATGCTTTTATCCTGCTGTTTTAACAAACATCATCAATATTGACAACTACAATGACAACTTTATGACCATTACATAATCAAGCATGATTACTGGGAAAGATCAGCAAACTATGCAGGGATCGTGGCTGCAGACGGACAAAATAATTACCAACTTGTGTCATACAGCTTAACACAAAGGAGGTTTAAAGCCACAGTCACCCATCTAAATACCCTACACCTAGTCCAATAATTTGCAAAGAGTCATTTGGAAAGTTTTTTTTTTTTTAAGTCAGAAGAGTGCATTTTCCATCAAAACCGAAAAAAAAAAGCACTCAACATCTTCCATATCTATATTACAGGTGACTCCTGCCATAACAAAGTCCTCGGGACCAGCAGTTTTCTTTTGTTATTTCAAAATTTGGTTATAGCTTAACAAATAAAGTATATAGATATATGTGCAGATAATAAGATTTGGAGCTGAGTTTTACTTTGTGGCATCTGGATTTTGTCAAGGCTGTGTTTGTCGTAACAGGAGCACACGCTATTACTACAAATAAAATCTAAAATCCCCTGGATGAACACCTAAGTGAACCTGGTGCATTTTCCTCAGTATCAAGCCCCATGTTGGTCACTGTTACCTCTAAGTTGCTGAGCGCTCTGTCCTGCGTTCTCATCATTTCTTGCATCATGGCGGGATTGCGGGCCAGCTCCAGGGTCTGACGCAAGACTTCTGGGTTGTTTAACATGTGTGCCACCTCTGGATTTCTCTGTCAAGTGAGAGGCAGAGAGAGTGTGGGGGTTAAGAGTTATGGTATAATGTATCACAGATTATAGTTGCAGCTTTTCCACCATATTGAGAAGATAAGAGTAATGATTTCAACGTAGTCTACTTAACAAAGAATACCTTCTGCACTGCAATCCCTGAAGGTCCTGCCTCTTCCTTTACATTTTCATACACATTTGCATTTCTTATTCACATTTTCATTCCATTTTATTGGGCACATTGCCAGATACCTAATTATACACCTCAGCCAAGGAGAATTTGGCAGAAATAGACAAAAAGGATACATATTGGGCCACGCTGTATCAGAGCTGCCAGCATATACACATTACAATCAGTGAGGTTCCGACAAGAAATTAGGGAGGCACTCATATGTTGCAAGCATTTCCACAGGTGAAAACCATTCCTAAAGTCAGAGAAGCTTTCATATTTTCTTGTCAAGATGGTAGGAAATATTCAAGTTTTTAGGAAGTCTCCTGCAGAACCACAGAGGGTTGGAAATTCTGTAAGACTAGAGCTCATTAGAGCTTATTAGAGTTCCTTTGAGCCCATAGCTTTATCTACTACATCACAGTGCTCCAAAGGTACTTCCAAAATATTTATCTGCTGCAGACCCCCCCCCCCAAAAAAAAACACAAACAAACAAACAAACAAACAAAAACAAAAAAAAAAACAAAAAAAAAAACTGCCACAAAATCACTGTAACTACAACGTAGGTATTGAGCCAGAGCAAAATAGCTCAGAAAGAGAACACACTACAGCAAGCTGCATCACATCACATCTTCTCCTTTCTGTTACAAACTGATCTGATACCATCTTCCACCAGCACCTTCCTAGCTTACCTCCATTATGTTCTGCATCTGTGGGTTGCTTAGCACCAGATTCCGGAGAAGCTCTGGGTTCTGCATCATGTTCTGGACCATGGGGTTATCAAGCACCTGTCTCATCATGTCTGGGTTGCTCATCAGCTGTGCATGGAGAAAGATAAGGGGTCCAGGCATTTCTTAGAATTTTCACCAATTTTCATTGACTCCCGTTTTAAACCATTATCAACTTGTATCTGATGTCATAATAAACAAACCTTTACTGCACATACTCAACAGTTACATTTATACAAGCATGCATTTAGTCACGTATTTATCTCACATATGACTGTGACTGTGCTAATCATTTGCCTTACACATAAGAATAGTTGCCATATCTATACTAAATTCACGAATCTGGACCATATTTGTTGACGTAAGAGGTATTGTATAAAACAAATAATGTGTGGTCTTTACTTGTGCAATGGCACATGATTTCGCACTCGTCGAAAAATGAGGCACACTATTCAACTCAGCCACGCCTCTTTTGAATACAGCGCCTCTATCTTTCACCTCCTGCAAAATCTTGTACCATCACACTCGTGACCATTCACTATTTGCATATTATCATTCTCTCTCTCTCACTCTGTCTCCCCTAGGGAATGGCTCCACCCCCCCCCCCCCACACACACACACCCACCTGTCTCTGCATCTGCTGCTGCATCTCGGCAAAGTTGGCCGAGTCCAGCCCGAGGTCACTGAGACCACCAAGGCCACCCAGACCACTAAGACCTCCTAGTCCAGCCAAGAAAGGATTCCCGCCGCCGCCACCACCACCTCCTGGAGATGTGGTCGATGACGTCGACGACGGCGCGGTGGTTGATGAGGTTGTTGCAGCAGTGCTTGGCGTTGTGGAAGGACTGCCCTGAGAAGCTGCAGAGCCCGAACCAGGTTGATCCTGAAATGTAGGAGTGGGAAGACTTAAAGTTAAGACATGCAATAGGAAAATTAGCAATACTGCTATACTCAGAAACAGCGTAGAGTTGAATAATGCATGTGTATCCTTTGCTACTGATGTGTTCTTTTTTGTCCTCTTGGTTGCTAAAGCTAAAGTAGGTCAAAACTTACTACAGGTTTGCAGTTACAAAATTGTATCAACTGTCAATCTATTACTATGTATAACAACAAAAGAGTTGTAAGACAACATGTTCAATTGACACTGAACAATTACATGCATGGCTCTGCCTTTTTCTCATAAAGGGTCACAATGGCCCAATGTATAAAAGAAATCAAAACAAAACTGAGAACAAATTCCCTCACAAACTCATATCCATGATTACACACTAACAATGTACCGTACTTCACTGTACCATTGTACTGCATCAAAGTTTAAAATGTGAAAGTCAATTTCAGCAAAGTACGTATATCTAAGTACACGTAGCTCACAGGATTGGTTCTTTGCACATTTGACACAAAGGTGAATTTGTGAGAAATATTATAAAAATACAGTCTGATTTTATAACCTGTCCAGTCCTAATAAGATAATATTCTTTCACTTTACACACAAACTTCAAGTCTTGCAATAAAATGTATATAGCATAATGTCAGTATTAACTTTTTTTTTTTTGCTAATCTCTCACAATTAATGATGTGGCATCAGCTTCTGCAAAACATTTTGATCTTACTCATTTCAATTCTGACACTTGACAATCAGAGCAAGTGCATACATGTACTTTCAGCACAACAACGGAAAGAACAAAACGCACTTACCTTCTTTGACCGTATCACCAAATGCACAACCATGTTGTCTTTGATGTCTGTGGAAAAAATAAAAAATCAAGAAGGCCATGCATCTCCACAATGATTTTGACAAGACAGCATCAAGTGCACACATGTATTTTTGTTACATTCTGTTTTGCTTTTAGACCTTCTTTTAATAGCCATCAGTCACTAGTATACATGTACAACAGGTTTACAGTAAGAAAAAATGAACTCAAAATTCTCAGAGGGGCAATGTTACTCCACATTCAAGTTGACGTTACTAGACAAAACTCATACGACAAACAAAGGCAGAATATTCATCAAAATTGGGCATACAACAGGAAAATCACGGAAATCTAGATAACATTTTACACACATGAAGTTGCAGATTTAATTCTACTTTTATAGCAACTGCATCACCATTGTGACACAATCAAAAATTGATGCTACGCAGTTTTTTTATTTTACGATTCATATCAGCAAATATGTACACCAATTATATTTATTTGTGTGTGTGCTGATTGAACTTGTATGTGGTTGACACTGATATCATCGTTGCATTAAAATAGGTGAAACCTTGTTAAAACCTCACCTCATGCATGATGAGATGCATAAATCAAGAATGAAGCTGCTGGAAATGGGACTGCCTTTCAAAGTCAATTGCCCATGAGGGCAGTATTTACAAATTTGGACAAGTATCTAGTAACTGGAAAGCAAGCCAATGCTAGTAACTATTACTCCTTCAATGCAGAGTGGCAACCAAACAATTCCAAACAGGCAAGTTGATTACTTGTGTAAAAATGCATCTGAGACCTTCATCTACGAAAATAAGGAACAGGTTTACAATTACACCATTTACAGCAAAACTTAAGAAAAATCTGCCAAAGATAATCACTACAAATAATTGATACGCTGACTACAATTTTTATGTCTGCTTTGCTGAAGACATAATCACACATAAGCCTAGATTTAAAAAAAAGTAGATCCTATCATCTACATGAAATCAAAAATTTAATACCAAGTATGGTACCCATGACCGTCACTGTTCTAGGCTCATTCCACTTGTTTTACAAGAGAAGTAAACTTCAAGGAGATACTCACTATTTTGTTCCAAGGTGTCATTATCCTTCAGAATCTTCCCCGCAAAGATGAGACAGAGTTGGTCAACGGTAGCGTTAAACTTCTTAGTAATTTCATCTTTTAACTGGAGGGAAACGTGTACGATAGATAAACAAGACAAGAATTGAGTATGGAAGAAAATGAAATTATCATCTACTGAAAACAGAAAATATCTGGCTCAGCTTCATAAAGTCTACATGGCTTTTCTCCAGCAAAGGCACGACAGCATCATAATACAAATTACTTGCAATTATGTTGTCTAGACCTTACATAGTTCGTAGCTTCCCAATTTGATTCCGCCATCTACAGCCTTGGCATAGAAGTGGTAGGGACATTTACTTTATAGAACATTGCATTTTTTTAAACCTTTTATTGGATGTAAACCAACAGATAAACATCATATTTACAATATTTACAAAAGGTACACATAAAGTCAATATCAGCAAGGTCAACATATCACATGCTAAGTATACAGAATATCAATTATACAGAAGTTTCAGCTGTCAATATCTTGTGCAATTTTGATAAGTGTCAATGAAGACAATTACAATGTACATGTACATTGTATGTGCAAAAGGCTGATCTCATAAGTCCAGGAAGAAACAGACACATTGTGAGACTATTGTACGGATAATACTTACATATTGTACAGGAGGAGACAATCTTTTATATTGGAGCAGCATTAAGTTTTGTTCCACTTTGATGTAAAAATAATTTAATTCATAGAAAAATCACAGACCTTGCTACCCCAGATTCAAGATAACAAACTTCACATGTATGCAAACTGGCCTCAGTGGTTGAGTGAAGATGAATGATGATCGAGCACTTGTACAGCCATAATCATGTATTTTTTTTTTTTCAATTTCTAATTGAATTGTTATTTGTTATGTTTGTCATTGAACCATAACTGCATCTTTTCACTTTACAAACTAAAAGTTTCAGGCTTCATTTTGTGTTCACATACAAAATTACAATGATAATTGATATACAATATATCTACTGACAACACGGCCGTGATCTGGCAAAACTACTGTACAAATCTCGTTTGAAGCGATTTCGAGATATTTACGTCTAAAGGGATCGTATAGTTTTGGTTGAGACCTAATTTCAGGTTTCTAACATTTTTTGGTAAGATAATGAGAAACCTCTTATGAAATATGAAAGA
Organism: Diadema antillarum; assembly: GCF_040938485.1. Taxonomy (NCBI): domain Eukaryota; kingdom Metazoa; phylum Echinodermata; class Echinoidea; order Diadematoida; family Diadematidae; genus Diadema; species Diadema antillarum. Next base: position 255,628 of record NW_027271576.1, on the reverse strand, counting down.
GCATGTAATTCCATGAGGAATTCAACCTTTATTTGATGAGAATTGGTTTTGAAATGGCCGAGATATCCAAAACAGAGGAGAGAGAGGAGTGTGACGTCATAGATAAGGCGGGTCTGGCACGGCGCAAGTGAATTGGATGGACAGTGATAACCGGGGTGAACGCGTTCAAAAATTTGGTGATGAGCCGAGGGGTTGACACTCATGCATGCGCAGTACGTAAAAAATACATCAACCCACAGTGACGCCTGGCTCAACATGCAAAGCGAAACGCGCCTAATTTGATATGGAGTATGGTAGCTCTATTAGTAGTACTACACATCGACCACCCTTTTTGAAACCGACCGCGTAGTTTTGGCGCACAGAACGCTTAGTACGCACTGCACTGCACGCAGAGCACATATTAAAAATGTATTGGCTTTGACCGTTGATGAGGATGTGTGGGAAAACGCGAAAATTCACTGTTCATTAATGGTTTTTATCAAGAACAAAATTTGGCGCTAGTGTACTTTTGCACCTGTTTGTCAAACGACCTCCAAACAACCACAAACTCACCCTGGTTTTTCAGTAACCTAAAATACTTCCATCTGAGTCTCCAAGTCCACTTTTAGCGTTTTCAAGTGTCTGAAAATCGTTGGAAAATCTTGATCGCTATCGCTGGAATTGCTGCTCGGTGCACAAGCACAATTACGAATTGGTCTAAATGTAGCGACACAGCGGCTTTTTCTATGGCGTCGTTGAAAAGCTAAAATTTGTTTTTTCCTTGTAATCGGCCAAGGTGGAAATGGTATTTTCTTTTTAAAGACACCATAGAAGAACTTGCCGTGGTCACTGTGAGATAGCTACATTCAGATCAATCACGGTGCTCGCTGCTGTGCTGCGGTGTGTTTTGTACATCGTGCTGCGCTGTCTGCTCCTGTGCAACGCAGTTATCACTGAGCAAGTAGCTGCGATCGAGATTATTCCGAGAAGTAGATAAATGACAAAATGGTGAAAATTCCATTTCTACTGGACTTGAATCTCGCACAGATGCAAGTATTTAGGTTACTAAATAACTAAGGTGAGTTTGTGCATATTTGGAGGTCATTTGACAAACGGGTGCGAAAGTACACTAGCGCCCAAAATTTCGAATGAATATTTTAACCGAATCGTAACGTAATGTAATGTCAATGCATTTTTTTAAAAAGCTTTGTACAACATGGTGCTCAATACAACTCAGTTTGTGTGCATTTAGCCATTGTCAATGCAAAAAACAGATCTAAAAAAAGAAGCAGCACCGCGACCGGGAGCTGATTGAAGAGGCAATGAGAGGCCACACGGCGATATCTGACTTTGCACTGAACATGCTGAAACTTCGCCTTGAAAAGGGAACAGCATTTGAATTCGATAGTGCTGGATTTTCTCAATCACGTAGGTCAAGTTTTTACGTGAATTTCAGTGTTAAATATTCTTATCAAGTAAATAAGAATTAGGCGGTCAATGAGTAGCCTACAACATCAACATTTTGTATATAGGGCCTACACTATAAAAATGTATGGACATGCATCGAGAATCTGTGTAATGTACTGTTACACTACAACAGACAGTATCGTGTCAGTGATTATATGGCAGGGGGGTTCCGCCGTGCATGTGTCGATCATCGTGAGTCGGCATTTTCCGTAATATATCAAAAACCCAATTATACTGACCTCTTTTATTGTAGCATTTGGCTTTATCTTGATAGTTTCCTTGTCCTTAGGAGTCTTTACAACGACATTGATGAGATCCGTTGTCGTTGTTCCCGAAGCTTCGGAGGGTTCCGCCATCTTCAATAATTCGTGTCTTCCAACGCAAGTGACCTCTCGTAACATCGACCTTTGCAATGATGATGTGCGTAAAAACTGCGGTGGCTGGATATCGATCGACCGATCCAAAGCTGCGAACTTTGAAGTATGAAGTGCCACGACACTAGCCCTGAGATGTTTTGCTTTTATTTATTTTTCTCATCGGACATGTCGGAAGAGCTTTCGATAAGAGAAGATGAAAAGGCAAAACAATATGGTTTTCCTTATTCCCTACAGCGGCCACGTAAAACAAGTTAAAGTAAAAAAAACAAACAAACAAAAACAAAAACAAAAGCAAAAAAAAAATGGACTGCATGCGTCGAAGATTTTGGAGTGATCCCTGACGTCGCTCTAAAAAGAGTGAAAATAAACATTTTCACTCAAAATTCACTCCAATTTCACTCTAAATTCACTCGATTTTTTTAGAGAGTAGGGGAGGGTGTAGGATGGGGTATCTCCATCCCACGCGAGGGAGATTCTGCATTTTTTATTTTTCAGAATGGAAATGCAAAGATGTGGTGCACTATAGTGTACTATTGGTGAATATGATATCAATATTTGGATAGGTTTTAATCAAAATAGAAATAAATTTTTGGCATCTATATATTGAGAATCATTTGGGGCCGAAATGATATGTTCCCCTCCCCCCTCCCCCCCCCCCCCCCCCCTTGTTCACCAGGATCGACGCCCCCGCATACGCCCGGTAGCTTTTGCATTTTTTTTTTTAATTCAAGTGAAAATATGTCGTTAACATAAACAATGTGTATTTTAATGGAATTTGGGAAAATATGTCAATCCCCAAACGAGTGCACTAGGTTAAGTCTGTGGAGGGTAACCAAGCGGGGGAACTGTTGGGGTGTGGGAGTGTGTATATCCCCTTATACCCCCTCCCACACGAGGGAAATTTGCATTTTTTTGGAACTGAAGTGACAGACTAGGACACACTTTTGAAGAAATATTCGGAAATCTACCAATCTAAATGTTTAGGCTTAGATAAGTCTGTATTGGAAAGGACAGAACAAGGGAGGGTAGGGGATATTTTGCTTTTTCAGAATTGAAATTAACAGTCTGGTGCACACTTTGGCCAAATATTTGGACAGATTTCCATTAAAAAAGTAAGAAAATTTTCCACATCTCGAGAATTATTGGGGGAGCAAAATGATGTGTCCCCCCCCCCCCCCCCCCCATGCACAGGATCGACGTCCCTGAAGGCACTGTCCATAGGGCACAGTTATCATAAATCAATGTGCTAACGAGGGTGAACGGACAGGCGTCCGCACTGCACGACAGGGAAGTCTAGCATTGATTTTGATTCACAAAACAAGGACTTGTAACAGCAACGTCAAGTACATAACCTTTTCATTATTTTTCATCATTTCTGTACTATGCGCTTGAGCTTCAATATTTTTGTTGTTGTTATTTTGCTCTTTCAAGAACATCGCGGGTTTTTTCTCTTTTTCTTTTTCTTTCTTTTTTTTTTGCATTCCTCTGGCTCGGTAACACAATTTTATCCCTTGTAGCTTTCCGTACACTTGGGAATTTTAGGATTTTACGTGTGTACGTACGTACGTACGACGACGTAGACGTGCATGAAACGTGAATGCTAGCTGCGTGCATGCTTCATAGGTGCTCGACTCTGATATATCTGATCGAGAAGATGATATGTCAGGAGGCCTATTACTGTTAGATCTATCCGTTAGAAATTGTTGAATGAACAAAAATACGTACATTTTAGGAACTAAAATTGGTTTGTGATGTCTAGGACAAGGCAAATCCTGACGCGACCCGAACTACCAAGTCTGGAGGAAATTTTGAAGGATGTGCAGTCGGCACCAGTTGACGATGTGGCATTCACCTTCTTGCGCAGCGCCAGCAGCAGCCCGAGTGGAGGTGCAGGCGAGTCGCCAGCTGGTGGGACAGCCGTAATGAGGGGGAATAAGCCCGATACCAGTAGTACGTCCGACCTCGGGGCAACGAGTAAGAAAATCACTTAAATTGATCACTCTGAATTAATATTGCTGAAAACTCAGTTATGTTTGTTTCTTGATTGTCTTTCGGTCTTTCCAAGGAACCCACAATGCATTGCTCTATCATTAATTTCAAGAGGAAAGAAATGATGAAGCTAGCTAGCGTAGGCTTTGTTGCGAATCATCTTCATCAAACTGTGTCAGCATTGTTGTTTGTTATTTCTTTTCCATTTCTTTCTGTCAAAGCTTTATTCATCACATACCATCGGCCGTCATGCCTTTGAAAATATGACTCGGAGAAATCATGTGTTACATGTTTCACAGTAATTCATTTATTCTTTTGCAAGACTGTACCTGTATATAAGAAATAATATTAGCTTCAACTTGTTCAAGGAAGCTACATGTACTTTCACAGTCTCAATTGGATCACATGGTTATTGTATTGATATTATGGTTATCCCAGTATAGTTCAAAAAGAGCTGCTTCAGGGATTATCTCATCAAGGTTCAAAGGGGCAAGATTTGTGGTAACTGTTTAGTTCGTACATTTGATGATACATTTTAACTACATCCACCAAGCAGCATTTCAGTTGTCATCACAATAACCCATTAAAAGTTGTAAACTACAACAGTGGGTTTCAGAAGTTTGTGTCTTTTATTATTTCCCAGGTACAGGTACAGGTACACTGTGACCCCCCCCCCCCCCCCAAAAAAAAAGAAGAATACAGTGTATATATATATATATATATATATGTATATATATATATATATATATATATATATATGTATATATATATATGTATATATATATATGCACACATGTATGTATAAAGATGATGAATTTAGAGCCTTCATTGCAGTGATGCATAAATTGCATTATAATGCAGTGAAACTTTTGTACATTATACAATAGGAAATTTATTGGATTGTGTTTATCTGTTATGTTCATAAATTCTTATACTACAAGTGTTCAATTGCATGTCATTTTTTAATCTTTCAGGTGAATCAAGGGACACTTCAAAATCATTTGAGTCAGCTGCTAAGAGACCGAGGCAAGATATACACGTGACAGGAGCCCCTGTACAGAGTAGTCGTGAGAGCAGCAGGCAAGCTGGCGGACACTCGCGAAACGGTGACATTCAGGACTGCTACCTGAAGGTGTTGGACTTTTTGGAGATGAACTCCTACCTGAGGGACTCTCAGGATAAGCTCGCTCAGCAGTGCAGCGACCTGCAGGATCTGGGTCAGTCTGTGCGGGACCAGATTGAATCGCTGCGGACACAACTCCAGTCATGATGACTCACAGATGGTGGGATCTACAGCAGATCGATAACAGGCGTTGTGTATGCATCTGTCATTGAGCTTGCAGGAATTTCCATGGCGAATCTGGGGTTTCAGGATACATGACCCCATGTTGTGTCAAACTTTACAGTTCTATGAAAGGAAGCCATCAAGAATGTGTACAGACTGTATGTTCCACCATTAATACACCTTCTGAGGTGTGCATTGTGATCAGGACACACTGTTATGGTAATGCTCCTCTTCCCAGTCTGTCTTGTTTCCATGGAATTCTACAATGTACCTGTGGCTGGCTGCATGGATCAGATTTTAAAGGCACTGTTTAGAGATGTTCCCAGTACAAACAAATTGAAGCTAGCGTAGTACATGGTCCTACACGTACCTGCTGCGTGCTGCCAGTGTTTGCCAATAATGCCAATATCAATAATGAATACTGCATGCTCCCACTTGCAAGATGATGTTGACAATATCATTTAAAATGAATGAACACAATTTGTAACTCTTCTGAACTAAACGTAACTATAGAGCTGTAGTAAAAATATTGCAGCCTTAATGGATAGAGAAGATTCCTGAATCAATCACTCAACATAAAAACAAAATTTATTAAAGACACCACAGCTAAATTACACTATTTGTAATGAAAAAATATTAGCTGAAATTTGACACTTAATATGCTATCTTTCCCCAAAATATGTGGAAAATCTGAAGGCACTAAGTGAAAGCCATACCATTTTCTCATTATCTATGTAGAGCCTCTATAGATATGTAATACAGTGGGTGTTGTGAAATTTGATGAGAGAAAAAGAGGATTGATTCTTAATTATGGAGTCTAGTTACTGTGCAGAGTGCAATGTCTGAATTTGTCGTATCAACGTATCCGTAGGGCTACCAACTTTAGTACAACTGTACGCTCAAACTAGATACTTTTGATAAATTGCATCTGGAGCAGTCTACACGTATATCTTTTGTTGTACAGTACATAGTGAATGTCATTACATCACATTCCTTAATTGTCGTACATGATAGCATAGATTCTCTTTTTATTGCAAAAAAGGGTCAACCCACCCCCAGAATGTATAGAGTGACTGCACACTTTCAGGGGAAAAACATCCCCAGAGAGCAAATGCATTTTGATTTCGAATGATTGCTGGAATGAAGTTTACAAATACAAAATTGTAGTTGAAAGATCATCAAAGTTAGGGAACATTATTCAATGAGAATGTGGCTATGCACAATGGAGTTATCAAGTTTTCTACACTTACAAAACCACACACGCACAAACATTTTTGTTTAAATTGAATTAATTGATATATACTTTTTAAGATATCTTTTGCAGCATTTTACCATACATAAGGCAGAAAAAAGTGGAAAGTGCTTGCGTGTGAAATTTTGAAATAAGATGGCATACATGTATTTGTCTTTATGTGCATTATAGGAATGGCAGTGCTGCAAGTTTATATTTTTAAGATTTGCTTCATCTGCAAAAATGACTGTCGGCTATTGTATGTAGAGTACACTAGTGTTATTTGACATAACATTTTGTCTCAGCAAGTTAATGTAAAAAAAATAATAAAGCAGCACACACTCACACACACACACACCCAAAACAGACATTTCTTTTTGGGAAGAAGTACAGTACATGTAAAAGACTGATTGATTTCTTTGGGGATTTTGTGATAATGGAGAGATAAGATTAGCTTGTGTTCACTTTATCACAATTCTTTTGTCATACCATTATACAGTGTACATCATGTTAACCAGGCTTCAGGCATCATAGGTCAGACTGTGCTATGCTTGCAACAGTGTCCAAAAAACTTATACACTGTAGATGTCAAGGAATTATGATGTAATCATGGTGGACTTTTTGTTGATATTGTTTCTTTGTGAATCAAGATGGCTATTAAACTTTGTGACCTGTGCCCCATTTCATAAAAGATGTTAGGAAGGCAACTCTTGCTGGAATGGCAACTTCCAGTGGCAACAACCAATCAGGAAGCTGGATTCTTGTCATTACTATGACAATTGCCATTCCAGAAAGAGTTGCTATCATATCAAGTTTTTATGAAATGGGACCAAGGTTTATAGATGTAACAGAGGAATTTACATAAATTTGCTATCACAACTTTTCAATGAAAAAAAAAAATATTACAAGTACATGTAGATACCATGGATGAGAATTCAAGCACCATGAGAACCAAATGGTGGACCTTTGTACTGTACTTATGAATAGCCACTGTTATTTGTTAATTAAGTATGACTTTAATAAGAAATGCATACAGTATTAAAAAAAGTATCCAGTGACATGAAAATTGAATCGTAGGTTTGTGTACATTGTACGTTCATTTTTGTGAGCATGTTGAAGTTTCCCAACAATTGCAGAAACTCAGAGATATGGTACGGTACGTAATTGTATTTAATTATTATTGTCATTAAGTGTGTGTGTGTGTGTGTGTGTGTGTGTGTGATAGGAGGGAAGTACTCAAAATATCGAAGAGGAGACAATATTGTAAAGCTTCTCGTGTTAAAATGACACTGTACTGTAATGCAAAATTATGTTTTAAATTGGCATTAACAAATACATGTATGTGAAAAGAAGATACGCATCATTCATTATGAATACTAATGTACACTTTGAGAAAAATAAAAGGTTTCCATTATATTCCTTATGAATTTTTCCTGATGTCGAATGAACAAAGTCGTGTAAGAAATGTATACAAAACCTTGTATGTCTTTGGTCCTAGAGTCAGGATGTGTGTATGTACAGCCATACGCGCAACTACTCGTATAGTATGGGTGCAACTACTGTAGTAATATACAGTTGTACAGTACATGTATTAACAAACAAACAAAAAGATCGAAAGACAAATTCATAAGTTATCCTTCTCAAGTACCGTCACTAGATTTTTTTTAAAAATGAAGAAAAACGCTTGACATAAGTAGATGTTGCCTTCATTAGCTCGTAGAAATATGTGCGGTCGTCAATTTTGTAATTCATCGTTGTTATCACCCACACACATACACACCTTGAACATGTTGAAGAGAAAAGGTAAAAACCAAATGCGCGGAATCCTTGCTTCGCAACTCCTGAGAAACTCCACATTATTATTATCAGATCGACTGTGTGAAGAGTATGAGAGATAAGTAAGAAAAGCATGAATACATGATTGTAGTAGGCTAACTGTAGTAATGGTTGAGCTGTCCATCCAAATCAGACAAAGAATGAGAGTTTTGTATACACTGCAGTATGCTATCTCACAGTCTTCACGAAAACAGAGATAGATATGCAATATGGTGTGTGTGTGTGTGTGTGGGGGGGGGGGGGGGGGGGGGTCGTCTCGTGTGTCTCCCACTCCCGGGGCCCACTCCGGTCTCCCATCAGCCCATACACTGTACAAGCATGACAATTGTATGGAATCTCCATTGAGTAATTCTGAACATTATATCAATCGAGTTTTGATGGGGCTACTTTTTGATGCCTTATTCGCTAAATTAGTCATGTATTGGCAATGGGACCTTTCATGTTTGTTGGTTTTGATATAGAATGGAACGGAAGTTTACCCGGCCGATGACTCAACTGGGCTATAGTGCAGCGGCATCCTCGCAAGCATTGTCACACACGCCATGCCAAGACCGCTTGGCGAGCATGAATGTGTAAATTGTATACATGTAGCGCATATACAGTGCTTAGGCTTTAAAAGAGATGGGGAGATCAATGATTGTGATTTATTTACCATGGAAGAAAAACAATAATTGATTAAGTTATATAGGCAAAACAACCTTCATCTATAGAGTGATACAAAACAATACTTCATCTATTTTAGTGATTTCTTCATAGTCGGTATACGTCTTCCACTTACGGCACCTGCAAGCATTGTAAAAGAAAGACAAGCATGTAGGGACTAGAATAATTATTTTTATTAACATGAGACTTCATGGTCTCTACACTTGTCTATCAGCGCATTTATGGCCACAATAGCAACCGGAAATAGATTTGACAGCTAATGTGACCTCTATACTGATTATACTGCTGTAATAATAATAATAATAATAGCTGGTTTTTATATAGCGCATTTCACACTGTACAGTAAGCCACTGAAACAGAGTATTATAACGATTACAGGGGCGGATCCCGGAACTTCGCAAGGGGGGGGGGGGGGGGGCGTCGCAATATACAAATAATGACTGCTATGAGGGGCACAGTTAAAATTATGGGCCCAAGGTGATGTGAAAACCATAACTACGCCCGAATCGAAGCTGAGGGCATAGTTATGGTTTTCATATCACCGAGGGCCTACATGATTTTAACTGTGCCCCGAATATACACCGAAAATATACAAATAATGACTGCTATGAGGGGCACAATTAAAATTATGGGCCCAAGGTGATGTGAAAACCATAACTACGCCCGAATCGAAGCTGAGGGCATAGTTATGGTTTTCATATCACCGAGGGCCTACATGATTTTAACTGTGCCCCGAATATCAAGCTGTCATCATTTGTTTTATACAACGAAAATATAGATTCCGAAATAAAGATACCGAAAATATAGATTCTAGGGTACATGCAGGTAATATGAGACTGCAGGTAATATGGCACGCGTGACTTAAAAACCCTTATTACTCCACCTGAACCCCTTCCAAAATGCATATAGCGCCATCTATAGTTTTATATCATCACTGTGCTTAGTTCTTGATGATTTTCCTGCTCGCTGACTGAAAGTTTGGTGAGAATATCACCAAATACTGAAAAGATATGTAAAAATTACAGTATTTTTTAGCCTTGATATAAGATTTGACATTTCAACAATTACACTGGTGTAAGTAAAGTTATTGTGTGTGAAATCAATTCTTTGCATTTTACGTTAGCTCATTGATTGGTTTAACCAAAGAAAGTGTGTTTTGGTCTATGTACTGTACTAAATATGTGTTATATGGCTTCAAAGGGGACCAACAAGACCCAACAAGCTGCAGGTAATATGAGACGTCAATATGGCGGACAGGTTTTATTGACGTCTCTGATTTCAACTGACTTGCCTAATTAGATAGAAGCCAACATCAAAATACCTCATTTTCTTCTCTGACAGTTTTTTATATTCAAAGTATATAAAAAATGTATCACAAAGTACAACACACAGCTATATGAACATGTATGTAAATTAATATTTGTGTACTTTAGATAGGGTGCTTCCAAATTGATGCCACAATTAATTTGGTGTGCTATAATCTTTAGTTTAAGTGTTATTTTATATGTGTTAGATACTGTACACGATTACTTCAAACATTTGAATTCACAATTTTCATAGTTTTAACCATAAAAGACTGAGGTCTCAACGCTTTGTGTGATATTTCCGCGGTTTTTATTATTTTTTATTCAATTTTCTTTTTGCAACTGAGCTAGGCCAGGCCTAGCTCAGCTGCAAAAAAAAAAAAAGAATAATGAAATATAATAAAATGCCCATCAGGATTATCTTTTTTTCTTTGAACTTTTGTGCAACATTTGATACCTATTTTGTAAAAATAAAAGTAAAAGACCTTTACGTAATAATCTCATGTCGGTAATGAAATCTCATGTCGGCGTCAAATTTGAGAATTTCTGAGATTTGTGTACAAACACACACAAAAAATGGCGTTTCATGCTTAAAATCAATTTTTGGCTTAGAATTGTCTTATTTGTCTCAGTTTTAGACAATATTCATATGATATCTATTAAAATTAAATAGTCAAACAACACCAATAGAAAAAAGTCATGAATTTAAGACATAAGATTGTCATTTTAACATTGACACAATGTCTACCATGCACAGTCTCATATTACCTGCACATGCAGGTAACATGAGACTTCTGCGATGATGTCATAATTTGCATATTAACTGTCAGCAAAAATATTTGATTGGAGCAAATGCTATATAAAAGGAAGGATGAATAGTTGCTAATACCCAAAAACAAAGTTTGATGGGTTTCTCTGTATGCATCTTCATGCCATTTATGCAAATGAGCTTAATAGTCTCATATTACCTGCATGTACCCTAGTCTCTTTTTCAGCACTCGTAATCAACGCTGATCGACAGCGCGGCGGTCGTATCATTGGTGCGTACATAATGAGTGATCTATGTGTACGGGGTTGCGACTGTCTCCAAACTTATTTACAGGGCACAGTTGATTCTATGCCCCGGGCACAGTAAATCATGACGTCATTTTGATAAAAAAACGGGGCACAGCTATTTTCATGACTCCACTTTTAACCAGTCAGATGAGAGGAATCTATGAGGTATATAAAACAAAATATTTCTCGTGCCACTTCCGATTTTCATCGGCTTTCAACGCAGTTTTTTTTCTTTTTCCTATTGTTTTAACAAAAAATGAACAGGGGGTGCGCGCTCGGTGCGCCCCCCCCCCCCCCCCCGATCCACCACTGGATCACATTAACTTCGCCTGAGATCAGTCAATATTAACAGCGTCAAGTCCATCAGTAGTCTTAATACCTTCCTGGTATAATTCAATCCCGAACACGCTCTTATCTCCACGATTATAAGCGAGAAAATAATTACAGCAGAATAAGTGCGTTTAATTGGTAAAATGGGGGGAGTGGTCATGCGTTATACCGCCGGAGTGTTTACTCTGTGATTTTTTTTTCTCCTTACGATAGGAATTGTGGAAATCTACCTTGTAAGCAATTACGATGTATTTGGGGCACAAAGGGGGAGTGGGCAAAAAGGGGGTGATGCCATTATGCATCATAAAACAGCTATATATGCCCTATCCTGATTAAGTACTAATTCGCCTTTCACTAAATATGGAAAATAGTGAACCCCGAATTGCCCCCACACAATAAATAAGCTTGTACACACAAAGATACACATCCATGCATGAAGACCGCTCTGCTGCCAATGCTCTTAATATCCGAGCTCTTGCGGCCATAGTGGTGGTCATTGCATGGTCAATGTACGTAAAATTAATAACCCGAACTCTGCTACTTTGTATCACATTGCATTTTAAAAGTTTACACGCGTTTATCGTGATATTGTTGCCATGACAACACGATACATCATCCGTCCACACGGATTACTTCTAATTCTTTTTCAAACGGACGCTAAAATCTTATTGCGACGGATCAGTTCTATCAGAATATGGGTTTTCCAACGAAAGGAAAAGTGGCGCATATGACTCTCAAGTACATCATGTATAGAATTGACTCCACTCAACTCAAATAGCTCTTCATCCGTATCCACACAACAGTAAAGGACACCATTATGAGGAGCACTGTAAAAATGTCGTACATACAGACATTACATGCTTATTCGAGAGTTCTTGTGTTCGATTTCGGCCCATAATGCTATAATCCATCATCCCATGGTATAGGCCCGCCTATACTCGATGTCCATTTGAACCGGAGTTGGAAATATAAATGGGCACACGACGTTGTAAGGGTTAGAGGATATCAACATGGCCCATGCCTCAAGAATAAGAGCATTGCTTTTCGGATGAGGCAGGGTCGGTGATCAATAAGAACATACAGCGACTCTCTGCCGGGAAGGGTGGGGGGGGGGGGGGAGGGTGTCCCTTTCTATCTGATTATGATATATAAAGTAATTGTATAAAGTGATAATGATATATATTAAGTGGAAATTATACCATTTCTAATAATGATAATATATACACAAGTGTAATGACAAATTAATGACTAGCAACAAATATGAATAATACTGAGCGTGTATAGCAAAAATAACAATAATGTAACTGCTGTCATAATTTTCAACCACTCGTCACTAATCTCTTTTCATAGTTTGTCATTACTCGCATTAGCAGCTATATATATATATATATATATATATATATATATATATATATATATATATAGGTGAATATAAGTTAATGATGACATACTCAGCTATACATGTTATGACACTTTTTACAAACCAAAATCGTTTTTGTCTACATTTCAATGATTAGTGTTGTTCCAAAGCAAACTATAAAAGTAGATATTCAAAGTGGTGGATCAAGGGGAAACCACAGGAATATTGGGACAAACCCCATATATACATTCAGGACTATTTTGTGATATTTGTAGTTGATTTGTCTGTGTGTGTGTGTGTGTGTGTGTGTGTGTGTGTGTCTGTGCTTTCTAGTTCAAAAAATTCAGTAACAACACGAAGCAAGCTATCACAAAACAAACAAAAAAGTAGTATCGTAGAAATAAATGAATGCCCTATTCACATTTCCCAAATGTACAAACTTGAGTGGATATTGCACTGTTTGTTTCTTTTATTTTCTATCTGACAAGATGACTGGCTAGCCCATTTTCAGCTGCACTGTGTTAAATCAAAGTCTTCCATGTGATCTACATTGTAGTTGTGAGTACTTGGGGCGGACCACATCATCACGTTTTTCAGTACACAATGACGTTGTGGTGATAGACACATTATAGAGGGAAAAAAAATCTACCCGCACACCGGACGTACAGTGGATACTGTACGTGGAATGACGCGGTAATTGTCCAAGGTACAACGGAGACATTGTTCGTGCCAACAACAATAGGAGGTGTTGTTGCTGTTGCATATCAAACCCTTTGCTGCCTTTTATCATCTCTATAACCAGCGAAAGCATTGTCTCAATTTTCAATGAACATCCGCGTTAATGTTTTTTGTGTTTAAGCAGGGAGGTTCCTCCTCCCTGGTTTAAGTATCCATGGATTAAGGGTTGTTGTCAAGACAACGACGCGCAACAGTGCACCTTAACCATTGCAATGAGATCGTCTCGGATCGCTTTCCTTGATGAGGAAACATTCACATCCTAAGACTTAGAGCTTGACAGACTTGTCTCGGAAAAGAGAAACGAAGAAAAGTGCTTTTAAAGGAGAATGAAAACTACAAATACACGTGAATTGAGGAAATGCATCAATATTGATAGAGCAAATCAACTTAGTTTGAGGAAAACCGGAGAATCCGTTGAAAAGTTATGAATTTTAAAGTTTCGGTCCAGCCATCGATGGACGAGAAGACTGCAACAGTTTATAAGTTTCATTGACAAGGAAATAGAGAAAATATGCAGGAAATTCAACATATATTTTTTTTTCACTTTTCTAGCATAGTAAAAAAGCACATGACTTACCTCTAAGAAAGCAGAGGTTATACCCTTAACACAGTATAATAAGTCGAGGGACTGTGTACTTCTCATACTTTCATTAAAATAATGATTTTTTGTGGGATTCTATTTACCCAGAATAGCCTACAGAAGGGGGAATTTTTTTGATAGGAATACAGTACATAGGGTGTCACCGCTTTCCCCCCCCCCCACACACACACTTTCTTTTTCTTTCTTTTTTTTTTTTTTTTTTTTTTGCTTGTTAGCTGAAGAACCCAAAAGTGCCCCCTCCTTTTGAAAACATGGGGCCGGCCATGCCATGTGTAGTACCTTCAACTTTACAGCTCAGCTAGCGAACTATAAAAATAGTTAGACCTAACGATTGCGTGGTTATGCCCCCCCCCCCCCCCCAATAAAAAATCCAAATAAGTTGTATTAGATAACACATGAACACCTTGAAACGCTTCATTTGATGATTTTTTTTTTGTCGTTTACCATTGTGTCACAGCAGTAGCAATCAGTATATTGTTATGTTTGTTGCTTCATATGCACCACATACATTGTAATTATGGTTCTAATGGAGTGTCGGGAAAGCCATTTTCCACTGCACAAATATCATTATGACTTTTTAAAGTGTCAAGTAGCAACGCGTTGAGTTTGTTTGGGCGATGTATTAACAATTCCTCGGGACCAGCCTCAACACTTAGCCTTCTTCCGCCCTGGAGAATTATTGATTATGACTGGACAGTAAATTGGGAGGGGAAAACAATATAGTACAGTGTATAGGGAGTCGCCTAAAGTCCATTTTCTCCATTTTTAAAGGAGAGGAAAGGGAAGTCAAACAGAATTGATGCGTGATAATTAATTTGTCAATTTGAGCCTAAATACTGCATGCTGTCACGAGGCGAAACTTGTGCTTGACAACGAGAATACAACGATGTATTGTCCTCCTATGGTAACCATGCGCCATCAGGCTCACTCATAAAAGCTTTTTGGGCTCATGCAAGATTGTCAAAATGCAGCATTGTCTTGACTGGCTGACGACTCGCTGACGTCACACCTTTCTCAGAGTAAAGCCGCAGCCGCCTGCGCCGCTCCGCGTACTGTAGCTGGTCCGCACTCTTCGCAACCGCTATACAGGTCGGGATGCTGAATTCAAGCCAGGGCGCATTACATCTTTGGTTAACCGTCTCACGCCAAGCAAAGCAGTGACAGCGCTTGATCCCTCCTTGATACATCGCGGAGATCTCGAGTGCCAACCGGTCAACGAAGCTCGAAAAGAAACCGCGACCATGGCGTCGACCTTGCCTGATATCCCCGTTTGTGAGAGCGGAGAAGAACCTCTTGTACCGAGGTATATTATTGCAGGGAGGTGGTCCACCTCCCTTTTTGTTGTTGGTCCGTTTTCGATACTTGTACTTCAATTTTCTGGGGGAAAAAAAAGACCCTGGTATATGGCCTATGCGTCCTTACGAAATCATGTCGAACATGTTTTACCCTCAGTTTAAAGCTCCAGAAATACTCTGATCTTCTGACCCGCCTCAGAATAGGCCACTAGATCGATGTATTCGATTACAAATGCTGTACTTATGATTATATGGAATCAAATCACTTAGTAGGGCAGATATTTTTATGTAGAAAATTAGATGGTCGAGATGCTCACATCCGGCGGGGATTATTATGACATACTGGTATAAGACAGGGGTATTTTGGGGCACATTGTTTCAAAAAATGGGCACATAATTTCAAAAATTGCACCCAAGTGCTCTGAACACCAGCTGGGCCGCCATCTTCCACACGTTGCCTATATTATAGCTCCTGAATCAGTGCAGTCCGCCACAATCCACTCTGGTTTAGTATAGTTCAGTATATCACATGTCAATGCAAGTGACCCTAAACTTCGACACCTACAAAGAAAAGAAAACCGCTCCACACACAAAAAGCAAAAGCAAAAGGGCATAAGTAGGTCACTTGATCATGATGCACCCAGGCGTATGGCACGACGATATCTGATACAATGGTGCTGTTCATTTTGTGTAGCCACTACTTTGAAAAGTGTGCCTTCATTATAGGAGAACAAGTTCATATTACCGATTCCGATTTGCCAGCGAGAGATTCGTTGCTATATGCATAATAATGTTTTAATCGTTTTCTCTTTTTCTTTCTTTTTGTAATATTCTGAACGAATTCTTACCATGTGCAGCTACTACTGCATTGCATTGTTTTTTGTTGTTTTTGTTGTTGTTGTTGTTGTTGGTTTTTTTTTGAGGGGGGGACTTTTTTGTCATTATTGTTATCATTATTATCATTATTATTATTATTATTATTATTATCATTGTTGTTGTTGTTATTGTTTGTTGCCAGTGCTTCTGCTACCGTCGTCGTCCTGACTATAGTAACTAGCATCCTTGAAAGCTAAAAGTGCTTATTCTACATTTGCCTTTCATATTCTTATATACGTATTCACTTTGAAATTCCATGTTTGGAATTAAACTACAGACATTATTGGTATAATAATCATAGTACTAGTACATAATATTCCTTGAAATAAACTATGATATTAATGAGGGATATCATATTATATTAGTTGCAAGTCTGACAGTGACAATATTGCGCACTGAGAAAGATGAACATCGCGAACTGTAGTACTTGCACTGCCAATGGACTTGCATTACTTCCAGGAAGCGCCCTTTTTCTATTTTACGACTCTGATTTACGTTGTAGCGCCTCCGTAAACGCGGTCTTAGGTCAACCATGCAAAGCGAAAACTTTGAAAACCGAAGGAAAGATGTGGTGGCAGTAAGCTATAAATTTATGTTGTTTCATTCTGGTGTGTTTGTGTCCGCATTCTTTTAATGCGAATTTTATGACAATATGAATGATGATATCAATATAACCCTTAAATTGGAAGTTTTTGATCTATAAGCTCATGGAAACAGAACTGAAAAGTTGAATTAACGTATACAGAATATGACTATAATTACAAGTGTACATTCCGATACGTGCTGTATCTAGCAATGGCAAAATAAGATTGATTAAATAACCGAGTTTTGGGCATTGTTTTGAAATTGTCAACACTCTTTACCGTTTGGAATATGAGGAGGAGTATGTTTCGTCGAGATAGAGCACTCAGAACAATGGCCAATCAATATGTTGACTATATTCAAGTGTAAGGACCATTATGATTGTAGACTAGAGGAAAAGGGAGATGTCTGGTTGAAGTTTGTAGAGGAAAGGAGAGAAATCAAGTTTTGAGATAGAGTGGGTAACGATATTACATATTCTATAATCCACAAAAAAGGACTGTTAAGGTGATGTTATACTAGTACTTTGGTGTATTTGGAGCCAACGGAGGGATCAGAATCTATTGAGGCAATGTGGTTAGATCTTTTTATGAGGGGGACAAGACTAGCAGGTGTATTTTGAAATCTTTGTATAGTTTTTTTTGTGCAATATATTGAGGTTATCGAAAAGTGAATTGCAGCAATCAAGATAAAAAGACACAAATGTATGAACTAGACCTCCAGTGGAAGACTGATCCGGCAATTTTCGGATTTTACCAATCTTACAAATATCCCAAGAAGCTGCAGGAAATAAATTTTCAGTGCGCTGTGAAAATGTTGATGTTCCACCAAATAATAGAAAGGTATAATACTCCATGTTTTTACTAATTACTGTTTCAGCCTCGAGGAATGGCAAATGTGTTGCAATGGCAGCGCTAACTTCATGGTTACTTGTGATGAACTGACCACGACGTCTTTCTCATCCTGTAAATATCTCCTCGACAACATCGTCCTCAAAGTCCTGACCTGGGTCGTCGGCGTCTCGTCATTCATCGGCAACGCTGTGGTACTCGCCGTGCGATCTCGGCGATATCGGTGCCTCAAAACCGACCTCGCACGTGTGAACGCCATGATGATATTAAGCCTCGCCACCGCCGACATCCTCAACGGCTCCTACCTCATCATCATCGGCGGTGCCGATTTGCGATTCGGTGATCAATTCTACGCCCACGCTGACTCTTGGTTTGGCAGTCCGGCCTGTCTCACCGCCGGTTTCCTAGCAACACTCTCCAGTGAGATGTCCGTACTGATGCTCACTCTTATTAGTCTTGATCGCTACTTAGCTGTAGTGTTCCCCTTTAACAGGGGACGTCGAATGGGCATCAAGTCTGCGGCGATTGCCATCGGGATGATTTGGGCCGTGGCCATCTTCGTCTGCTCCATCCCGTTCATCTTCGAAATGACGTTTCCTGAGTTCTACGGCACCACCGACGTGTGTGTCGGTCTACCGGTCGGTCTCCACATCTACTCGAGACCTGGAGGGGAGCTTGAAGTGGAAGGTCCCTCTTGGAATCTAGGCATCGCTCTCTACGTCGGGGTGAATCTCGTGTGCCTATTCATCATCTTCGTTTGCTACGCTGGTATCTTTGTGTCCGTTCGGCGGTCTGCCAAGAAATCCAAGCGGTCCGCTGATCAGCTCAGGGAGATCCACTTGGCCGGGAGGATGGCCGTGATCGTCTGCACCGACTTCATGGCGTGGTTCCCCATCGTCGTCATGTTTTTGCTGGTGCTCTGCAATGTCTGGAGCATGCCCCAGACAGTCTACGCTTTCATCGTCGTCTTTCTCTTGCCGTTGAATTCGGCGCTGAATCCGTACATCTACACCTTCACTCAGATCATCGCCGATAAGCGCAAGGGGAGAAGGTCAAGCGTGCCGTCGACCTCGCTAACAGGCATAAGTGTGGAACAGAAGACGTAAACTGTGATCTGTATGATATGACTATAATGTTATGAAATGACCTTCTTGGTAGATGAAGATGAAGCGAACTTTCCTTTCGAGTGTCAGTACATCACGTGACGCGTGAGAAAACGCAGTTTATAAATTTATTGTTTTACTATTTGAAGACAGTGTAATAATGTCTGCAACGAATGAACGAAGCGCGACCTGTTTAGTGGTTGCCTGGTTTCCGAGGGGTCACTGACACCGACTGATGTTACTTTTAGCAAACCTTACTGATACTTAATCGCAAACAGCAATCATAGTTGAAACAATAATCACATTTCAGTAAGAGAACAGTGCATGTGCCGACAGGCCTCTAGTAGTTTGCCGTCGAAATGCGACGTGAGTTATTGGTAAAGTGTCATGCAATTTGCAACCATCACGTGTTACTATTGGACCAACAGGAAGAAAAGAATTATCAATTGCTCCTCGTCCGACATAACCGCACCACTCATTTTAGAAATTACTCTCTGCATACACCCTCTAACGTTACTATATATACTGCTGTCACTACTACCATGACTTTTACTATCACTAAGTCTACGACTACATCTCACATTACTATAACCCTATCACTACTTGTGTCTTTTAACACTATTTCCACGACTAATAACACCTATTCTCCATCAACTGATCCATAACTCCTACTATAAGCATGATAAGTGAAGCCAGAATTCTGCGATACACAGTGAAATATTAATTCTAAGTGTTTGTATGCAATTGATTATTCTTAAACACCGTTTTGGAGGTTTTTATTTTTCTCTTTCCCTGTACAAAAGCAGGTTCCTTTCGCAGAGTAGCGCTCGATATTGAAAGTATAACGTGATTGAATAAAGCATAGAGATAGATCTAAATGAAGTGCATACCATTTGTTTCATTTCATTGTTCAGATGAAAAAAACAACAACAAATTTCAATGTTACAACCAAACAATAAATAAACTATTTCGTAGTTTGACTTTGCGCATGAGCAGAAAGAAAGGTCATTTGCCATAACAGGCATGTTAAACCAAAACCCAAAGGGCAATTCGGATTGAGTGAAAGCAGCAACATTAATAAAAACGCATCAGTGAAAGTTTGAGTAAAATCGGACAATCGATGCAAAAATTATGAATTTTTAAAATTTTGGTTTTGCAATCAGTGGATAAGGAGACTACTAGAGTTCATGACGTCATGTGTGGATAACGACAAGAAAATAATATACTATTGAGAATTCCACAAAAACTCATTTTTCATGAAAATTACACATTCTATATCAACTTGTTACTGACATGTTAAGGCCTTAAAGGACAAGTTCATCTTCATAAACATAAGGATTGAGAGAATGCAGCAATATTAGTAGAACACATCAGTGAAAGTTTGACGAAAATTGGACAATCGATGCAAAAGTTATGAATTTTTAAATTTTTTGTGTTGGAACCGCTGGATGAGGAGACTACTACAGCTTGTGAGTCATATGCGTACAACAGTATAAAGAAAATGTAAAAGAAAATTCAACATATTTTCACTTTTCTCGCATAATAAAGGAGCTCTTGACTTGCCTCTTTCTAAAGGCAGGGGGAATAATGTTACCCATAACATTTGTCGGTAACGAGTCAGGGGAATGTGTATTTTTTTCAAAAGATGGAATTTTGTGAAATTCTCTTTATATTTTCCTTATATTGTTGTACGCATGTGACATCTAAGTTATTCATACACTGCAGTAGTCTTCTCATCCAGCGGTTACTGCACAAAAACTTCAAAAATTCATAACTTTTGAACGGATTGTCTGATTTTCCTCAAACTTTCACTGATGTGTTCTACTAATATTGCTACATTCTCTCAATCCTTATGTTTATGAAGGTGAACTTGTCCTTTAAGGGTAATATCATTTCCCCTACTCTCTGAAAGTGCTCTTTCATTACGCTAGAACAGTGAAAGCATATTGAATTTTCTTTATGTTTTCTTTAAATTGTTGTCCACACATGACGTCATGAACTCTAGTAGTCTCCTTATTCAGTGGATACACCACCAAAACTTTAAAAATACATAACTTTTGCATCGATTGTGCGATTTTCCTCAAACTTTCACTGATGTGTCGTACTAATGTTGATGCTTTCACTCAATCCACATTGCTCTTTGGGTTTGGGTTTCCTTAAAATTGCATTTGCAGTATTATGTGATGTAATGATTATTCATGTAATAGTGCAAATAGAGCTTGGGCCCCGTTTCATAAACTTGTTATCAGTGACAACTTGTCATAGTTGTTATAAGCTATTGAAATCCTTGTATTTGATTGGCTAAGAGCAAATTTGTCACAGAAATGTGACAGTTGTCATTGATAACAAGTTTTATGAAACGGCCGAACCCAGAACACCCACCTGACATCGACAAACTGAACACTGAGGCCTGGTATTTGGCAATAGTAATAGAAATAGTTTGATACTGCATACAGTGCATATGAAATGGACATTTCCCCGATCTCATTGTTGAATTCGAGGCTTCTCTGTTCAGCTATTAGTCTTGTTTCATCAAGAATTCCATAAATCATTAAGTTTGGCAACCTTACGCGAATGACGCGTCACACAGAACGCATCTAGCAAACGAATGCCCAACAAATTCGTAAATTATTTTGTAGATACGTGTTTGACGTCCTTTATTCATTAAAGGTCCTGTTTACCTTTGGGAGCAGTGATTTAAAATATGTTCAAGATATCCCATTTGATGCATATGTGTAGGTCTGTTGTGTGATATCACAAAACATCCAACCATATAAAATCTTTGCAATAAAGCCTAAAATATAAGGAGATATCAGTATTTTTCTCATTAAACTGTAACTGTAGACGGTTTAGTCTGGAAACATTTTTTTAATCACTATTGTTCACATTTTGTATATTTAACAATACTGAACATCGATAATGCGGATTCAAATTCTTACAGTAGTTGTTCCTATTCCTAATTCATATTTTAGAACTACAGTATTTCAAAACACTAATACTGGGTTTTTGTTTCATCTGCAAATGGTAAATGATGCTATTACTATTCATATGGATTCACAGAGATACGTTGGATCTGTGTTTTTTTTTCTGACATGTTCAAAACAATAATAAAAAAAGAATTGGCTCCAGAGTTACTGTGGCCCTGCGAATAACTAATAAATACAAACAACGTCATTAACATTACTTATTGCAAATTAGTATTAGCAAAGGATGCGTATGTACTTTATCTTTAAATTTTCGAATTGCTTGAGCGTTAGTTGGCTCCCTACTTTCCCTTGTGACGCCTTCTTGAGTTAAGCACCTAACGAACTAAGGAAAAAAAAAAGAAAGATCATTTTCCGAAATGTGAACATGAGCTCATTACAAAATGGCTTATTCTCTCACCCACTATCTCTACTGGAATTCACTTTGTTCTTTCTCTCTCTCTGCTCTGCCATGGACGTCACTGGCCCGTTGGCGATCGTCAATGCAGCAACTTTGTTCTTTTACTAGGGCTTAAAACTACCGATACGACCACTTTCTTTTCATTAAAACTGTATTATGCGAACATCATCTACCATGCCGCATAAATATCATCGAAACTGTTGAATGTAAACACAGAACAAAAATCAAGAGACATGAAAAACGATAGAACAGGAATCGCAGTGGCAGCCTTCAATTAGATTTATTCATTGTTGTTTCATTCATGGAAATTTGCCAACGCAATGATATAATGGAACTACTCTCCGAGACCAGCTGTTGAAACAGAAAGAAACTTTTTCTGTATGGATTTGTGTGTGTGTGTGTGTACAATAGTATGAACACGTCTACGGTATGGGTGCAATACAAATTTAATTAACTTTGCTTCGTGCTGCTATGCATGCTTTGATTGGACCATGTTATTCAGGATATGATGAATTGAAACTCTATTTAATATGATTTGGTGTGAAAAAAAAACCAGGTTTATAGAGACAAACCTAAAAGTGCCGAGGTGAACAGGTTTTATCGGAGATTTCAAAGTGGCATTATGTCATTGTTCCTATTCAGACGTTAAAAGTGGGGGCTTTATGGGGGATGCGCTCTTAGACATTGCGTTTTGGATGATTTGGTAAGCTTACCGTTTTATATTGTTGTTTGATACATTTACGGTGTGTGTGTGTTCACTGTACGTTAGGAGAGAGAAAGAGAGAGAGAGGGGGGGGGGGTCGGGAAGGGAGAGGGTGTATGTTTGACTGATTGTACGACCCACTGAGAGCTGACAGGGCAGCGAGGCACGCTGAGTGTCTATAGTACAGTATAGTGAACGCCCAATCCGCACCGAGAACCAGTTCGTCATCCAGAAAAACAAATCCTGCGACAAAAATATTGCAGTGCAAAGGGCGTGACTGTTGAGTTGTTGTTGTTGTTGTTTTTCTCCGTTGTGGTGCCCTTGGTCTGAATTTTAACTGGAGGCCACTTTGCCTCTGACTATCATCACTCAACCATCGCAGAAACATATTGCACCCAGGTGCATGTACACTTATACTTTCGAGCGGACGTCCTGTTTAATAAATCGTCTCATTTGTGGTTCTTTGAAACTGGTCTTCATCGGATTAGGAGGGCCGCAATGTCGTCGAATGCTACGACAAAATCACCTGAGGAGCCAACAGCGCCAAGGTAAGAAAGCCTTCTTCTGTCGTATGATGAATACAACGGGGTGAATGAGGGGTTATAGAAAGTACAGTTGTATGATACGAACACATATAGGGCCTAGGACAGTATAAGACAGTGTCCAATGTACATTATGGTTGTGTATGTATAAATTTGTATATGCTGTATTTATACACATCCCCCTTCCCTCTCTCTCTCCCTCTTTATCTCTGCTCCTTCTAATGTCTGTATTGATACTTATTTTGTGAATTACGTTCATCAACTATTTCATCATTTTTCCCGTATCCCTGCAATTACCCATGGAAATATTTAAAACTTAGTTTTATGTACATTTGGGGCCAGCAAGAGGTACATTGTTTTGTAAATTTGATGTTGTTCATGGGGGTTGTTTTGTAGAAGGATGCAGGTCACGGGGTCTCGGGGTAGGGGTCGTGGGTCGGGTGAGAGTGCTTATGTTCCAGAGTATTTGTTTGTTTGTCTGTTTTAGATATATCTGGTGATTTAAATGAAATTTGGTTGAGAAATACATAAGTACATATATACATATATATACATAAATACATATATATTTAGGGGTTGTGCAATCAAATTTCCACATTAAAAAAAAAATCATCGCCGTGTTTCATTCGTCTGTACCTACTATTAGTTTATCCTTGAAAAACTTGCGTGCATTGAACGATTACTACCAACGAATTCCGATATGAGAGTGCGAGTGTGGAATGAAGCAGGGTACACAATTTTTGTTTCTCTATCAGGAAGAATATTATGTAGTATATTGTATGACTCTGCAGAGAATACTGCATGCGTAAATAGGTTCCTACATACATGTACATGTAACATAATTATGTATATGTCAGCATAACATTAACTATTTATTAAAGTTTTGATCAATGACATCACTCAACATTAAGTTGTCACCATATCGGTGTCGCCTGAATCCCATGAAATAGAATCATGTTTATACTTTGACTATATCTGACAAATAATTTGTGAGAGACAATGCGTAAAAGGGAATTAATGTGAAGAAGACTATGATGTTCGATTTCCCTGTGATTGAGATCACCTTCAGATAAACAGGATTAAGCCCAAGCGAGTCTGTTCAGAGCTTCAAGGAGAGCCTGCCATTGTATGAAGCAGGAGTTGTATGAAATACTCAAGGTGTTTGAACAGTACTTGGTACTGTTAGTATAAACGACATTGAATGCAAGGAGATGAAGGGCGCCTTAATATACCACTGATAATCATTCTCATTTCGATGGCGTTTCCACATGATGTATAAGTACATGATGTGTCATACGACTATGCATATATATGCATACTATATACAGTATGTCCCAAAAAATTACAATCAGATTTTCGCATTGTTAACACCAAATATTATTAAAATGTCTAAATGCTACTGCAGGGTCTTAAAATAAAACATCTTAGCTCTATAATGCAGAAAACCCCGTTCAATTTGGTTAAGCGGTCACAGAGATAATGTGGATTGTTGTAGAGCATGTCATGAGTCTGATTCTTCACAGTTTAGCCCTTGGATGATCTTGTGTGTGAACACAATTCACACATACAGAACTTGGAGGGAAGAGATTCCTGACATGTTCTACAAAATTCTTCATTTCCCTTTGACCACTGAAGCAAATTGAATGGGGTTTTCTGTAAGATGTGGGCAATGAGTTATAGTTTCGTACCCTGAAATTGTATTTGGATTGACTCACTATCTTTAAAGTTATCATTGCGGAGGGTCCCGTTGTAATTTTTTTTGGGACATACGGTATATATATATATATATATATATATATATATATATATATATATATATATATATATGTATATATATATATGTATATATATGTATATATATATATAGATATATATGTATATATATATGTATAATAATGTATATCATATTATACATATATGTATATATAATGCATACACATACACACACACACACACACACACACACACACACACACACACACAGTTCCAATTGGTTCACGTATATTTGTCTGTTCATATGCCAAAGCAACATAAGAGCGAAATTACAATGATAAAATAGACCATGCATGTATGTAAACATAAATTGGAGATTTCATTGAACTGTGCAGTTTGGCGCCTCAATTCAACATCATCACTGCGCGACAAGAAAGTAATATAATACCTCTCGCCCCCGCCAACAGACGAGATGAATAACAGAAATTAGAGAAAAACACAGAGGGAAACAATGTGCGAATGTGTCTATGTGTGTGTGTGTGTGTGTGTGTGTGTGTGTGTGTGCGTGTGTGTGAGTGTGTGTGTGTATGTGTGTGTGTTGTTTATCAAAATTCCATGTTAATTATTTGATCTCATTCAGAAGAGTCGGGTTCCGATTGATTGAACAAGCACATTTAAGTTACAGCATTACTAGCCGCATCTAATTGTCTTGTTCCGTTCAGTGCAGGTCAGAAATGCTGAGGAGCACCAACATGTAGAAAAAAAAAAGGACAAAAAAAGTATGTCTAAAAGGCTTAGGTAGAGTTGATGATCAAAGCGCATGAACTGAACACGTATTTGACATGGGAATTGGAGCAAAGAGAAGAGGATTAAGAGAAAATGAGATTTATAGAATCGTGCTCATAACCATATCTCTGCGATATCCGGCATATGTGTTAGAATGGTTCTGTAATCATTAATAGCTGTTGGGTGAGCATTTTATTATAATGCAGACCTCGGAATCACGATAATGTATCGTCGAGGGCAGGCATGCAGTATTTGGCATCTTTACTAAAATTGTTGTCCGCATCCTTTAATGAAATCCTGCCTTTGGGGAATATGTCATGTTACACTGATTCAAGTAAGAGAGCGGATTGTAATCAACGCGATGTCCAGCGACGGAAATTGCTGTTCGTGCGATGACAGGCTCAAGCGTCACCCAAAACTGGCCCCTCACGTTCATGGCTCCATCCCCTCCTTCTCTCTTTCTCTCTTTCTCCCCTCCCCCCCCCCCCCCCCCTCTCTCTCTCTCTCTGAATGGTGAATCTGCAAACATCCTCGTCTGACTATTACATAGACATGATCAAAAAGGTAGTCGGATGAAACATCAAAATATACCGGGGATTATGCAACACGCCATGGGTTGAGAGTTGTTGTCAGTCTGGCTCAATCTCATGGAAATATCTTACCATGTGATAAGTAACATAGTTTCAACTTTGCACACTTACGAGTGACACACGGGGTCCAACTTTAAGGGTGCAATTTTGCACCTTTCCGACCAGAATGGTGCAACTTTGCACCTTGAAATGTGCTCACTGATCTGAAAGGTGCAAAGATATTGTTATTATCATTTCATTAATATTACATGATATTATATAAAGAATGTGGTGATTCTAGGTGCATAGGCCCACCGCTGATTGCACCCGTAAAAGATGCACAATATGTCACACGTAGGTGCAGAGTTGAATCTTTTTTTTTT
Source organism: Diadema antillarum (assembly GCF_040938485.1). NCBI lineage: Eukaryota > Metazoa > Echinodermata > Echinoidea > Diadematoida > Diadematidae > Diadema > Diadema antillarum. The sequence goes on along the minus strand of NW_027271576.1, from coordinate 228,625 downwards.
TCTTAGAGTGTGTAACACTATGGGGGAATCAACTCGGTAGACAGGTTGGCATTGGTAAAAAAAAAAAAGAAAAACAGAGGTCACACAAATAGAGTGGTGAAAGTGTCATAAAAATCGGACAAAGAAGTAAAGAGTGCTATAGTTTCGCATGATTTCCGTAGCTTTCTTGATTTTACTTTCTTGTTCGATACTGACGAGGATCTTGCTGGATACTGCTTGTCATTGTCCACTTTCATCTACATGTAGGCCGAAATATAGTGAAATTGAAATTAAACGTGGATAGTTCATATCATGATCTGAGTGACTGGTAAGGTTCAGAACATTACTAATGAATCACGTTTGGGTTATCACTATGTCAATGTCTACAATCACAAAAAATGGTTTCACGAGATTCACAGAGGATTTCCTCTGTACAAATTCGAAAAGAATCATAATGTGTGACAAGAGAAAGGCGTCAAGAGAAAGGAAGTCACGGTCACGTGAACGAATGACTATTGTCCCGTGATGATGCAATGTTTAATGAGCTCCTAATCTGCTTTAAATCATTTCAATACAAAATGTGTAGATTTGCTTCCGTCTCTTACGAAATATTTTGCTGTTGTCTTTGTCAGTCTTTCAGAGTGGCAGCAATGTTGCAGCGAAGGATCAAACCTCACGTGTGACGTCACAACGCTGACCGCCTTTTCGTCGTGCGAACGTCTGCTCAGCAGCCAAGCCCTCGAGATTCTCGTGTGGCTGGTCGGCGTGTTCTCGTTCGTCGGAAATGCATTTGTGATCATCTTCCGGTGCCGACAGTATCGGTCTCTCAACACTCGTATCGCTCGCGTGGATACTATCATCATTCTTAGCCTGGCTGCCGCTGACATATTGAATGGCATCTTTCTTCTTTTCATCGCTGGAGCAGATCTGCGATTCCGAGGTCAATACTATCAATTTGTCGACTCATGGTTAGGAAGTACTTTGTGTTCGATAGTAGGATTCATCGCTACTCTATCGGGTGAGATATCGGTATTGATGCTGACGTTAATCAGCATCGATCGCCTGCTGGCCATCAAGTTTCCTTTCGATCGCAACCGTCACCTAGGCATTCGATCAGCTATTATCGCAATCCTTGCCCTCTGGTGTGCAGCCACGTTGATCTGCTGTATCCCATTCATGTCTCCGACGACCTTCCGAGGATTCTACGGCAATTCTGATGTGTGCGTCGGTCTCCCCATCGCCCTCTATATATATTCCCCTCCCGGGACCGAACTGGAGATCGAGGGTCCTGTCTGGATCCTGGGAACAACCATCTACTTGGGTCTCAACTTCGTGTGCCTCTGTGTAATCTTCGGCTGCTACGTCACAATATTCATCTCGATCAAACGGTCGGCCAATCGATCTCAACGCTCGCAGGATCGATCGGGGGAGGTCCAACTGGCGGCTAAAATGGCTGTCATTGTCGGCACCGACTTTTTAGCTTGGTTTCCCGTCCTCGTGATGTTTTTGGTGGTGCTCATCATTGCCTGGAGCATGCCTCGAATACTCTACGCCACGATCGTGGTGTTTTTGCTGCCACTTAATTCAGCTGTAAATCCGTACGTCTACACTATCATGCACGTGATAGACAAGCGGAAAAGTAAAAAAGCGGGCCATAATTCTAAGACTACAACCTCCGACTTATCTCTAGCAAAAATGATACAAAAATGATAAGATCTCTTTAAAAAATCGTGTCCGAGAATGACATGAACACAAACTCAAATGTATTCAGCTCATGTCCCCCCTTTCCTAGAAGATGACGTTTTTGTATCAAAAATAAAAAGTGCTAAATTAAGAGTGAACCTGCACATGCTCATACCAGGAATAACTAAAAGCCTAATCATTTAAAATCTATGTAACTTTTCATCAATGACAGACAGCTCATTCTATAAGTTCCATTCGTCTTAAGGATAGATCTATCCAATTAAACAAAAATACTGGAATCACCACATATTTTAGTGTTTCCACGGTGCAAAACTTAGTTTTGGTGAATGAATGCACTTAAAACTCCTTAAACCCAAATGTCAGATTGGTGGAAAATTAAATACAAATAATGATAATTTATTTGCAACACGCCGTTGAATGATTGTGATCTCACTCAAAACTCTGGCTGAGGATCTTTGTGATGGTCACGTGATGTTGACGTTGATTGCTCCGATCCTATACTGTACTAAATTTTGCATTCATTTGCATACTAAACAAGAAGGTGTATTCCTACAATTTGAAGATTACATATTCTTATAATGGAAAAGCAAGTACAAAGAGCCAGACAAGAGAGAAAGAGAGAGACGGAGAGAGAGACATAGGAAATAATCACTTGACCAATAAGTATGTTGAGATGAAATGGCGCCATGTACATTATCGCGCCTGGTTTGTATTAGAATGCCGTTATTGTTCAACTTAAGTTGATCAATTCTATTAATCAGTTGCAACAGCATAATGCTGATGTCTTTTGATTTGATTTGATTTGATTCGATTCGATTTGATTTGATTTGATTTGATTTGATTTGATTTGATTTTTTTGGTTCCTGCATTATATGATTCCTCATCCAGATATATATACACATGTGTTATAATTTGGTGCCGTACATTATACATAAACATTAATTGTTAACAAAGTGAGTTTCTTGAGACAAAGGAGGTTGTAATTATTAGGCAATCAACCATGTAACATTTTTTTGGCGTCTAAATTACTGTTTTTAAAAACTTCTTAGATTATTGTAAGGCGATGTTATATCGTACAGATGTATGTAAGCCCATACAGTCGTCGTCACTGTTATGAGAAGCATGTTAAACTCTAAGAGAAAATGGATTCATGAGCCGCAGAGAACCGAAATCAAGTTCAGGAAACATCACAACGTAAACTTTGATGCATTTCGTGTGGACATTCGCCTGTCAAGGGTATTTGAATCCCCCCCCCCCCATAACTTGGAACAGCATACAGCTGTACTTCCATACCCTATAATGCTTACCATGAACTGGAATATTATTGGCTAGTCGGCCCAGCTTTCCTCGTCCCCATACCTCATGGTTTCACGGTGATCTTCTTCCAAGTTTTGAGTGTTGTGCGAGAATTCGTTACTTTTCATCTGCAATGTTCTTTTCCAATCCAAAATGATCCGATTAAAACTCAACTCGTGACACCGTCTCACCCCCCCCCCCCATTCCTTGCTACAAGAAGGCGGGCGACCTTGTAAAGGGCTTGGTAGTTTGTTTGTTTGTTTGTTTGTTTTAGTTCTGTCATCTATATCCGATGTGTTGTTGTCACCTAATGTATACGTTTCTCTGCCTGTACACGGTAACATTTTCTGGATCTTCTGGGTTTAGTGGGAATGCATAGGGCCTATTATAAGCTCTGCTTGTTAGCTTTTCCTCCATTTTCAACACTTTCAACATTATTGAGTAAATATCATGCATCTATGCTTCACAATATTTTGTAGGTTGCTAATATATTTCGATTAGAAGCAGAAAGTAATCATAGCTGGGTCAGGATCGTCAGTTCATGTAACAAATAAACATTTGTGTCGCCCAAGGTTCGGTGGTCGGCCCGATTGTTTACCATAATACTATCTCCCATAGGTGATATGGTGAGGTATATGTGTAATGCTTTTGTTGTTGGTTTGGGGCTTTTTTGCGTGACAAACTTACTGCATGTATTATGACATATTGTCCTTATTGTCACCATAAAATTATTTTCCTGGTATAAAACACACCATGAATTGTGTCTGCCGTAACATTGAAACGATCAGTAATTTCTTTTTACACCTTTGTTTCCTCTGAACTTTAAAACAAGCAAGGCCTACTGTTTACAATATGGTTGTATATTATAATGTATCAGCTCACAAATCAATGTTCTAGCTGCAGTTGTACATAAAAGATTTTTGACTAAATATGTTATTTACACATTGTTTATGCAGTTTACGTGGTCCACGTCTCACAAGGTCCTTTTTCAGTAGGCCTCGATCGCTCTTTTTATTGTTTCTCTCATTATACATTCATTTGTACGTAATTATTATGTGTCGAAATCTATGATTTGTACATCTTTCAAGTTTTTATTCAATTATAATTTGTCAAATGTATACTTTGTATAGTAAATCTTACCTTTTGTAGGATTGAAACGAACTATTGAATTGAATGGAATGTAATAAAGGGATGTGTCATGCTGACGATACACAATAGTAATTGTCCTTGGATGTTTCCGTAGACAATGTAACCTATATGAGACAATCTCCCAAGTTGAACACTCTGTAAAGGAGATCAAGCAGCGCATGGTCAATCCTGAACGGTCTCATTTCAAATGATCACAATAACCGAGATTTTACATCTTTCATCTCGATTCCGCACATGAATGCAACTTAAATGTAGCTGAGATAGATAATACATCAATTTTATGCCTACCACAACAGCCATGAGAAGCTTGATCCACCGATGGTCCGTTACCCTCCTCCCCCTCCCCCCAACGGCGTAGCCAGGATTTCATGTTAGGGGGGGCGGTTAGTGTGCGAGGGAGCGAAGCGACCGAGCCCGAGCGAGCGGAGCGAGCGAGGGGGGGGGGGGGAGAGTGTGGGAGGGGGTGTCCCCCCTCCCAGGGTAAGAACTTTTTGCATTTTGATGTTGTAAATGGTGCAATTTGATGCATGTTTTTGCGCGTTTTATCGACGTGAAACAGTCCCACTTGTTTATGGTAGCAGTTTATTTTGATGTAGATTATTATTGAACAATTTGCCTGTAAAAGGGTATAATTTAGATACACTTCTTGTATTAATTCTTTTCACTGAATATCATGAACGCGACTGAACCCGAGCGAGCGGAGCGAGCGAGGGGGTAGGGGAGGGTGTGGGAGGGGGGTGTCCCCCCTCCCACGGTAAGAACTTTTTGCATTTTGATGTTGCAAATGGTGCAATGTGATGCATGTTTTTGCGCGTTTTATCGACGTGAAACAGCCCCACTTGTTTAAGGTATATAGCAGTAAATTTTAGTGTAGATTATTATTGAACAATTTGCCTACAATACGGTATAATTTGAATACACTTCTTGTATTAATTCTTTTCATTGAATATCATGAACGCGACTGATAGTCCATGGGCCAGGCCAGATATTGGTACCATCTGAGGTGGCAATACCTTTTTGGTGTCATTTTGTTTGTCGGGCATAGATATGCTTATCAAGCTATGATAGCATTTCCAAATGAGTAGCTTAGTCATAGTAAATGAATTTTAAACCAATTTGGTTTCGTTGTTATATCCCTGTACTTCTGAATGGAGACCAACCGCTATACAAAGAAGAGCACTGTCTTCTGTATGTTCACAGGTGTTCTGTTGAAAACGCGGTGCGCTTAGTCTTTATTCAAGGCAGCGAAGGGAATATCCAAGGGTTATGATGTCCACAGCGCTTAGTCTAATATTCAAGACGGCGAAGGGAATATCCAAAGCTTATGATACAGTGTATATCCCTTTATCTAAAAACAACAACAACAAAAAAGCAATTTCTCGTGAATTTTAGCGTCTTTTTCAATTATTTATCATTTCCCGGTGAAAACGCTACGTTGAAAACGCTAATACCACGCCAATGTCGCAGTATTTCCATCCAACAATGAAAGATCACGCAAAAACAATGTACCGGTACACTACAATACATTATGATTAATAATGTTGTAAATGAACAGAGTGATTTTTGTTTAAAACTGATGTATTTGTTGAGAGGGTGGTATAAAAACAGTATAGATAATCCCTTTTATTAGGAACTTTAGACATGATAACGGTACATTGTTCTAGATAAAGACTAAGCGCACCGCGTGACAGTTGTGGACATCATAACCCTTTGGATATTCCCTTCGCTGCCTTGAATAAAGACTAAGCGCACCGCGTTTACAACAGAACACCTGTGGACATACAGAAGGCAGTGCTCGTATTTGTATAGCGGTTAGTTTCGATTCAGAAGTATAGGGATATAAAAACGAGACCAAATTGGTTAAAATTCATTTATCATGACTAAGCTACTCATTTGGAAATGCTATCATAGCTTGATAAGCGTATCTATGTCCGACAAACAAAATGACACCCAAAAGGTTTTGCCACCTCGGGTGGTACCAACAACCCATTTTTCGGCTCTTGGCCCATGGACTATGAACCCGAGCGAGCGGAGCGAGCGAGGGGGGAGGGGAGGGTGTGGGAGGGGGGTTTCCCCCCTCCCACGGTAAGAACTTTTTGCATTTTGATTTTCCAATGGTGCAATTTGATGCATGTTTTGCGCGTTTTATCGACGAGAAACAGTCCCACTTGTTTAAGGTATATAGCAGTATATTTTAGTGTAGATTATTATTGAACAATTTGTCTATAAAATGATATAATTTAAATACACTTCTTGTATTAATTCTTTTCACTGAATATCATAAACGCGACTGAACCCGAGCGAGTGGAGCGAGCGAAGGGGGAGAGGAGGGTGTGGGAGGGGGGTGTCCCCCCTCCCACGATAAGAACTTTTTGCATTTTGATATTGCAAATGGTGCAATTTGATGCATGTTTTTGCGCGTTTTATCGACGTGAAACAGTCCCACTTGTTTAAGGTATATAGCAGTATATTTTAGTGAAGATTATTATTGAACAATTTGCCTATGAAATGGTATAATTTAAAAACACTAGTCTTCTTGTATTAATTCTTACACTGAATATCATGAACGCTGTCTGTTCAGCAATCAAACAGAAAAAGTATGCACACGAGGGTGTAGATAGGGGCATATCCCCTGCCACACGAAGGTGATTTTGCGTTTTCAGACCTGAAATTCAGCGATCTGGTGCAAATTTTTGGTGCAATACTTTTTCATCGAAGTGTTAAAATCACGGAATTTAGCTCTTATTCCGAACTGGGTGTATGTATAAAGTCTAGTGAGGTAGAGCTTAGGGGAAGGGGGATTCCCCCTCCCGCTCGTGGAGCTTTTGCGTTTTTAGAATTGAAATAAAGCGATCTGGGTATAGCCACAGTCTACTTCTATGCATGGCGGGGGGGGGGGGGACGAGTAGGGAGAAGGCGTGGGCGAGTGTTATCTCCACCCTTCCCTTCCGATGGAGCTTTTGCCTTTTTAAGGTTGAAATTGAGATATCTCGTATACGCATATTTAATGGAATCAACATTTGGAAAATCACCACAAAAAAAAAAAGAAAAAAATGATGGGGGGGGGGGGCTGAGGGAGGAAAGGGTCGATTAAAAGGGGAAATTCCCCTTATACATGAGGGAACCCCGAGTTTTCGGAATATAAGAGATAAGTCTTGTGCACTCAGAATTATTCATAATTTTGTGTAAATCTAAAATAAAGTACTTAGCTAGGGAAAGAGGCACAGAGGGGGAGGGTTTGGGAGGGGGATACCCCCTCCCAAGCACGAGAGATTTTGCATATTTTGAATTGAAATTCAACGATCTGGTGCACACTTTGAGTGAAATATTAGAAAGAAATCTTATTTGATGAAAGGTTGCAAAGGAGACCCGCTTCATGTGCATGCATACAGTATACACGCATTTTTTTTCCGCCTCCCAAATCCCCGGTCCAAATCTTAGGGGGGGGGGGGGGCGACCGCCCCCATCGCCCCCCTCCCCTCGTCCCCGCCACTGTATGTGTTGTTCAGACAAAGTCTTATGTTATACGAAGAGCAATATTTTGCTCACGCAACCTCTTCTCTGTGAAACGTTATCTCATTTTATTTGAACGACTCACCACATCACCAAAGTTTAAAACCGGAAGACATATCAATTGAGAAAGCATTTTAATGTGTTATAATTTGTAGTTAAAACCGTATTTTGGTCCTTCTATTTTTTTTTTCTTTCTGAACATTGCTTGAAGCTTACAGAGACGCAATGTCATGCAGTGATATGAGCTATATGTAATCGTCGTATTATTATCAATATAGTAATAGTGACTGATAATTGTGGTTACTTATTGATATCATTAATACCAGAATTTGTTATTATTATCATTATTATTATTATTATTATTATCATTATTATTATTATTATTATTATTATTATTATTATTATTATTTTCATTATCATCACTGCTATATACTTATACAATGAAACTTGTGCCAATAATTAACTTGCTTGAAAATGTGGTGTTACAGGTCAGTTTAGATCGCTCAAATGGTGATCAGTGGAGGGTTGTGTGTCTTTGTTCAGATTCCCAAGGAGCTGTTGCTCTTTTTAGAGCTTCATCTTGAGTTTTTTTTTTAAATTGAGTAATCTTTTTTTTTTTCAAACTTTTAGGTAACTCAATTTGAACCGACATACTTCTACACACACGCCACAAAAGCAGGCCTTTATTGTCAATACAAGCCACCATAAGGGTCTTGCGTGAAATACGAATACTGCCATTGTCATCCTTCTGGAAAGCGGAATGATTACTGAAGAAAACAAACTGGATTGGTCACACATGCAACTTATATTGACGGTGATTCAGATCAATGTAACTGAAAACTTACACTTTTTGTTGTTCTTGCCTTTTCATTCCTTTGTTTGTTTGTTTGTTTGTTTTTCTTGCAGTAAGTTGGATATATAACTGTATCTACAGTGTGGACATAGTCGGAGTTGATCCGGTTTTTTTTTTTTTGGTTAGGCTTGATGATAATAAAATGGTTACGACCATGTTTATGAGTTTATTTTGGTCTTTTACTTTGCTTCATTTTGAATAGAACAAAAAGAAAGTCTTTTCTTCAGTGTTGTATGTTGTGTTGTTGTTTTTAGACTGGGTTGTATTTTTCTCATTCCTTCTTTTTTTTGTGTGTGAATATCATTTTTTTCGAATGGACAAAAGATGTCCTCTACTTTACCCCGCTCTGAATCCGCTCATCCATATCATTATTTGAATCCAGCAGTTTGTCCAATGCGATTGTCCATTGTAGAGCAATAATATCAAATGGCTTTGCGATGCAGTTATTGTGTCGCGTTCGTGTAGTGGCTCCCTAAACGATTGTACGTTTTTCGGTTTTTTTCCCCCGTTTCAACACCCATTTAACCCCTTCCGGGAGTATAAACAAATTTCGTGTCAGGGCGTGGTAGACATCAATTGAGCTTGCCCTGCTGAACTTGAAGGCCAGTATCTGTAAGTCTCTGCCAGAGGCCAGTCCTATTAACTACAAAAGAGACCAGTGAATTAGTAGTAAAGAATTCAAACGTATAGGGCGTGCTTCTGCTAGGACCTAATAAAAAGCTATGCTGTTTACCGCTTCTTACATGATTAATACTGAAGTGATATAGATTTTGGTGTGTGTACTTTGGAGTGATGTTCAATATTCCGAAAGGCCTAATCGGAAAATGAGATATGAGATTCTCGTTATTCCAAATATTCATTGTTCCATAAAGGCCTTCGTTAACGTAAGAATGAAATAGGGTTTGTTGATTCGAAGATGAAAAGAAGATGCGTGTAAGCTAACAAACAGTGCGATTTACGAACTTATTTAATTTTCGGATTTAATAAGGAAAATACTCTTTTATACTTACACTGGCATAATATATGTGAGCCTGGACAATGTGCCATTTCGGATAATCAATTAGAACTTCGACTGTGTTGCCCTGTTCTTATCTTTTGACAAGGTTACGTATCTTCTCATTCATTTATATACATTACAGTTACTCTCTGGTATACTATACACTGTAGCCATATCAACTTACACACTGCTTTGAAATGAAACATTCGCATGGTCTACGGACAAAGAAGCATATTGCAGCATGGCCCCAAAGGTGTATATCAACGCAGAACCAACTTCTTCACAAAATGTCAGGCGAATTGATATATTTCGAGTGTAACTGAAATTGGATAAAGATTTTTATATAGGGGCCTTATCCGGCACTTTTGAAGAGGAAAGTATACTAAACCATTTTCTCTCCCGCGTTAATTCTTATATTTTGTTGGTATTATTGAATGGTTCATATACTGACATAACAGATGAACTTTGTACAATGTAATTGAATGAGCTCACTTGATGCCAATTAAGCCATGAAGTACATGGGCAATCAATCTATTCCTTTTTATAAGGACAACAGAATTCACTCGTTTATATTTTCACTGACAAATCTGATAGCCTATACGTGAGTAAAGTGCCATATCTGCGAACAGTAACTGAAAATAAAAATTATGAAAAACTCACCTAAAGCCCCCCTCCTCTCCCCCGGTTAAGCTCTCGTGATATTATTCCTTCCTATCGCACATAACGTTTGGGTCTTTTTCTTTCATTTTGCTCATAAAAAATATAGAAACATACATGAGTGTGTATGGCTTCATTATAGTGTTCCTGTAGCAGTAAATAATTCCTCCGGTGAGACAGTACTAGTCTGGTAGCGATGCATCTATCGCGAGAGTGCTTTTGCTGACCACACAAATGGACCATGTTTATTTCATAACGACCTCAACAAAAGTCCATTTACGTTTTATACATGTAACATTGATTTTCTCCGCGAGTGCAGCAGCAGCAGCTGCAGCCTTGTAGCGACATCAATAACGTACGTCGACGGCGCATTATATGTTGAATATTCGGCAATGTCGAAGAAAATAAAAAGCCCCAACTGACAATCACAAACCCTGTAATTTGTTGTGATATTCCTCCATATACGCAGAAGGAGATTATCGCTTAAGTCGAAGAGGGTTTTTTTTTATTAAGTCCCTTCAAGATCGACATAAACAGAGTTGACTGTATGTTTAACGAAAGGAGCCCTTTGTCGACAACACTTGATTTCTCCAAGAGACAACGAGATGAAAAACCCAATAAAACAGTTTTTACAGTGTCGACATTGTTGGCAGTGGGATTATCCAAAGTAACAAGGTCTTATGCCGCAAAGAGGTGGTACTGTTTTCATTGGTTCGTGGATAAAGAAAAAAAACGGAATAGTGAAAAATGTAATATTGTACATATTCCTAATCAAGGCCATCTCTTGTGTCACGAAATGACAACAAAATAGTGTCATACATACCAGAACAAAAACTTTGAAAATATTGAAGTTTCAATACTTAACATTTAAAAACATCTGATTGTCATTTTCTACAGTAATTTTTACACCCATACATACCTACCCCCTTCTGTTCTCTATTCTGTATCCCCAGTCCTCCAGGGAGGTGACCTCTCACCTCTCTGGTCCTTCCGAGATATAATGCATGTTATGTTGTTTCATGTCAATAGTCCGTATACTAGCTTATGTTTACTTAAACGTTTGTCATTTTCTTCTGACGAAGATTGTGCACAGGCGTCTTTTAACTAAAAAAAAAAACCCTCATTGAATAGAAGTTAAAGGTCCTGTGTACCTTTGGGAGCAGTGATTTAAAAAATGTTCAAGATATCAATTTTGAGGCATATGTGTAGGTCAGTTGTATCACAAAACCTCCCACCATACAAACCTTTTGCAATAAAGCCTGAAATATAAGGAGATATCACTGTTTTTCTCATTAAACCATAACTGTATAGACAGTTTAGTCTGGAGACATTTTTATTATAACCATTGTTCATATTTTGTATATTTAACTAACGATTATACAGGTTCAAATTTTTGCATTGATTGTTTCTATCCCTAACTCACATTTTAGAACTATTTTGAGGCACTAATGCTAGGTTTTTGTTTCATCTGCAAATGGTAAATTATGCCTTTAAGTTGAGTGCTAGGACTTTTTTTTTTCAGAATGTCTGTTCGATTTATTTTCTATTTTTTGTTCTAGCTTTTCTGTCATTTAGGTGTTCGTAGATTGTTTCATGTTTGCGTTGAGTCTTTAGTTGTTACAATGGCATTCTGAGCATAAAATCATGGTCCATAAATTACTCTTTATACAGTCATGAAGAGGAGGCGGGCAACGTCAAGGAGGAAAGAAATGGACTGTAAACCTCCATCATTGAATGGAGTGTGAAGGTGGAAACGTAATCAGCTGGTAATGATTTCATGAGTCTGTTGATTTGACGAGATGAGATTTGTGTTCTAGGTTTTCAGTGCATAAAATATCCCACACGCACACACACACACACACACACACGCACACACAGCTTCTCGGTCATTTTGAGAAGAATTAGCAACTACAGCTATACAATGTCGCCTTTGAAATGGTAATTAATGCTAAATTCTTCTAATTTTTAGATATGATTTTCGAGTACGACAGGGCGAAACTTTCGTTTTCAGCTCAATAAAGCAGCTCACATACATATGGGTTGATAAATATTTGTGTGCTTGTACGCCAACTGGAAGCATGGGACGCAATTACGTCATCAGTTCATCTACAAGTATAGTCTTTTTGGCTTCAGCTGTTTGTGAGCTTTTCGCGGTCATTTTGTATTTTGTTAGTTTACTTTTCAGTTTACTTGTGCAAGGATATAGATAGCAGGAAAATAAGAAAGGACCTTGTTAATTATTTCGTATTGAGGAAGCATTGTGTTTTGTTGTAGTTGTTTTTTGAGAAGTTGGTTTTGTTTAAGAATTTGACCTATTGGAAATTGTCGAAAGAGCAGAAAAACACATTTATTTTTTGTCGGAAGTGGTTTGCAGGTCAACTTCTATACTAGGCGAGACAATTATTATGTAATCATTGGTTTGATAGCACCTCGGTGTATTTAACTATGTCAATTTCCATTTCTTCAGAGCACAGAAAATTCTGCAGGAAGGGGATGATGAGCAATCTATCAAAGCAGCATTTCCTCTTCTTCTTTTTTTCTTACAAGTGATCACAGTGCACTCAGTGTGATGTAGGTTGAATATTCGATAGAGCGTTGTCAATAAATCTCAAGAGTAATTCAATTCAATTCAATTTTATTCATAGTGATGATAATAGTACTAGTAGCTTGAAAAGAGTAATATTGAATAACTCTTGGTTCTTTCTGAATATTTCTTCTCTTTCAGTCACTGCTGAGGTTACACTGCTAGTTAAAATAGTGAGTATATACATACATTGTTTAAAAAGGCATATGGATTATATAAACGTGTTTGTATCATTATGTTCTCATACCCTATACATATACATAGTTTATTTACTTAGTATTCATGTGACAGTCATCATTAGTTCGAACACCTGCTTCTTCTTCTCCTGCAGTGCTAAATATCAACATCGCGAGAGATAACAAATTTAGCCACAGTCGAGATTGTGTCATTATAAGGTGCTGCCAACTGAATGAGATAGCTATAGTTGTAAGATTGACCGGTATACCTCAGACAGTTTCAAACAACAGGAAGTCTGCACCAAGGATGTTGGGCTTATCATTTTGACCTTTCGGTTTAAGAGCTATAACTGTTCAGTTGACGGATAGTATAGACCCTGCAAGAAGTTAAAAAGCTGCAGAGAACTGTAACTGATAAATCATAGATGTATGGTAATGAGCAGAGTTGAACTCAGTTACCATCATGACCATGGCGTCGTATCAACGTATTGAACCTCCATTATGTTCATCATCTGACGTAACTTCTCATCTGTTCGTCCAGTGTCGCAAGAATCACCGAAATCTCCTGGCTCACTTTCTGGAGCGTCGCTTCGCACGTCAGAGACCGGGCAGACTCTGGTCGGCCTCACTGGTAGCGGCCTGGCAAGACAGGCAGGTCTCAGGTGAGATGAATCGTTTCTTACTAAAGAAGAGTCTATAATAAAATTCTACATGCTTTAGTAGGCAATCTGCCTTGGTTTTGTAAGTTCAGTAATTAGTTATTGTTCATGTGGGAATTACACGCAACTACAAGCGCTGTTTTCTGGCAATCCCCGAGTCCATTAATTTCAACAAGTTTGTTTCGATACAGTCGTTCCCTTCAGTATTTTTCTTTTTCGAAATGTTTGCAATGTTGTGCTGTTTTGTATAATTCATGTTTGAATGTTTTACTGTAAACTGCATTTTTTTTTTCGCTAGGAAGTGACAACAAATGGTACGCAGATTTTGCTTTATTGCCCTTTACAAAGTACGGTATGATTCTTCCTAATCTAGGGTTTTTGTTGGAGCAAATTTAGTAAAATTTTTAGCTTATTCTGTATTTGGGTTTTACTGAAGAAATTGAAACTAGCCATCAGTGCTCCTAGTATTGTCCTGACGGATACAAGAACGTGGGTGTGATGAAAAGTCTTTCCAATTGTAGGGAAGCGTTATGATATTCCAAGTTAAAGTTTATGAAGCACATGTCAGTATTGAAATTGATACTATTAATCATTCTATATCTATAATCTACTTTATCTCTGTTGGAGGGCTACACCATTCTCTAAAGTGCTGGATGATTATGTTTGATTGTCGTGTATATAGCGATGTCATGAGAGTGTAAGGTAATACGATTCGGCCGATAATTAACAGCCATGTTTCCTTTATGTGATCCTTGACTCAGTCAACGCGAGAGAGAAGAGTAATTTCGTTCTTGTTTCCTTGGCGAGTTTGTCCTCTGAGAAAGTTCTTTGCCCACATCAGATATCCATTTCCAAACACTTTTACTGCAACAGGGACAACGACGTCATTGTCGCTGTCAATTCCTTGGATTTCGTAGTGCGAAGCGTTCCCCATCGTGCTTTGTGCAAATACTTCCAGAGCTGTGGCACTTCCATGCTCCTGGTATGTAAATTTGCATTGGTCGATCAAAGAGATGCTTTGATGATGTGGGGGAAATCCTAATTAGTTTACTCTGCATGGGATTCATCTGTATTGGCATGAACTACATATCATGAATCATATCAATGTGTGTATGTGTGTGTATGTGTGTGTGTGTGCGTGTGTGTGTGTGTGTTGACTCCTTCCCTCGAAACTATACCATCCGCTTTTCTGTATGTTAATCACCCCGCACTATTCTTATTTTCCTAATATGAACATAATATACTCTAGACTGATTTAAATCCATTTTGTGTTATGAAGTTTTATCTAAAGTTTATTCTGATGTATACACTGAATTTTCAAATACTTGCTACCTATTCATTAATCTTATATTTCATATCATGTTACAAATGTAATTCGAGTGTAACACTTAATAAATGAATAAATGAAAAAGAAGAGTCTTGTTGATGCTGACTCTTATTGTGCATGCTTAGTGGCTGTCCTTATCACTTGTGTGAATCATGCGATAAAAATTATTATTATTATCATTATCATTATTATCATTATTATTATTATGTCGTGTCAAAATTATATCAAAAAGGCATTCTCCTATAATACCGCTTTTCATTAGTGTACGTGCGTGTGAATATCGCCCACACTCAACGACTGCCACAGTCTACAATAATTTATGTCCGTATTTGGATTGCTTGCTGGGAAGTGTGTACGTCTCCCCGTTTGACTTGCCCTTAACACGTATATACTGACTTTGTTTGATTGACATTTATCAATCTTTGCATCTGTCGAGACAAAATTGTCTGGGAAGTGATATTCAAATATCAAGAAAAGGTGCTTCATGTCGCTCAAAAATTAGAGGCAAGAGGCTCGTTCCGAGTAATCTTTGATAATCTGTAAATGCATGATTGCAACTAATTGCTTACCAGGCACTCGAAAAGAGCGCGTCAAGATGAAATAGGAGCAAGATAATCTTGAAATACGACTTAACGACAGGCGGTATCTTATGATGATGATGATGATGATGATAGTAATAGTAATAATAGTAATAATAATAATGATGATGATGACGATAATGATGATAATAATAATAATAATAATAATAATAATAATAATAATAATAATAATGAGAATAATGATAATTAACGATGATAATGATAATTATAATAATAGCAATAACTTGTCTAACGCATGACACATAATAGTGTACAAAATAATCCCGTGATCTCGAGAAAGGAAAGACTACCATGTACATTTTGTAACAGTATAGCATTACAGCGTTGAGGAGTATTATGCTTGATTATTCAAAGGGTATGGCAATTTTTTTTTTATTCACGTTCCATATTCCACATTTCGTACAAGTTTTATATTCCATTTGATTTGAAGCATAAATGTTTTTTTTCACACAATGGTCAGTTTGAACCAATAATGCACAAATGTATAAGGACATATAATTAACGTGTAATATGAGGAACCCACTAAAAAGCAAAGCTTGTAGGATGTGGGTTCCAAAAATATAACATAGGGTTTTAGTACAGTATATCAAAGTCAGAAGTGACGTAACATGCAAAATTCAAAATATCGAGAATATTACAATGTTTACGGGATGTACAAAGTATATAGTATATAATGTTTTATGATTAACTTATGGTATAAATGCTTAAAAAAGTAGCAAGTTAATCAAACTGGTGAGGTCATCCGAGCGAGGCATCATTTAAGTATATGCAAAAAAAAAAATTAAGCAATTACGGCAAAATAATTACACATAGGATTTTAGAAAATTGGCTTTGACATTTTCCTTAAAGGAGCTTAAAGAACTTGAGTGCAACCGAACCGAATCTAACTCATTCCAGAAAGAAGGGCCGGTAGATGTAATTGTCTTAAGGGCTAAAACTGTACGAACAGGAGAAAAATGATAGGATTCACTGTGTCTTGTAGGGTAAGTATGAATATCACTGTTTTTAAGCCAAATGTGGTTACATTTCCTGCTCCATATCTTGTCCTGTCGTTTCTGCTCAAATTTCTTTAAGATTTGAATACATGTCATGTCAATGCCCTGTCTTCAAGATGTATAGGATAACTAGACAAGAGTAAGAAGGGAATAATCCTGTGATTGTTGATTAATGAAGTAGGTAATTACTTTACCTATCTGTGTTCTTGTGGTTTGGAATAAGCATTATACAATCCTTGTGCAGATTCGATGAACTTAACGCGTTCTGTCTTTCTGCGCTGTGTCATAAAGCAGTAAAATTCGGAGTTGACAATTTAAAGAGCGCGTGATGATGATGATGATGATGATGATTCAGGCAGCAATAGCCAAAGACTCGATGGGTTACCTGATAACGATAGATGACCTGTCCAAACTCTAGATATGGCCATGGTGAGCATTATTCGCTGTCAGGAGACCTTGATCTGCAAAAAGGGAGTAGATGAGTAGAGTTAAAGAAAAAATGCCAGAATATAATTCAGAATGCTAATGTAACATCGTGTGTATATAGGCTGACATAATACCGGCTGTTATCTGTACCTTCACTGTGGAGATTTATCTGTAGGAATGCTTTCTCCGCCGTTGGAGTAACGAAATAGACACTACTATCACGGACACACACGGCACCGACTCATATTATCAACTACTTATATATACGTCTTGGTTATTGTTTCCCCATCTAACCTCAAAAGTACGTGACGCGACAGAACGATCACGGGGAGAAAGTGTGCCTCGTAGTTGCACTGAAGATAGGCGAGAGAGGTTCGTGACCTATTTTCCATTTATTTATTTATCTATTTATTTATTTACTTATTTATTTACGGTTGACGTTCTTTCCTACTTCCTAAATTTTATCCAATTATTAGTCGCATGTCTTGGTTAATGTCATTGGCCAGATACTGGTCGACTAATGGAATGCTCCACATGGTGATTGTTGTCTCCACACATTGTAACTCTTAGTAATCTTGATCTTAAGAGACGTGTCAGAGAAATTCTTTTTTTTTTAACTATAGCGGGACTGTGACTTTCCCCAATACAGTTGGCCCTCAATTCCGCGGATGCTTATGCTAATGGCGTCTGCAAGAAATTGCCATAGTGTGTAACACAATGTTAAGAGATTATCATCAAAAGCTGATGAGTGTAAGTTTTGTAATACCTCGAGTGTCGAGGGACTTTAAAGGATAAGGCAGTAACGGCGCATTCTGAGAAGAATCAGCAGAATCCATTATAAGCATGTTTCTGCCAACATTAATTTTATGCTGATTGTACGTATAATTATTGTGTATGTATAATTAAGCACCACACATTTCATTACTGAATGTTACTGGGCATGCATGGTACTAGGTTACACCAAACTGAAGGAGACACATTAATTATGTTTGTTCGCTTCCTTGTGCTATTTGTGCTTTTTTCTTGGTTTTTTAGTTCGAATTTGAAGAACCAATATTCGTTTATCGTAGCCTGCAAGATACTTTGTATTCAGTTTCCTTTAAGGGTGCGAAGCTGAGCTGCTTCCAAGGTCAAGGACCAGTTTGACATTAATACCAGGATGTGGACAACACTCATCATATCATAAAGTTATCACTCTGTAACTAAAATAATGTATGATTTGTTGTCCAAAAAGGAGTTATAGAAACACTTTATGAAGAGAACATCAATTTCTTGTTATCTGCCATAAATATAAATAGATTGATCTGCCCATTCAAATTCCTGTTGCCCAAGCAACATGAAGCTTGGGTATGGACCGATCGTCCCTTGATCATTCCCAAGGTTGTATATCTTTGCGTGCTCTGTCTCTCCTCCCCTTACCGACTTTTCAATCGCTATAGGTGGACAAGCTGTGCTTAAGAAACAAGCTCTTCTCTGGCACATCCCGGACAGCTTCCCGGGAGTGACCGTGTCCAGAGCTGAATTGTCCTTCCTCTCTGGGACACTTAACGCGACTACGTACCACTACCAGAAAACCGTTTCGGTGCAGATCTCAATTAAGCAGAACACGGACCCAAAATACATTGGCCTCTACAGCCGGTCCGATAAAGATGAGGCGAGGTTCACGAATAAATGCTGTACGTAAAGATAAAACAGGATAAAGTGCTCGTGGTCTTCCGATCTCATTTATATCTATTTTTTATCTAATTTTATACTATATAACTTGCTTGTGTAAATCATATGCTCCATGTATTTTCAGGAATCAAAACTGCTGGTCGCCTTTGGAGAGCTTCTTTGTACAATAATAGGCAAACAGGATGATAAAAGAAAACAGATAAATACCCTTGCTAGACCTCACTATAATTTACCCGTTGATAAACATTATTTTATTTACCTACAGAAAACCTTATTACATCACACATGTTATACACCTTAATCCTATTCATCCATGGTAAACCTTACCAGTGATACAGCTCTGAGATCAAGATATTAATGTCGTATGCTTTACTGTTTGCGTTTTTTTTTTTCAATTTGATATCAGTTCAACATTGTTGGAATCATCAATTGATTTGCCAGAAGAATGAACATAACTTACAGATATATCGGCAAAGTGTTATTGTCTTGTTGTTTCTTTTTCTTGTTCTTATTTGCTAGGCCTCACTTGTATTTACGAGTTTACCCGTTGGTAAACATTATTTCCATTTACCTATAGATACCATGTTATATCATCCATGTTTACACCTTAATCTTATTTACCCATGTACACCTCTAAAATCAAGTAATTTATGTTGCATATGTTTGACTGTTGTTTTTTTTTTTCGATTTGACATCAGTTCAGCATTTCTAGAATCATCAATTTGATTTGCCAGAACAATTGTTTGATTTTAGATATAGATGTAATAAAAAAATCCACTCTTTTGTTGTTGTTCTCTCTTGTAATGTAATCATCAAGATATCTTTCTACGGGTATGTTGCAGTTCATTTCCGAATGCATTATTACAGTCCAATTACTTTGAAGCGAGGGGGTGAGCAGTGTGTTGTCGCGTTTTCGTCTACTCCCCGTAAGCAGTCTTCTACATCAGCGAGTCGCCATGGTAACCGGTGCTGGTGTATGGGCAACGCGCTTAACTGCTGTTCCTATGAGATCGAGGACGAATCTCGCATCCACAACTTCGACAACGATGTCGAGAAATGCCTTGCCGGAAGTGACAAAGGTCCGATGGAGGTTGTGGTATGTTTTCTTTTATGTAAGTAGGAGATATTTGAAATGATATCAGTTCAATTCAATTTAAACTTTATATTCACTTTTTTCAACAGAATGTACAAAAAAATACGTACATTTGACATTCATTTTATGGAATAATACACAGGTATATAGCAAGGAATAACATGTTCAAGTCTGTAGTCCTTACAAAATGAGGCATAATTCGTACAAACATATTATTTATACATTCTGTGGAAAAAAAATGTAGGTACCCACTCAAGAGAAAGAGGAAAAGTCTGGGTTTTTTAATTTGAGGTGAGTCAATAAGTGTAAGAGAGGACGAAGTCAACCAGCCAACGTTCACCTTTCGAGATCACTATGATTTATTTACATTTTTTTTGGAAATTTCTTCTGAATGTATAAGATGATCCATGACGATGATGATGATGATGATGATGGTGATGATGATGATGATGAAAAGGATGATGATCTCTCATGAATGATATTAATGATCTACGAAACCTTACATGCTTTGTCCAGTGTCTCTTTGAACTTTTTTTTCATTTCTTGTCCCTATTCTCTGGTGTCTAGAGGACATGAGTCATAGCACAATTTTATTGTATTGTTATTATAAAATGCGGGGGAGGGGGAGGGGGTCAGCTCACGGAAAAATATTCACACGGATGGAAAATAAAGCTAACAGATTCTTGAGGCTGATTGTGGTTTATTTGCTTTTTTTCGATTCATGACTCAAGGTTTTGTAAGTTTTGTAATTAGATATTTTCATGAGGGGACTGCGAGCTAAAAGCCCTGCTTTTTAGCAATCCCGTCCATTTCCATCAACTTCTTTTTAGGTATTTGTCATGATATAACTTATTATCTCTGTTCACGGTGTCCTTCTCTGTTTTATCATATTTTGGGGGATATTATGCTATTAAAATGTTATAATCATTATATCAATTGTTGGAAACGAAATAAACGAGATGAAACGAAAAAAAAAGATAGGTTATGTGAGATGCAAGTTTTTATTGTATGTACATGTAATGACAAAATTGTTGAAAGTTATTGCCGATTATTTGCATAAATGATTATGCAATGTATTATGTTTATCAGGATTTTCCGGTTGAGATGACAGAGCCCGGGAAACATATTCCACTGAATCCGAAGTTTTTCAAGATACTCTGTAATTCGAACCAGACTGAAGAAATAGTTGCAGCGTGTGAGAACAGCTCAAAGACAACGAAGGGAAAAAGTGCGTATTCAAATTGTCATTCATCTCCTAAGTCAATATATTTTAAAAATCGACTGGATTTTATAAATATTTTCGAACACTCGTGTTGAGTTATCGAGGTAAAAATAATCGTTGAAACCATGCCTTATATTTTGATTTTTTCTTTTGCAATCCTTGTTCTTTTATCATTAGTTACTAACTTCACATATATGTATTTTTTTATTGTTATTTTGGTTTTTCATTGTCTTTAGGTCATTGTGTTTGCTAGTTTTCTTGTATAAACAACACCAGTGCGCTTAGAAACACCCGTATAATGCGCCATATAAATGCAATTAGTATCATTATTATTTATTATTATCATTATTATTATTTTTATTATTATTATTATTATTATTATCATCATCATCATCATCATCATCATTATTATTGTTGTTCTTGCATTTATAATCAAATATATGAATCATTGTTCTTTTGAACAATAATGACTCTGATCATTATGTATGAACAATAACAAATTGCCGGATTTTATGCCCTGTCATCGTCAAATGTGGCGTTGTCTCAGTGGAAGACAGCAGCTGGGTCAAGGCCGGTATCTAACAGCTCTTTTTTGCATGTCGCCACGTGAGGGCGTAACGCTGGTCGCAGTTCTCAGAAAGAGTGTCGGCATTGTCCATGGCCTGGTCGAGTTCCTTCAGCTACACATGGCAGCATCATCTCATTCATGAAAATAGCCCAAACATTTTCTTTGATAGAACAGACTCGTTTCTCATAAGACATTGATGGAATACGACCTACATTGAGAGTGTTGCGCGGGTAACATCACACTAAAGCTCAACAGTGAAGTGATGATTTCGCTTCGTGAAATGAATGTGGGTGCAGCTCATCTGATTATGTCATTATAGGTACGGAGAGATGTGCTGTATCTAAAACTGCCTCTATGTTTAAGATGACTGTAATGAATACACTAAGATCAGGTAAATAGAAACAGTAAAAATACTATCAAAATAAGATCAAAAGATGTAAAGTTTAGGAATTTCAGTCTATCATGGACAGGGGTGGTATCATTCACAATCACATTCAGAAGGTGGTGATACCGTCGCTTCATAACTCTTCAACACAAATAGGTCTAGCAGGGGTGGATTTAGGAATCCCATAAAGGGGGAGGGGCGCCAAAAAAAAATTTGTGGTGCCACTCCCGGGTTTAATCAGCTGACAAGCAAAGAAAAAAGGGGGCTCCCGTAACGTTTCTCGTGCCACTTCCGGGTTTCATCAGCTGACGACAACAAAAACCGCAATTTTCTGGTGCCACTACAATCGAAAATTAAAGGGGGTGGGGGCGCGCGCGTCGGGTGCTCCCCCCCCCCCGGATCCGCCACTGTGCAGAATTGCTCTTTTAGAATGGGTGCCGGAACATGGCGGGGAATAATAGAAACGTAAAGACTCACTGAATAAGATCTAAGCTTCTACTGATGAGCGAGGCGACCCTTCAATCCTACGCTATATCAACATCACTAGCATTGTCAAAGAACTTATTGCTTTCACGTACTTTCTCGTTTCTGTATTTTCTCAAAGTTCTGTATCTATGGTGTAATGAAGACGACCAGGCTATCCTCACCAAGGAGTCTAAGACTGTCACTTTGATCGGAGAGTAACTATGGTAACGGACGAAAACCAGACGAGTGCAAGGTGCTTACTTCGAGTCCAGATGACACAGGTTGTGTTTAATTCTTCCAAAACTTCCTTCCCTGGATTTTTCTTCGGACATTTGTTTTTTGTTTGTTTTTTGTTTTGTTTTATGGAACCTTCAGTGCAGATCAGAATTCCGAGAAATCTCGAGACGGAATTCTTCACTCTTAAAGCGCACGGGTGTCCGATCTCGTTTATCCGTGTTTATAATATCGATTGTATGATTGACTTTTGATTGATTATTATGTTGATTGATAAAGTAAAATCAAGCAAACAAAATGGCATAGATTACATTAAAATCGGACTCAAATAACAAAGAATATCATTAGAAAATATACTTCTTGTGTATTTAACGGAACAGAGGTATGTTTAGGAAAATCATACTTGTATATACCAATATGCAAATGGATTTTATCATGACCTCAAAAATTTCAAATTGATCTACACATAATCTGGCTGAATTTCCTTTTTGACATGAAGAAAAAATAAATAAAACGACAGTGTATCTTTCCGTATGGAAAAAAAAAATATGTGTGTGTTGCCTAAATCCAACGATAACCATTCCACAGCTTCCACGGATGTTTTGCATTACGAAAAACATGAGTTCTATCTCATTTATTCATTTTTATATTATTGGGAGAGTTGTGAACTTATCAATTCCATAAAATTGGTTGCGACCAAATAGGAGATAATATGCGAAATTTTCAAATTCCATGACCCTCTTTCTTTATGTCTGAGTTTGCATGATGAGACTTTTATCATTCTTCGTCTGATTTCTTGATTTCTTTTATTAAAGTCAAGTTGACTATGATGTGAAGCTGCACTGTATAGACAGCAATTCTTTCTGACATCGAAAAGTGTATAACATGCACACACACACACACACACACACAATATGACATAATTATAAGCAAGTAAGTAAGAAGATATTATGGTGGTATAATGATATGTGTCTGTGCGTCGTTCATTGCAAGTTATACTAGTATATTATATAAACATAATTATGGCTGAGAGCATTATTTGCGATTTGTATCACTATCACGTAAGAGGATGTGGAAGGGAACTTTCTTCTTAGAATTCATTTTCTTATTTAGAATTCTGCGGGTTTAGCAGTTTCTCCAGTTAGTCATGTCATGATTGGGATTAAGATTACAAGAGAAGCCACTTCTTTTCTTGGGCACGTGGTAATTACTGATGTCATTTTACACAAACAAATCCAAGCTCACAAAAGTGTATTTACATACACAGACATTATCTACAATGTACCTGCCAATCAGTCTACCTAATAGTATACTGTAGACAGTATATTGATCAGATCTTGATCATTATATAGATAGAGTTGGTCAATACAGTTAAGAGTTGGTCAATACAGAATGGTTTGAAGCTAAATGAAAGCAAAGTAGAATGTTTACATTTCGTAAGCAGGCATAGGATTTCAAGCCTGATAAGTGGGATTTCTTTAGAAGACATCCTGTAATACTTCACAGATGTAAGCAACTTGGGTGTCATATTTGACCACAATCTGTGGCTGCGTTTATCAACTTTCCCCTGTTTAAACGACTTTCGAAAGCCCTTTCGATAGCCCTTTCGATAGTCCTTTCCATAGCCCTTTCGAAAGCCCTATCCATAGCCCTTTCGAAAGCCCTGTCCACTCGACCCTGTACTATTAATGTGCCGCTTGTTTTCGTCGGCTGCGTTTATCAACTTTCCCCTGTTTAAACGGATTTCGATAGCCCTTTCGATAGCCCTTTCCATAGCCCTTTCCATAGCCCTTTCGAGAGCCCTTTCCAAAGCCCTGACTGCCTGTACTATTAATGTGCCGCTTGTTTTCTAAGAAGGGACGGCGAAAAGCAATTTCCATCATAAAGACATATCTTCCTTTGAGAGTGACGAGTCATGATACAATGCCACATGAATCAATTGTCTTCCTATCTGTGAGGCAGCTCCAGTTTAGCACATACTTCAAATATTTCTGAGTGGCGGCATGAGAAACGCATGGTTGCGTAACCGCAGTAGGGCGACCTAAAGGGCTTTCAAAACAGCTTTGCGTTTATCAACTTCGAAAGGCTTTTACGAACAGGTTTCTGATAACCTGTTTAGGAAACCTGTTTGGATCGTCACAGGCTGCGTTTATCAACTCCTTTTCTCGGCAGAAACAGGTTATCCAAACAGCTTTCAAGGAATTTTTACGAGTTGATAAACGCAAAGCTGTTTTGAAAGCCCTTTAGGAAAGCCTTTTACGAAAGAGTGCGTTTATCAACTCTCCTTTCTCGGCAGAAACAGGTTATCCAAACAGCTTTCAAGGAATTTTCACGAGTTGATAAACGCAAAGCTGTTTTGAAAGCCCTTTAGGAAAGCCTTTTTGAAAGCCCCAAATTTGTGACGATCCAAACAGGTTTCCTAAACAGGTTATCAGAAACCTGTTTGTAAAAGCCTTTCGAAGTTGATAAACGCAAAGCTGTTTTGAAAGCCCTTTAGGTCGCCCTACTGCGGTTACGCAACCATGCGTTTCCGGTTTCTGAAAAGACGCGCGCCACGTAAAGTGCATACGAGTACGTGTACACAGGTGTATACATACAGCTGTGTGTAATACACGCATATGCTTGGAACAAGGAGGTGTTTCTTTCACCAACAAGGTTTGAGAAATAGAGTAACAACAGTCTCATTCCCTTTGATCCCATGTCTCATGCCGCCACTCAGAAACATTTGAAGTATGTGCTAAACTGGAGCTGCCTCACAGATAGGAAGACAATTGATTCATGTGCCATTGTATCATGACTCGTCACTCTCAAAGGAAGATATGTCTTTATGATGGAAATTGCTTTTCGCCGTCCCTTCTTAGAAAACAAGCGGTACATTAATAGTACAGGCAGTCAGGGCTTTGGAAATGGCTCTCGAAAGGGCTATGGAAAGGGCTATCGAAAGGGCTATCGAAATCCGTTTAAACAGGGGAAAGTTGATAAACGCAGCCGACGAAAACAAGCGGCACATTAATAGTACTGGGAGTGGACAGGGCTTTCGAAAGGGCTATGGAAAGGGCTATCGAAAGGGCTATCGAAAGGGCTTTCGAAAGTCGTTTAAACAGGGGAAAGTTGATAAACGCAGCCACAAAATTTGGGGCTTTCGAAAAGGCTTTCCTAAAGGGCTTTCAAAACAGCTTTGCGTTTATCAACTCGTGAAAATTCCTTGAAAGCTGTTTGGATAACCTGTTTCTGCCGAGAAAGGAGAGTTGATAAACGCACCCTTTCGTAAAAGGCTTTCCTAAAGGGCTTTCAAAACAGCTTTGCGTTTATCAACTCGTAAAAATTCCTTGAAAGCTGTTTGGATTTTAACCTGTTTCTGCCGAGAAAGGAGAGTTGATAAACGCACCCTTTCGTAAAAGGCTTTCCTAAAGGGCTTTCAAAACAGCTTTGCGTTTATCAACTCGCAGAATTCCTTGAAAGCTGTTTGGATAACCTATTTCTGCCGAGAAAAGGAGTTGATAAACGCAGCCCATCTCTGAAGACTCATGTGAACAATGTTTGCAGATCAGCTTCACTTGCTCTCCACAAAATTTGCAGCATCCGTCAATTTCTGACTAAAAAGACAACCCAGAGACTTGCTCAGGCACTGGTTATGTCTCGCATTGACTTTTGCAACAGTCTCTTGTATGGTCTGCCTGATGCGCAAATCAACAAACTGCAGAGAGTACAAAATTCAGCTGCCAGGCTTATAGACCAGTTCGTAATTCCACTTTGCGCATGAGCAGAAAAAGGTCATTTGTACCAACAGGCACTTTGGTTTATTAATTCACTGAGATAAGCATCTGTAATGTGATGATTATTCATGTGATCCTTATCTAAATAGTGCTTGCCAGCACATCCACCTGACAGCAAGCCAGGTATTTGGCAATATCAAAAGAAAAAGGCTGTTGTTGCATTCAATACGAAACAATGAATTAGATGCCTGCTATGTCAACTGACTGACTATTCTGGTCACCTGGTCTAAACACAAGTTCATACTTTGTTTGAACACGAATTCCATAAATTGTTATGTTGGGCAGCTTATGCATTATACCGCTTTGAAAACGAGTGATGTTTCTAACCAACTGATAAAAAATAAAGGTCTTTGTACCAAGGTGTACATGAGCTAATTACGAACTGGCTTAAGTGAGAGACTTGCTATGTTAAGAATCCGGGAACGAATTAACTTCAAGATTCTTTTGTTAACTTTCAAATGTTTGCGAAATATATTGCACCGGTTTATCTTCAATTGATAACTGAATACCTACCCCCCGGGACTTGCGGTTAAACAGCAAGTCACTTCTGATACACCCTCCTCCTGTCAATACACAATCTTACGGTTCACGATCTTTTCAGTCAGCCTCGCCTCAACTCTGGAACAGTTTACTTGAATGCATAAAACAAACAGACTCGGTAGACAAATTTAAATCCATGTTAAAAACTTATTTGTTCATTGAGTAGTTTTATGACTCACGTCTTACCATCTCGGAAACTGTACCTTCTTCTTTCTTTCTTTCTTTCTTTCTTTCTTTCTTTCTTTCTTTCTTTCCTTCTTTCTTATTCTTCCTTTTCTATTCTATTTTTCCCGTAGCGCTTAGAGACATAATTATGCGCTATATAAATGTTGTGAATTATTATTATAGGTATAGTAGATACATGTCTGTGTACAAAAATATGTTTGTGAGCTTGGGTCTTTTGGTGTGAAACCCCCCCCCCTCCCATCTTTAGCTATATAGCTATTATACCTATCCATCATAATGCATGAGTAGGAATTTCTCTTCCATATTTTTAAGATGTTTTGCGTCTCTCAAACGTAAAAAAACAACAATTCTGGTCCTCTTGTTACCAATAACAACAAAGATCCTTTGTTAATCACTGCGCCAAAGTATTTTGTTTCTTTTCCTGTTATAGGGCGACATTAACATCCGAACACTTTGTGTCTTCAAAGTAAATGTGCTACGCATATTGCATGGAATAGGCTACATCTGAGTGATATCGACTGAGACAACATTCATTTTTAAAAATGAGCTATATAATTTCACGATTTTTAAGGGTAATCATTGTGTAATGTCGTGTTCTCGATAATTTGAAACAATAGGTTAGTACTAATTGATACAGAATTATTGTACATTGATACCAGATCAGTTTTTATATTTGATTCATTTTAGAATTACAATCATACTGAGTATCAAAAATGTATAGATTTGGTGTCCATTCCTGCGCATACTGTGTGCGTGTATAAACAAGAAAATCGATAATAAAAAATAAACCAGAGTATTAAAATCACGCCATTGCAATGATGAAACTGTTGACTTCATATGTTGTTATTTTAATCAAAAAATTAGTATATACAGTTAGTATATTATCATTATTATTATTATTATTATTATTATTATTATTATTATTATTATTATTATCATCATCATCATTATTATTATATACCGCTGAAGACTAGCTTCTTTGCATGATATGTGAGCCGGCAATCTTTTGCATGTGTATGTGTGTGTGAGTGCGTGTATTTGCGTGTGTGTGTGCGTTTGTGAGGGTGTTGGCATGACTGACAATGACAATTCATTTATCCCATGTCAACGTGACTGGTATTGGGAAAACCATTCCTGTTTTACATGAAATGTATAACATAAGAACTATTACGGTGTATTTGCATTATTTACAAAGTTTATGTATAGTACTTATGTGATAAGATTTGAGTTAAATCGATACAATAGTAAATGAAATGTTTAAAAACTAGATGGGACACCACAATACAGTGAAGTTGATGAAAATCACGTCGAAATTATACGTGTATGTGCGAAGAAATAAAAAAACGGTAGGCGCCAGTATAACGATAATGTGACAAGAGCCCTAGTTGTAGTTTACTATCATCACCAAAATGACAGGTCAAATGACAATATAACTCACCAAAAACAAATCAATGAATTCTGATTATTTAAAGAAAATGGAAGAAAAAGGTGATATTCAAAATGTATTATTACTTCAAGACAAAGCTTACAAAATAATTCGAGTTTTATGATTGCTTGAGTTGAGAGTCCTGTTCTGCAGCATTGGAATTACCCAAGGCAAGTCGGTAGATTGTGCATAATTATGTTGGGTCTGTTGTAATACACGCCTATGAAGCATTCAAAGCACACGTAATTTGTATCCAAGGCGTGATCTCCTCCCTGCTCGGTCCAAATTTTGTACGCAACAATGCCAAACGCGCAGCACGCACAGCACGTTGACCTGATTGGCTGAAAGTTTCAGTGATGACGCCCTAATTAGCATAATTCGCGTAGGGATGGAAACGCATCCACGGTGAACACAGACACTTTGCTTTGAGCTGTTCAACTGCAAAGAGTGATTCAGTGAACGTTCGCAGTATTTTCCGAATATTCGGCGTTTTCTCATTGAATGTACTACAAATTCCTAGTCTATCGAGGTAAGTTTTGCTTTTCGTAGTATAGATAGATTGCAGTATAGGTTTTAAGCTCCATAGAATTAAAACGTCATAGACTACTCGCATTAAAACAAGCCATAGACTGTATTCTTACAAAAAAAAAATGCTACAACGTCTCTGAGTAAACAAGATCTTCTTCTGTTAATTCTGTCTACTTCCACCCTCAAAATTATTGCAGATGGCATTGAGCATGAGATATTCATCTTAAGATAGTAGCTCTGATGGAAATTACCCAGTGATAATTATCTACATTTTTCTGAAACTGTAAAATGAATGCACCTTCAAAGTATATTATGCTATGCGTCGTTAGATAGAGGTTTAGATAATGCACTATGAACTGTGTAATTAAGATTATTTGTGAAATATTGGAGTTTATATTG
This sequence comes from Diadema antillarum, assembly GCF_040938485.1. NCBI lineage: Eukaryota > Metazoa > Echinodermata > Echinoidea > Diadematoida > Diadematidae > Diadema > Diadema antillarum. The sequence continues at coordinate 199,215 of NW_027271576.1, read as the reverse complement.
AAAGTTTCAGTTTTAACGTGAATAGTAACAGCTCTGCAGTATAGCTCTGACAACTGTAATTGTGGTATGATACAGGTTTGAAACCACAGTATAGACCTATAAGTAATTGAAAATCTTCTTTCAAAGCTGCAAAAGCACTTCATATCAAACTCGTTTGAAGAGATGTGTGACCATATTCTTCAAGCATCTTCATATAAGAGTCATTTAGTTTATGATAACGCGTTTCTTGCGCAAAAGCTGAAAAATAGTATGTATTGAATCGTAAGAATATATCCTACGAAGGCTTTAAAAGCATTGACTATTTTTCAGTACAGCCAGATTAAAACTTAGTCTCTCTGTAAAACTGTGTAGGATGTCGGAACTCTTTCGTATCGCCGGAGCGATGCTGAAAAATTGTTCCACCAATCGGCTCTTGAGCCAGGATATCATCCGTGAGGCTAGGGGCCAGGTGGGTCATTCTTGTTTTGTCTCCTTTAAACTGATTTCGCTTCTCTGTACAAGTCAACTAAAGTAAAATGGAGCCTGTTAACAAGTTATGATGTTATGAGACAGAAATATCAGTATCTTGAGGTTGGGACTCAAATTATCTTTCCATTTAGAGTCAAAGACTAGTGATGGGAAGTGTATACATATAACAATAGTGATACTAAATGTTCCGATATGGCAATTACAGTCAGCCTTGCTTCCATCGAATCAAAGGAGACTGAAGGAATCCCTTCGACTTACGTGGATCGGCTGACCATTGTTTATATCCATCTTGGGTAGAATATTTCTTCGACTTCAATTATATGATGATGATGATGATAATAATGATAATAATATAAAAATGATAATAATAATGATAATTATAGTAATGATAATAAATTTGTTTTTACTTCTGCGAGGTTGAATTTATATCCACACTCCCTAATACGATTCACTCCCGTTTTAACGAACACGGTTAAAATGATATACTCGTTACTACGAAGTAAAAAAATTCAGGTCAAAAGATTATCATCTATACCGGTATTATGTGCTTTAGTGTTCGGCTATATAACGAAATTTCGTTGTAACGAAAGAAAACAGCCGGTCCAATGAACTTTTATAACGGGAGTGCACCGTAATGCGTATATCCTTTATGTGATTTTTGTTGCCTTTATCCTTTTTTTTTTTTCGTTATCTCATCAGATGATGCGACCGTACGCGGTGCAGAGCGCTGAGGTACATTTCGTACCTCCCTGTGCGCTCTCTGGCAATTTACTTCTGCACAGTATTGAGCAGAAAAACTACATCCGACAGTTGGAGCATAGCCTTATGGTAAATATTCATCAAAATTTATTTGAGATGGAGATACAAGGAACAAAAATTCAATTAGAAAATCAAGCAGCCACAAAGATTGAAGTAAAATGTTACAAAATCCTTTAGCAAGTGTTAATGGCAGTCGAGTAACACAGATGCTATTATATTCACTTGTCGTTTAGATAATTTGTTGCCTGTATAAAATATGATTTGTTTGAATAGATTAAAGAAACGCTGTCAAATTAAAGGAGACTGAGTAGAGTGCACGAACATCATCCTGCAGTTCTACTCTGCTTATGCAAAACACTTTTCACCTAAAAGCACAAAGTATAAGATGAGATAATATAAAATGTTCATGTTCTGAATTAGCATAGTTACAATGATTTTCTATCGGTGACAATATCAAGATTATAAAATCCATTACCACCACTGTTACAATCATCTTAATCACTGACATGTCCGTTTTGACTGTCTTTACCAACATTATTATCACTATCATCGTCCCCATCGGGTCTTTGCTGCAGGCTTTTGCTCAGCTAATGGGGGAGCACCGGGTGTGTGGTGAAACGGCCGACATGGTCTTCGCCCGTATGGAAGCAGCATGGCAGCTGCAGCAGGAAGCGTGCAGCATTGTGGGAACGAAATACGACAATTTCCTGGATAAACTGATGGTATGTACCTCCCGGGGTATTGTGGGATTGTGCTCACCGCCACCTCGTCTCATGCCTATATGACATATAACTTTTTGCACGATACAGACCTATCTTTATTTGTTTCGTATAAACATAAGCTCTTTTGTGTGTGTGTGCATTTTTCTGTCTTCTTCAGATCCTTGCCCGCGATGTCGGGCTCGACATTGCTGGAGCGCCAAATTCGCCAGACGACATCTTCGCGGGTTTGGCGACTTCATGGCGTGGGGCAAGAGAACATGCCAACAAGATTTCCACAGCGTTGGACATAAAAAATGCCAACATCAAGATGGATACCACAAAACAATTCCCATTGACATGATCGATGTCAAGTAAAAGATGTAAAATTACAAAATTATTTTTGATAATTGCGATCAAGATAATCTTTGCCAAATTAAGGAGTTTGCAAGGAAGAAATAAATGATGTTTATTGAATGCATATATAATTATAATCGTGTGATTTTACATACTCCAGTATTATGTTCCGCAATGTCGTTACCTCACCGGCATTTTCTGACAAAAGAAATAGCTCAATCCTTAAAATCCGAAAATCAAAGCTATACGTTTAAAATAAGAGTGATCCTCATACTTGGTATTTCCTTGGGATCTTGCCACTCACATGAATGTGATGACGTCATCTGACACCGACTCAAACATTCTAGACCTTCTCAAGATGAGATGGAGCGAAAAAGAAGCAGAGGTAATTGACCTCCAAGAGAAACTGGCTGGAGAGGGCCAGAAAGCCAACGATGCCGAGGAAATGCTAAAGGTAGGCAAGGATGTCATATAGGGAGGAATAGCAAGATGGATGGATGGATGGATAGATGGATGGATGGATGGATGGATGGGTGGATGGATGAGTGGATGGATGACGTGGGGTGGAAAAGGATGTATAAACGTAAGAAAAAATGAACAGTTATAATAGAAATGTAAAATATAAGGTGTATCTGCTCTGAAAGTTTTATGTCTATTGAGTATTCAAATCATTCAGTCACTATGACTTTGATTTTCTCGACCTATAAAATATACGTCTTTCACATTATGCACTTTCTTACCAGGATGAGGATGCTATTATGTTATCACATTGAGTCATTATTTTTTTTTTAGATATAGTTACAGATTATACATGCATGGAGCATTTTGTTCTAATGTTTTCACACATTTTTTTGTGATACCATCCTATCATAGCATGTTGTTGACATGATGGGCGTGGCTGGATCCACCATTGGCACCACCCTCTCGGAGGCCATTAGAAGCACCTGGACCCAGCTTCAGGCAAAGGTGAATGACCTGGATACGGTACTTCTCCGAGAAAGGATGAAGTCAGCAAAAACCGAAGAGAACCTGCAGGTATAATGGAATATAAAACTTGCTGAATGAAACCTATTGGCATGATTATCTCACAACTGTTATCATCGCTCAACTATTCACTGTAACATTGACATAATCCAAGTGATGTTGTGATATCAAAAATTATTTCAATTCAATTTCAATTCAACTATCTTTCTTCATCGAACAAGAGGCGATAAATAATACAAAGTAGGGTCTATACAAGTAAGGAAGTTAAGAAGTATACAAGTTATAATGTATTGTACAAAATGTATGTACGAATGAATTAATAGTATAAATGAAATGAAACGAAATGAAGTAAGTAGATCTGTTGCATACTTTGCAAGAATGACATAAGGTGAAATAAAGCATTCATCCAGAATTCCATAAAAGGATAGTATCAACTTTACCGTAAAGGAAATTTCAGCAAAAACTCAAGTAAAAGTACAGCAAAATATCATTGATTACAAGTATTAAGTTACACCAGGCATTGCCAGGCAAAATTCTCTGATAAATCTAGCTTTTCTCTCGTTTACAAATAATTATGTATCTTCGTTTTCATTCAGTCGAACTCTTTGTACGCACCCCAACAGCTTTTTTTTTTCTCGCTTTTTTAAGTCAGTATACATCTTATTGTTTCTATCTCTTTATCTATTTCCTAATAAGTAACTGTTCTCCGTTCTCTTGGTTCCCCTTACATGGTTCTTTAACATGGTGGGAATACGTTATTATTTTTGTTGTTTTTTTCAACCGACAGGATATGGCTAACTTTTGTGGTGTCGACCAAACTCCTGGCAGTGAGTCTACACTGGTAGCTGCCATCAATGAAATATGGACAGAGACTCTTGAGAAAGTTTCTAAACAAGAGCTTTTGCTGCAGGCAGAAATGGAGAAGAACAGATTGAACACAAAAGAAATGCAGGTGCCAAACATTTGTTGTGTCTTCGTTTCTTTTACTCACTACAGGTGGTAGCCAGTTTAATTAAATGCTTTATTGTAATTACACCTGTGGGAGATCAAATAAACGAAACGAAACGAAATTTTAGTTTCAGTTCAGCTTTTTTCTCTCCACTTGCATGAAAGAAATCAGTATGACAACTGACGAGGTGAAAAAATTTCACATGAAAATATAAACAAGAGTTCTCATAAGAAATAGATAAAAACATGAATAGTTACGTACATATTATTTTCATGGTACAGTATGTCTTGAAGTATACAGATGGAGGAGAACGTTATCAATAAACAATTTGTTTGACCTGGATAACGGTCGCTGGACATTGCGGTTTGTTAACAATTTTAGAGGATGTGTACGTAGAAGCACAATGAAGGGTGTTTAATCTATCTTAATTTCAGTAATATGATAGTCATCAACATGATAGGCCTAGGACTGTCATACACGCAGTATAAATGAACTCACGGTTGCAAGCAACTGGTGACTTTTTGCCAATGAAATGCATTTGAATCGTTTTTTATTTGGAAGTTTGCTGTTGAATCTATGCTTCTCTGCGTCTCCTTTGAACAGGATCTGGCAGAACTTATGGGCGTGGCACCTTGCGAAGGTGGCAAGGTTCCTCTGGCCGACATGATGTCTAAATGGATGGAGAGCAGGGCAGAGGTCACTGACCTCCAAGAAGCTCTTAGACAGGAAGGAGCAAAGAGGCAACGAGCGGAGGACGCTCTTCAAGTAAATTGGGAATTATTGCTGTTGCTAATTTGATACTTATATACAGAAAATAAACGCAACTAGAAAATGTACAATTTATGATACACGTATAATAGTGCAAAGTATACAAAGTCGTCAACTTATGATCTTTCAGCACAGAATTCAATTTTCAAATAATTGTTACACTGTATCGTGTTCTTATTCCTAAGATGAAGAAATTAAGGCTCTATAGAAAGTATAAGTTATAATTTTTCGATTGTGATGACGTAGATTTTATTATTTCGTTTTCATCCTGGTATTGGCAGGAAGTTTTCTCTGTGTAACGGTGTTGTGTTTGAAATCAATCAAAAAATAGATCATATTAAAGAATTATTTTGAAAATATTAAGACTATCTCGTCATTCTCATCACTTGCCAGATTCATCTCAAGAAGCCATCCCCTATGACGTCATCTGTTTCCATCCAAACTGATGTCATTCAGCTTCATCAGCCGACCAAAGTTCAATCCGTGTTACTTGACGAGATCAAGTGAGTAGGCTGATGAGAACTTGACTTTATGGTGGTATATGTATACTAAATAGATACTGCTGTCCTGCGCGTTTCCTTTTGTACACTGAAGAGCATATAGACCTACATTAAACAGCACAACGGCACTAGCTATTAGCATTCTCATCATGAATGAAATTTGAATCAGTCTTCGCTATAACGATGTAATTTTGAGCAAATATTTTTAATGTTGGTTATAATGATAGAGGAAAGCAGTAATGATGAAAACTGTTAAGCATTGTTCCTAACAGACTGGTTCCTAATCAGTAGGGATAGAAAACACAAAAGAATTGCAAGTATGATATGATGAATAATAAACTTTTTTCATTGTAATGTTAAAACAATGATATCATTTACATTGTCCCCAGGCCACCGACCCCATCCAATGGTGACAGTCCTGCAACCGTTTCTCTCCCAACAAACCTCCTGCTCCTTACACCCAACGAGCCGCAGCTTCGTGACCAGGGCGTCATCCCAAAGGTGTCAACGGTCATATCAGACGAAGCCATTCCAAAGAACTTGCCAAAGAGGATTGTGGGCGATGATCCGACAGAGTCCAACGAGATCCTGTCCTAGACTCATCCATTCCTTGGAGCTATGGGAACCAACAGTGTGAAGTGAGCTTTAACTCTTTATGTGCCATGACGATAGTATAACTTTTCCTTACACGTGAAAACCTGCGTGCGTTGATGTGAAAACGTACATGTGTGAAAATGAAAACTTATGTACTCAACACAGATTGTAGCGCGAAGGCTATGAGTAAAAAAGTTGTTAATACTTTTGACAGTCACTACTGTAATAATAATTGCCAGAGTCCAACTTATTTATATGTGATATGTCGTCTCTCACACGATCAATAGCAATATGTTATCCAGATGGGTTTGTAATCGAAGTTGAGAATTTACACTGGAACATAAATCCACGTTCCACATTGCGAATCCTGCAACCATTTGCACGATCATTTTGCATATTTTGCGCTTTCTTACAGAGATCAATCGTCCGAATCGTCGTCTGACGTCATGGTGGTATCTAGCATGGCCGACATCACCGCGTGGGACGAAACGACAGATCGCATCGAACTCGGATGCGGCGCTGTAGCCACGGTCTTCCTTTGTCGCCATGCCAACACAAAGAGACCCATGGCCCTGAAGGTTGGCTGGCATCTCTCCGTCTTCTGCCCAGACGAGGTTCGGATCCACAGCGCACTCAGCGGCTTACCGTGGTTTCCCGCCTTTTATGGCTCCTTCAAGATGGCAGACGGTCAGACAGCTCTCGCCATGGAATTCTTCGGAAACGAGACAGAGTGTCGGAGCTACACCATAGCCGACTGCCTCAATACCGAAGGACCACACCTCTCAAGAATCGATTGGTTTGACGTCATTGTTGACGTAGCAGAGGGACTCCAAGCCATGCATGACCGGGGTTACTTGTACAACGATCTCAAAGAGGACAATGTATTGGTCACTAAACAAGTGGATATTTGGAGAGGAAAGTTGATTGACTTCGGAATTTCTAGTGACATCAGCTCTCCTTTTGAGGTACCGGTGGACGACGAGCTCATATAGGAGTATGAAAGCACTGGAAATTGTGGACATATTGCCCCAGAGTGTTTGTTGGAAGGGATGCCGTGTTCGACGTCCACGGACGTCTACGCACTGGGAAAACTACTGATGGTCATCGGGCGGGAAATGGCGCAATATGATTTACTTTGTTACGGGGCGGAGATCTGTGGCGCTGAGTGGAATCAAAGGCCAAGATTGGAAGAGTTCATCACGAAGCTTTATAATCTCCAGCTATTTGAGGGAGGAGAGGATGACGCTAATAATTCATCCTCTTGCTGACTGGAGAAGCAATGATTTTTTTCCATTTTATTTTTATTTATTTGTTCTTTTTTTTGGGGGGGGGGGAGAGGGGGTAGATTTACGTAATACGATGTGGGAACAGCAGCAACTCCAATTATCTATGATTATGGGCAAATTACAAATGAAACTGATCAAAAGGAATGAACATAATAATGATCGAAAAGACCGGTAACCTATATACCATCGACTATCAACAGTGGTAGTAAAATACTTAGTACGCTCCTTTTATGAAGGCATCATATAAGAACCGTGGTCATATTGACTTTAAAAGAAAGAGGAAATAACATCCAACTATGAATTATGATTCCATATGGGGAAAAGCAAACATCAAATCAAACAAAACCAGGGAAGACAAATTTCAAAATAAGTAATGACGCGTGGTCGTCAACTCAAGTGACAAATGCCAATGGCAGGAAGTTGCTCTTGGGTAATGCAAGTGGTAGGGGAAATATGAATAAGTGTTTGGTGGGGGGGGGGGGGGCAGGTAATGGAATTGAAAGGTTTTATTCACTGCGTATGACTATTAATTCCGTGAATAAACCGACCAACCAAAATATCTTCACGTACATTGCTTTCATTTTCTTTAAATGCAGTCGTATGATCGTGATTGCTCATTCGCCGGGCCCTATAGTATGTCGGACTGGCGGAATGATGATTCGTTTGATAATAATAATTATGCATATAAATGTATATTACATCCAATTTGTTTCTGTAACATATGAAATGTAAGTCATGTATATAGGTGGCAGCATAATGTGGAACTATTGTGTTTGTGTGTAGGGGTGCATTATTGTGTGTGCGCGCTTGCGTGAAAAGTGATAGTATGTACAGTGACGTAATTATTGCATTATGCAGGTCTCGTGTTGTCATTACTTTCATTTCCATCATTTCACGCTTTCATGAATTAGGCCTACATTAAAAAATACAGGACAACTTTACAAACAAACACATCACAACCATATTTCACACACACACACACACACACGCACACGCACAAAGCATCTGTGTAAAAATACGTCACAATGTTGACACTGCGGAAGACCAACAGAATAGCAAAAATCTCAATGCTGGTGGTGAGTACCGTGGTTGTGTTTAATTCTTGTCTATAGTGTATGCTTCTCCAATTGTGGACAAGGTTTTTTCTTCAAAGGCCCCGTTTGAATCGGTTGTAAAAGAATCTCGGTACACTAGTAGGACCTACAGTGTATCTCAAATTGCTGGCGAGCTGCCAATTTCGCCTTCCATTTTAGGAAAAGCGGAGAAAACACTTCGGATGCACTGTTCTCGTGTGACGTCGGAGAGATAATGATCATCATCACCATCATCATCAGCAGCAGCAGCAATAGCAGCATTATCGTCTTTGTCATGATACATAAATCATTTCAATTCAATTTTGGTTTTATTGCAAATAAAACGGAATAATGAGATCACTCTCTCGGATGTAGACTTCATAAAACAATAAGCAATGTAGAGCCTACAATCTATTGCATGATATGAGACATCTTTTTTTTTCTTTTTCTATAATGACATGGTATTCATCGACCAGAATAATATTACATGATCTATACGGTAGGTCCTATATCGGCTAATACTATAACACGATAACTTTTTTGTCACTCACTAGCTTACTCAATATTTATATACTATTGACTGGCCTTGAGGGAGATACCAGAAAATATTGCCCAAACTGAAAGAATATTGCCCAAGTCGAAGACGAGGGCAATATTCTTTCAGTGCGGGCAATATTTTCTGGTATCTCCCTCAAGGGCAGTCAATATCATAATTATTTCCTATCCCCTAGGTAAATTAGGAAAATATGTGAATACGGCTATACACTCTGATATAGATCAAGCCACATTTGACTTACCTGTATACAGATCATCATCAACATGTCGAATAATTGCAAAATAATTGTTCATCAGTGTACATCATTCAACTCCAACTTCCAAGATACATGATTATATGTAGTTGTAACAGGCGAACTTCAAAAATCTGAACGTATTTACACTTTGTTTTTGCTTCTGTTTCAATTTGGAGAGTTGTAATAACTGATGGTCACTGTGCAGTTATTGAGCACAAAATATGGACTCGTCATTGTTTGACGCGTAGTGCTGCTGGAAGTGGTCGACCTTGTATGAGTTGATTTATTGGCGTTCCTTTGCGGTGCGTGTGTCCCGGATTTGTGAATGTCTCCTCTTTGTGATTGACCGGAATGTTTACATGTAAAGTGAATGGCGAGACCCGGATGAAGGGTGATACGCACTAACAAAATACCAGCTAAAAAGCGGCCCCGAAAAAGCCTCTTTTAGGTAATACTGACCATTAATGACCATTCCATCGCAGTTTGGTGTGAGGAAACGTTGCGTTGTTTACATTTGACCCTGCCCGTCTGCAACATGACATATGCCATCATAGTTACGTACCGGTATATTGTTAACGGGGAAATTTTTGCATACGAAATAGATTTTGGAAAGGTTCATCCAGGTTACTAGTATTCGACTTTGTAGATTTCAAATCATAATTTTGTGTATGCACAATCTATAGTTATCACTAGAGTTCCACGAGGTAGTGTGCAGCTGAGGGTCCAGTTCTTTGTTTATTTTATGTAAATGACCTCCCTGATGTGTTGGTCCATGCTAAGTGGAAGATGTGAAGTCAAGCTCTTTGTGGACTACCCTGAGTTAGGCCTATATTCGCAGTAAATGATAACGATGATGTAGGGTTGCCTACTGAATCTGCAAGCTAACTAAATCGTACTTATTGCACGGTCAAAGAAAGTGGCAGCTTCCTTTTAATCATAGGAAACGGTGTAAATTTATCCATTATGGAAGGAATAATTCATGCTTTAACGATATTATGGGTGATGTAAACCGGCCAATTCCTGTTGCTACACAATGTCATGTAAAGGATCTCGGAGTGAATTTTGACAAAGAGGTTAGATTTTGCCCGTCATATGAACACTGTCTGTCGTGCAGCGATTATCGTAAGACTGAAATTATCAACCGCACATTTTTTTGCGTCCTTTTAGATGAGAAAGGAGTCATTCAACTGTACAATTCTATTATAAGACCGACATATGGTTCTCCTGTGTGGCACCCATTTTGGAAGAAGGATTACTAGTGCTATAAAAGTATAGAAAAAGAACAGCGCTGAGTTACCGGCAGACCGCTCCAAATTGTACACTCACTTGGCCCTCCAAATCACGAAACAAGATTAAATCCCTTAAAACTGCCTTCACTAATGTATGCAGACGTCACAGAGCTGATATGATACAGACTTTCATGAGATTGACGAACTACAGTCTTCTGACTTCTTTGATTTCTCTTCCGGAGTGAAGGACATGCGTGCACACCAATTCATGATGATACTGGAGAAACATGTTGTTATGGAGGTCGAGAGAGGAAAATAAGATAATGGTAACTTACCATGTCACATATATCATGGACACCAAATAGATCACCACCATACCAGACTTTCTTAAAGTAACAACTAAACTTTATTCCCCCCCCCCCCCTCGAGCGCCATTAGTCTCTAGAGTCTCGAATCTTCCTCTGCCCACACGTGGGCCGAACACGTTACACTATAATTCACATAAATACATTATTCATAACACATGTTAACACTAACGTCACAGACAGTGGTCCTTCTCTCAAAGAGCAATGGATACCAGAAGTTACCATTTTTTTTGGCTGACATCCCATCAGTGAACTCGAGAGATTCTGGTGCCAGAACAAGATCAAAATAATAACGTACCCCGACGAGATATTTTTCTGTCCGTGCTTTATACTACACAGCCACTGCGCCTACCGATAAGTTATCAATTTTACAGTCTACTACGACGACACCGAGGAGCAAATACAATTTCCAAGGTATGTTACAGGGCCGGCGGAGCGTTTTCAAAAGTGGGGGAGGGGGGGAGGGGAGGGGCCACTTCCGGATTCCATGAGCTAACAAGCAAAAAAAAAAAAAAAAAAAAAAAAAAAAAAAAAAAAAAAAAGGTCCTCAGCTCATCCATCCCCTTCCACGTTTCTTCAGCAGAAGCAAAAAAGCTCACACTTCAACATCTCTATTTCTTTTTAGTGCCACTTAGGTACTTCCGGGTTAAAAAAAAAGGAGGGGGCCTACAGTGATGACACCTTATATATTCCTTTGTATGGTGCACAAAAAGTGTGTGTGTGGGGGGGGGGGGGGGGGGGGGGCGAGCCCCCCTTCCCACCCTCAGTTCCGCCGGCCATGTGTTATCCAAGGTATCAGTGACAAGTGAATGCAACACTCAGAGACGCAGCAGCCAAAGGAAAGATAACGTCGATGAGAAGCTGTACGAATATTTCGCGTAGAGGGCGACAGACATAATAAACCCAAAACATCCTTTTCTGTATCTCATACATTCACAATGGTAGGTCGATGTGAAGATTGCCTATAAAATCCCAAATAATCTCCGTCATTTCTCGTCAATCCATGTTTTACAGTGGTATAGCAAGAAGTAACAATATGATTAAAACACACGAAGCAGTTTTTTGCCATTCGTGATGTTTGAAAGTAAGAAAAGTGACAACATTTAGCGTGGCTCGCAGTAGTGGCTTACACCATCGAAGGAGTCGCTGTTGTAAATCGGTGTTCGCAGTACACTGGTGCAGTGTACAAAATACGCAGTAGGGCCTACATTACATAGTATTATAGTTGGGTGTCTGACACATCGAGACCCTCATGTTTTTCTATCAATAGATACTTAAAATATCTCACAATTTACCTGAAATTTTACTCACATGTAAAGATAATACTCTAAATTCACAAGCGCGCATTGAAAATGCGATTTGCGGGACACGTTCCAAGATAACTGCTTCGAACCCGTGGGTTATTTAGACTCGCTCAGCTCAGTATATTGCGCCGTATTTTGAAACCAACACCCCTATTTACCAAGTATCTAGTGAGGTGCCCGCACCTCGTCAGGGGCCCTAATAGTAATACCGTCACCCTGCTTAAAATTGTTACAAGCGCACTTAACAAAAAATTATGCCCGGGACTGTGTTCAGTACACTTGAAACCTGGCAAGATTACCACAACCAAGCAAATTGTGGTGAAAACCGAACAGTTTCTCGCGAAAATCTGAAATTTATATTGGGAATTCATGTTATAACTTAAGTCACCCGCATGCATCTTTTACATGTGTAGTCTATGGAAGCATCACGGTCACGCGCACACGTCTTTTACGTGCTTTGTCTATGGGAGCGTGGGTGATGAGTTGCGGGCCCCTTCCTTAGCGCACAACTATTCCACATCGTTCACATTTGACGATGATAGCTGCAAATTTTCGGTATCGATCAGTGAAGTTATGATTCTATTCAGTTCGGGAAACCCACTCACAAGGGGGGCCCCTTCTTATAAGTAACCCGTCCCCCTTATAAGTAACCCCGTCCCCCTTATAAGTAACCCCGTCCCCCTTATAAGTAACCCCCGGGGCACCCCTTATAAGGAGTCTCCACGCTTTTTTGCAATGCAACGCGAAAATGAAAGGACTGCGGCAATTCGCTTGATTATGTCCATAAAGCTTCACAAGTTTCCTAGTTAGAGTAAAGGCCCCAATTTTCGGACACTTAAGATTTTTTGCAATATTTATTCAACTTAAATAATTTTCCACAGAATGAAATCTATAATAATGTTTGTTATATAGACCCTATATCAAACTAATTTTTTCCAATATTGATTTTGTTAAACCGATCATAAAATTTCACAAAATCCCCAAATACTATCACCTTGTCAATTCCCCAAAATTCGGACAGCGTCTCCAAAATCCGGACACGCATGCAATGTCAGTACGCATACAAGGCCGCTAAAAAATCCGCGGGCGCCATTCCTTGTTGACGCAAAGTTGCATTGGGGATGTTGCGGCGCCCGCTCGTGTCCGAATTTTGGGGACTCTGCACTTGCATTCAGCCCCTGTACATTTATTCACTGTATCGGCACGTACGGAGATTTTGTTTTTCTTTTGTGTTTTTGAGGATACCATCACACTCTGAGCTTGCGATAAGTGAAAAATCCCGGAACAGAACGGTGTAATTTTTCAATTTTTAGCGCTTTTTCGACGACCCCGATTCTTTACACGGGCCCTAATTTGCGCGTGCTTTGGAAAAGTCGCGGCGATTCTGCGATTTTGACGGCAAAATTTGGGATTTTAGATGGATTTTTGGAGGTGACTCAGGCATTTTCGTGTCGTGAACGAGTGTGCTAGTATGTGAAACGATGTGATATGCTTGTGCTGTGACAGTTGACTTTGCTGCCTTGTGATAAGTGGCAAGTGTCCGGATATTGGAGGCCGGCCGAAAATTGGGGTTCTTACTCTACTCACGAAATTTGAGCAAAATCGGTTTGAGGCATCATATCTAAAATCATGGATTTAAATGCGATGTCAAACGACCCATGCGAATGCTGAAATGCGAGCGATTACTTGTGTGAGTGTCGCCAGGCGCGGCGGCGCGGCAATGCTTGAGTGCAGACGTGGCGACTGAGTACGAAAGTCTCCGTACTCAGACATCGCATTTAAATCCATGATTTTAGATATGATGCCTCAAACCGATTTTGCTCAAATTTCGTGAGTAACTAGGAAACTTGTGAAGCTTTATGGACATAATCAAGCGAATTGCCGCAGTCCTTTCATTTTCGCGTTGCATTGCAAAAAAGCGTGGAGACTCCTTATAAGGGGTGCCCCGGGGGTTACTTATAAGGGAGACGGGGTTACTTATAAGGGGGACGGGTTACTTATAAGGAGGGGCCCCCCTTGTGAGTGGGTTTCCCGAACTGTATTGGAATCTTCAGCATTTTTCCTGTAACGTTATGTGAGTAGGATTTCATAGAATTTCAGTGACGAAATGTGATTCAAATACCGGGTATGCATAAACATTAACTATGATGAGGTGCGGGTCACCCAAGTATACCCTCCATTGACAATACGTGTGAAATGCACGTAAATTTAATGCTTTTTGTATGTGCATTTATATTCTACGGTATCGTTCTGCTGTTGATCTTGTGTATTATCGGGTTTTTCAGTAATATTTTGACATCAAATCCCCAGCAGTGGTAGAACCCAGTCTCATGCGTGAAAGTTTGTTCTTTACGCGCAGTGCATATAAAAATAGAGGGGTTTCGGTTTCAAATTCAATGTAGTCTACAGTGTCGATGTGTTGGACACCAGGACTAGGGTAAGAGTACCAGCAGTATTCGGTCACCTACCGGTATTCGGTCACTTATCACTGATCACCAGCCAGTAAGTTCTATAACCGCAGCAGCGACCCCAACACGTACCGCATGGAAGCTTAATACCCTATGGCTATCGAAGAAACCCGTGATATGGCTTAGCATTTTGGTGACCAGAGACCAAAATACAGGGTTTTACACTGAAATTCCTAGCCGTACTGTTAGATCAGTCCGGGAAACCCGCTCACGAGGACTGCCCCCCGTACGAGCACTGCCCCGCCTCATGAGGCCCCCTGGAAGGCCTCATGAGGCCTCCCAGGGGGGCCTCAAGAAGCCCCCCATTCACTTTTTATTCATCTCACATCTGACGTATAAATTGTCGCAACTTTGCACGGTGATTTTTTTGTTACACACACATGTCCACTATCCATGATGAAAAGAAGAAAAAAATTCTGTCTGTTTTTTTTCTTCAAAACTCTATGTGAATTTATGCATGTGCAAGACACCTCATGAGAAAATGCTTGATTTATTTAGGGACTAGGCCTAGAAAAATTTACTACCATTTTTTGTATGCATTAGCGGCTAACATTGTCATTGTCTAAATGATTGACATTATTTTATGGCAGTGTACGTGTAGACACATGTACAGCTACCGTATGGCCACCACACATGTCATCGTGTGTGTCTACCATCCAGCCACGGCCACACACACACACGTTAGTCGTGGTTGCATCCATAGCCCAAGTGGCTTATATACAGCCATCATACGTTGTACCTTGGTGAATGTAGATTGTATCCATACGCAGGGGAGCGCTAGTAGAGGTTAGAGGCTTGCTATCACTGTAGCGACATCAACACACAAGTAGAGTAAACTGTACACCACACACCACATCGCAAAGCAAAGAAATTCACCTCCATGTATATTCTCTAGACAACTTAATTTTTCATTTGCTGACTTTTCTTTTCTTTTACCAGGCTGATACCGAGGTGAAAAAGAAGCGTACCTTCAGGAAGTACACCTACCGGGGTGTTGACCTGGATCAGCTGCTGGACATGTCAAAGTAAGGTCATAGAATTTAAGGCTTTCTTCATACATGCCCAGTCTGCTTTGATGTTGTAAATAAATGAATTTGTCCAAAGGATGCTGTAGCCAGTTTTGTTTAATATGTTTATCCTTGTTTGTTTTCTTTATCTTTTGTTTTGTTTAGTTTTAGGTTTCCCCTGTCTTCTTAATTGTAATGATGGTGATGATGATGATGATGATGATAATTAATCATCATCTTTATTAGCCAGGGTAGCCTCTTCATTTTTTTCAATTACTCTATCAGAGGACCCTGCCATTAAAATTACCATGGTGAATATGCCAGGTACCTACGTGTATTTATACATATCTTGGTCGAGGGGGACATGGTGGGTCAAAACAACTTGTCCAAGGATGTAAACACATGGCAGGATTCAATCTTGGAACCTGCGACTGAAATTCAAGAGTCATGTTCACTTTGCCACATAATGTTTTATGGCCTCCTTGTTGTGAGTGTTTCCTGCATATTTGGTCTGAATGATTTCAGTTTAAATGTTATTTATAATTCTGATTCTATTACATTTCATATGCAACTGAAATGTGACAAGGTAATGATTTAGCCATACCCTACCTATATAAGAGTAATCTTTTATTTTCAGCCATGGGTACAGGAAATCTGAAATTTAGCTATTTACTCTTGTTACAAGCAATTCATTTTGGCTAATGGATGTTGATACATTGTAATGTGCATGCTTGTAGAGTGATTTATGATGCTGATGAGACTTGGGACCATTTCTGAAAAAGCTCAGAAGTTTCTGCACAGCTGAAGGATAAGTTTGCAAATTTTGCAGTTCATGTGACTTTGTATTACAAATATCTACACTGTATGATTTTATCAAACTATGAATGATTTGAATTTGTCATGATATTGTGATTGGATTTTATAGCCACTGTGTCGCCAAAGTCAGCCTCAGACAAGGAATGCAGAAGAAGGATGTATTTCTTACAGTTTTATTGCTGTATCGCGATCTGGCTTTGATATCATAGACCTTGCTTTCCAATGATTTCACCAAAAATTGAATCTTGTTTTCCTGTCAACAGTGAGCAGCTCTCAGATCTCCTCCACTGCCGTGCCAGGAGACGATTCAAGCGTGGACTCAAGCGCAAACCTCTCGCTCTCCTCAAGAAGCTGCGCAAGGCCAAGAAGGAGTGCCCCGCCCTGGAGAAGCCAGAGGTAGTGAAGACCCACTTGCGAAATGTGATTATCGTCCCTGAGATGGTCGGGTGCATGGTTGGTGTCTACAACGGCAAGGTCTTCAATCAGGTTGAAATCAAGGTAACCAGCGATATAAGATACTGTAAAAGCAGGGAGTGTTTTTTCGCAAGGGTTTAATTTCAGAAATAAATGTTGGGCTGCAAATTTAAAAAGCAAAAATATTGCCACCTGATGTCCTAGCAGAGTGAACAGACGGGCATTAGTGCTCTTACGATAGCCTCAGTGTCAAATTTGCGAAAACAACATCTCAAGAAAAATGTCTATGACTTCCTCATTTAAGAGAACCATATTTTTATTTCATTATGATCGGCCTAATGAGAACGGAAATACACATGTCTATAACCAGGGCTTGATGTTAGCGGTGGCCCAGCCCACTAAAATTTGATGTCGGGTCACCAAATTTCCAAAAATGTTTTCTTTTGGTGGCCTGATTGGGCAGGTAACATTCAAAATAGAATGTTATATTTATTTTCCTTTTATTTGGGGCCACTGCATTTCTATTTCAGGCCACCAAAATGTCAATTTCATAGATTTGAGAGGCCCAAATGTGCCACCAGCGAGATATGTTAGTCTCAAACCCTGGGATAATTACTGTAAAAGGGGATATTTCGCGCAACTAATTTTTCGCGCTCGGCCGGGTAAGAAGAGTTTCGCGTGTTTTTAATTCCGCGGAATCAAGACATCCCACACAGGAACACAATTATGGCAAGCAAAAATATTCACATGCTTTTATTTTCGCGCTAGTTTCTGGTTGCGCGAAATGTGCGAAAATTTCAACACTGCAAAAATTTTCACTTTTACATTATAAATTCTTTCTTAGACTGTTCTTAACCAAGTCTAGTACATGTACCTTTATTTCATTCAAATTTAACCCTAAAAAGGCCGGGGGGGGGGGGGGGGGGGGGGGTTGAATCAACCCCCCCCCCCCCCCCCCCCCCCCGACATTTTTCGCGACTACTCCGCCGCGCGAAATTTGTTGACCGCGCCGTTCGCTGACTTTTTACTTTCAAGTCTCGCGCATCTTTTGACACCATTTTCGCGAAAATCGTGCATACCGTTACGACGCTGCATAACGTTTTATACATGCCTGTCAGACTGAAAATGGCTCAAAAACGTGATTTTGTGTATAAAGTCTATGCAAATGGAGTTTTCTCTTCTTATAAAGATATGATTATTTTCACTTTTATAAGCTGAAACTGATTAATTGTAGCGTAATTATGCTTGATATAGGTTCTGTCATAAATTTCGCGGAAAAAAAATGATAAAACAAAAGGTCGAAAAAACAAAGGAATACATAAGAAATTCATAAAACAATAAAATACATGAGAAATTGATTTTGATACCAAATTTTTTTTTCAAGTACATTGTTACGAATGCTACAAAGAATGTTTTCACCAAAAATAAGAATTCTAGGAGCTTTAATTTCTGATTTAGAGCAAAATGTATGATTTTATGCATATATTAGCATAATTAATCATTATAACGAAAATTTCCATTTCTTTTTGTATAGCTTGGTAGATTACGCCACCGGTAATGCACGTGCCAAATTTCATGGCGATTGCGCGATCGACGGCCGAGATCTTGGGGGGGGGGGGGTTGAATCAACCCCTCCCCGGCCACAGAACACCCAAAAAAGCCCGGCCTGGTTTGGGGTAATGTTTACATGCAGCTTATAATTTAAGTATGAAACTTTTTCTTTGTCTCAGAATTACATCTTGGAGATAAAGCTGAAAGCTTGGGCACACACTTATATAATACATGTAGTGTATTGGCACGCTAAAATTTATGTAGATATTGCTTCAGTTTCACTCTTTCCTTCCAAAATGATAACTCTTTAATAGAGGAAACTATTTCCCATTTATAAGTGAGCATACCCCTAACAGCTCTTAAATCACCACTTTTTATAGCAGTACTGCATTAAAAGGAAATTCTTTGAGGGAAGAACCCACATATGGTTTGCATCAAAAGACATTACTGTTTTCTTATTTCATTGTCCGCAGCCTGACATGATCGGACACTACCTCGGCGAGTTCAGCATCACATACAAGCCTGTGAAGCACGGTAGGCCTGGTATCGGAGCCACCCACTCCTCAAGGTTCATCCCGCTCAAGTAGACTCCCTCTGCCATCCACCACCAGCTCGGCAGCAAATCTCATGACTCGGATAATCACCTCAAGAATCTGTCACGATGGATTTCCAGAACAGTGTTTCGAGACTTTCCAGTGAATTTCCTTGTTCAAGGATTCAGCTGACACGCAAAAGACTTTGTACGTTTGAGCCTTGCGCTTCATTACAGCCATGAAAACCATACTCAATAAACCACAATTCTGATCACGTACAAGGATATACAGTGTTTTGTTTTGTTTTTGCTTCATGAATACCTTTTGTATGTTCTCTTTTTATTATTTATGAGATGAATGCTTATGTAAACATTCATTAGAAATACTCAGAATAAATGTACTGCGATCATGGAAAAGCCCTTTCAACTGCAGGTACATGTACAATGTAGTAACTTAGCCAATTTGGACAATATTCTCACTTTTAACCAATTTTGCCTAAGATTATTGGTTTACCAACAGGCAAGTTAAGCTTTTTGAAATGAAATTGGTCCTGCAATTGTCATGCATTCCATTGCTCAAAATTTGCTGTGTATTCACCATAATACACTAGAGATGTCAGCATGTAGGATTGGGATTATAGGATTGGGACTGTGTGTGTCACTGTGTGTTTGTGTTACTTGTGCTCCCGTTGGGATGTGTACATAAATAAACATACAATGTATAATATTCAATCTTGAATGCTGCCGCACCGCACTAGATTATATTTATGGCACATGCATACTTGACCCAAGTGCAATTGAATTTTCAACAGGGCCAAGCCACAGGGTGTACGTAGATTAAAATTTCATGACGCAAGACCAAATTATAGGAGGTAGACAGAACATGCACTTTTTGTTTTGCTACTGCCTATTTAATACCAAGAGTGTGTAGTGATTTATATTTAATCTGAACTGTGTATGGTTATTTGGCACCATGTTGCATTTTTCAACAGTCATGCATCACAAGTACAATTTCTTCTTTCGAGATTTGGTTCTGATTACACTAGTGAACAGTGCCTACTGTGTAGTGCATTATTCTACATTGCATGCACTGTGACTGCATCTTATTGATTGAAATCTGCATTTGGTTAATTATGCAATTTTCATATATACACTGTATAATGCAGCACATTTAATTTTAGATTGTGTACACACAATAGTTCACCGTGACTACATAATATTTCATGTCAATGATTCATTGACTCGTGTTCAATTTGCTAAATGATGCTTGTGAAGTGGTTCAGTGTGTAGATCTTCTACAGCAGACAACCCCTCATACATGTTTACTATAAAAAACACGTACATATTCATTGCTGATTAATGTTTAAACAAAGTTCTCTGAATATGGTGTGTGTGTGTGTGTGTGTGTGTGTGTGTGTGTGTGTGTGTGTGTGTGTGTGTGTGTGTGTGTGTGTGTGTGTGTGTGTGTTTATGTGTGTACATTGTATAAATTTCATTAAAGCCCAACAGTAAAGTACATGAAGCTATAATTTTGGTACCCGACTTTATACTTTGTTGTAACAAGAATTTTGTTAAACCATGATCATTATAACAACAGTGCACTGAATACTGTACAGTAGTTCACAGTCTTCAGAGCTTAGGCCAGGAGAAAAACATGAATTTGACAAATTGGTTTTTTTTTAAAGTGTTCATCTTTGGTGTACACGTAAGTACAGTGTACCGTGTACCATGTATAATTCCAGAATGAATACACACACAAACACACACATTCACAATTCTTCCATCAGGCAATAAGGTGGTTGTGTTACTTCAGTACACTCGTACAAACAATTCCTTGCATTTGGGACCTTTCAATACACATAACTCACATGCATTCTTATCTTCATTTATTTACCTACTGTATACGCTATATATTTCGCGTGGGTTTTATTTTCGCGAATTTCACGAGTCGGGAACTATTCGCGAAATTAACAACACGCGAAAATATTACCTTCCAAAATGAATCCCTCGCCTTGATGATACGAACATTTCAGTACTAGTATACCATGTCACGGCTTACCGAACAGACCATACTGGCTAAGCTTGTTTACGCACTAGCCCGACCAGACGCTGTTACTACGCTATGCGACGTACCATGTACAGCGACTGGGCTGTGTATAGTTACTTATGCACGTCCACGTCTACTTACGAATACTGTAGAGAGCCAATCCATTATCGCAAGGGGACCACTCGTCAGAAATCTAGCGCGATGGACTTAACTACTTCAAAAATGTTGAATTCTAACTTACTAGTTCGCAGAGTTTGGCAAGTCTTTTTCATGCAGTGTGTAACTAGTATCATTCTTATTTGCTAGGAAGTTGAAAATTCACACTTTCTTTGCCACTTCCTATTTTCTCTGGTCCCCCAATCGCGAATTTAACCATTCGCGAAAATGTGTGACAGCGGCAATTCGCGAAAATTTATGTACGCGAAAATTATAGCGTATACAGTATTTGCTTACTGTAACATAGTATAGTAGCCCTACTACATATCGACCACCTTCTTTTAAACCGACCGCGTATAATTCGCGCACTAAACACTTAATACGCACTTCTCTGCGCGCAAAGCACATAAAAATGGATTGGCTTTGAATGTAGATGAGGATGGTGTGGGAAAACGCGATAATTCACTGTTCATTAATGGTTTTAATCAAGGACAAAATTTCGAATGAATATTTTCACCGAATCGTAATGACAGCACAATGTAATGTCTATGGAAGTTTCTAAAAGGCTTCTAAAAAGCTTCGTACAACATGGTGTTCAATACAACTCGGTTTGCGTGCATTGTCAATGCAAAAACAGCGGTCGATCCTAATATCGCGATTTACCGCGGGGAGCTGAAACAAGGCCATGCAAGTTCGTCGACGATATTTTTGCACTGAAACTTCGAATCGAAAAGGGAACAACAGCATTTGATAGAGCTGGATTTTCTCAATCACGTAGGTCAAGTTTTTTACGTGAATTTCAGTGTTAAATATTCTTATCAAGCAAATACTGTAAACATTAGACGGTCGATGAGTACATGTAGTAGGTCCAACCCTACTGTGAGTGCAATTAATCCAGATACACAAACTTCCTCAGTTCCTTCCAAAGAGGTGAACTGGTTCACCCCACAAAGCCACACCAGAAAACATGGCAATGATAGTGACCCCTTGCTGATTCACCCCAGGTGAGTAGCAATACCAGGTAGTCAGCAAATATTATCAACCAGATACTGGGTCAGAGTGCCATACAAAAAAAATGCACACACACTCATTTAAATAAAAAAAAAAATGCACACACACTCATTTAAATAAAAAACAAATACAGTAACACAAAAAGCTGTCAACACTAGAGAATGAGAGCCCCAAGATGTTTGAAGAATGACTGCATTCAAACAGCATTTTATTATAACTTTATACAATATCTGTATGCCAACCTGGCATACATGAAACCTCCATTCAGTGCCCACTGCTCTATAGCACGAGTCTAGTTTACACCCTGCATGCCAGAGAATGTCCAAGAGATTGAAACAGTAATGATGTTGACCATTTGCATTGATATCAAGAACTAAGACCAAGAATACATGAAAATCTTGTAGGAACAAAACCAGTTTTCCTATACTGTACACATGTAGTATTGTATGTTTGTTAAAAACTGGTTGATGCAATTTTTTTTTCTTAACGAGGGTAGTCCGCAATAATAATGAAGTCCCTTTGTTCGACGTTTCCTATACCCATAAACTTGGTTATCAGCGCGTGAGTGGTTAAGCATGACATCAAATCACGCAACAAAGTAGTTTGAAAATTGGTTTGTGAATAGCTAGACACATATACGCCTCAAGGAAATATCTGATCAGTCTGTGTATGAGTCATATGCAGTGCGAGTCACAGAAGTACATGGTGGTGTATGCCATGGTGGAGAAATGGCAGCATCTACCAGGTCAATTGTGGCCATTCAGAATTTTGGTAGGAGAGTCTTTTTCTCTCTTCATAGACGTGGTGGTTCAGAATGACCAGCATTGCACCCCATTTTTCACTTGTCACTGACTCTGCTTTAAAAGATAGTTCAAAGGTCTTGCAGTCATTGGTTAAAACTCTCAATGCTATTCTCATGTTGGGTTAAGTACAATTTTCCTTGATTATCGCACCTGACAGATTCTATTGAAATCACCTGACTTTCTTTGGCGAAGATCAGTTGGGGCCTACTATTATGTGCTTGCTGACACTCTGATGTCAATGTTACTTATACATAGGTCTGTATGAATAACAACATTTCAGGCAAGGGCTTGTGTAAAAAACTGCACACAGCAAAGCGACTATATGACTTTAAATACTTTACAGTATCTGCCTATCACTTTATGCTTAAATATTTTACAGTATATGCCTATTACTCAGACTTTCCCATGCCAGGTGCTCTTGGACTATTTTCAAGCTATGATGCCTTCAGAACTTGAGATAGCGCTCCTGTCTTCAGTCATAATTAAGATTGCTCATACACATGCCAAACTTAAAGAATATGAAACTGTACCAATACACTTCTGTACCATAAAACATGGGGAATTAGATTGTAAGATGTGCTATGGGTCTTCTGCTGCATTGGGATTTTGTCAATACAGAGTATTTACTTGTTGCACCTTGCACACAGCAAAGAGGTACTAGGCGAGCCTCGCATACACATGTACCTCCATGTACATACTGAAGGAAAACAGGTATTTGTGACTCTGCACACTTCAAGATAAGAGGGGGCGACTTTAATAAATCTCTGTACACACGATTCAAATATTTTGCCCAATTGAATTCAGTCTTGGCCATTTACTTCCGGTACCACATGGTGATAGTCTTTGACCGCTTGATTTTTTTCTGAAGCTGCAGGACACCATATAGAAGAGCTTCAGCAGATGGAGGGCAACCTGAAAAACAAGATAAAAGGTTACATGCTATTACAAAGCCTTCATGACCAATTCTACTCTTCTGTTACTTCAAGAACACATAATATTACACATGTACTTTTGACATAATTCTCTCTTTGTTTTATACTTAGGTGAAACAAAAACAACAACAGAAAACCAAATGAAAAAAAAAAAAAGATGATTGTGACCACTTTCATAAATCCCATTTAAAATGTCATTACAGACACTCACTGATAAGTGATTCTTTCATAAATACATCAGCACACTGTCATCCCCTGATATCCTATCACATCAAAACCTACAGGGATAGTCATACCCTTTCACTGTGCATATTTCACATCATGCAGAAACTAACTGAGATTTGATGGAACAAACCATACGTATAATCAACCACAGTTAGTTGCTGTTCTTTTAAGGGATAAACATTTGACAATACACAGCTGTGACTGAATAACCACAGGGCAATTAATGGTCAAGGTTCGAGGTTGCTGGGTCCAAAGTACCCTTGACTATTCAACTATTTGCAACCTACAGTTGAGACTCGCATTTTAAGTAGCAGCTCTTACATATGCATCCACTGCACAAGATTTTGTAGAGAATGACAAATATTTTTTCACAGATCATCCATACTGTCTGATGCATTATGTGCTAATATATTACTGTATTCTACAATGTTTGCAAACAATTTTCAAATAACATAGTCAAATCAGTGAAAGTGACTCTGCATCAAGGTGAAAAATTAAAAATCACTGAGGGAAGAACTTGAATTCGCAGAAACTTTGACTTACAGAATGGAGTAAGAAGACATTTTTTCCATGTCGATTGAGAAATTTACTCCAAGTCATTGGCAAAAGTAATTGCAAAATTGATTTCTTTTAGTGAAAGAATAGTGAAAGGTGAAAAAATTAAAAATCACCGAGGGAAGAACTTGAATTCTCAGAATCTTTGACTAACAGAATGGAGTAAGAAGACGTTTTTTCCATGTCGATTGAGAAATTTACCCAGTCATTGGCAAAAGTAATTGCAAAATTGATTTCTTTTATTGCAAGTTAAAAGTACTATATAACACCTTAACAGATCCTTGTAATTTGACTGGCTGTTGGATATTGATCATTTGTCCCATTTTACTAAGTTACATCATCATTCGAGCAATTGTGGCTCCATATACCGTGCAATCTTGGATCCATGCAATTTGCTCTACATTTGTATTGCATGCACGCCAAGAGCCCAGCACACTACGTACGTAAAACACTTGCATTTGCAGAGTGCATGCGATCAAGCATATTAACGAACAGCACATTAGTGTCTAGCGCTCAGCACTCTCTTATCTCAGATCTCCCACATTTTCTTTTGTTTCTAACTTCATAATACATCAAATGACAAGGATCTATTTTTAAGGTGCAAGATATAAAACAAATGATAAATATTTCACTCATGCAATGGACAGAATATTTCATTCAGTGAAAGACGGAATTATTGACCCATTCAACTTGGCTGCGCCTCGTTGAATGGATCATTTCATTTTTCACCTCATGAAATATTCTGTCCATTGCACTCCATAAACATTTATTATTTGTATACCATTGCATACCAACCTGGTACGTAGATGTCAACTGGGATGATCCTATCACAGCCCCTTACCACAGCATACGAGTAGTGATAGTAGCCACCTCCATTTGCACAGCTAGAAGGAACAAAACATATAAATGATATTTGATGGAGTGAACAAGGCCATCTAAACCACACAATTATTGCTATTGCACTCAGTTTTGCAATGGCAACAGGTAAATAACCAATTACAGTGGATACTGAAACCCATCTTGGTGAAAAACAAACAACAAATAAACAAACAAAGAGAAAAACCTTGTGGTCTCTTTATAGAACTTATTTAGGGAAAGTTAGACACACTACACAATGAGTTCATAATCCAATCTTAACACCAGTGTGGCTCTGATGGGTGTGTGATGCTCTGCACAAAGTACTCACACGCCAATCAATGTGCATTTCTGTCACTTCAGTGGACTCCCATTACAATGAAGTCCTCATGACAGGCAGTTTTCTTTCGTTATATCAAAATTTTGTTATAACCAACCAAATACACGATAAAAATGCATAGAGTGGATAATTTTTTACTTCGTTGTAACTGGAATTTCATTATAACCATGTTCGTTATAACAGGAGTGCACTGTATTGTCAAAATTGATGGAGCTAGCACAAAATCTTCATTTAACCCATTGAGGACAGACTGGTTTTGCTACAAC
This sequence comes from Diadema antillarum, assembly GCF_040938485.1. Lineage (NCBI taxonomy): Eukaryota > Metazoa > Echinodermata > Echinoidea > Diadematoida > Diadematidae > Diadema > Diadema antillarum. The sequence goes on along the minus strand of NW_027271576.1, from coordinate 173,112 downwards.
ACGCATTTCCCATAGACACCTGCCCAAGTTTACTCAGGACTCGTTATCAGCGGGTTAATTAGGGATGCAGCTTAATGGAGTCTTTTGTCTACAATGTTTTTCATGAAAAAGCATTTCATGATATGCAAAATTTCTTCTTTGCAAGACACTGTATTCTTAAAAATATTGGTTTCTCTTGAGATGGAAATTTTTGCATAATTGCTTATTTGTTATTTCTTATTTCATTATCATTTGTGTGTGTGCGTGTGCATGCTGGGCCAATTTCAGTGAACTTCCCATGCACACAAATTCATGGATGAGCAAATCTCTGTACAAATGTGAGTATCTCCTTTAAGATGTTAGCACTGGTTTTGCTGTGGTTCAGCAGAGTACAAAATCTGTGAAATGTTAACAACCTAAAGTACTCCATGTTTAGTTTCAGGGTAGGTCTCTCTCTTTCTCAGCTAAAGACTGAGCTGAGAATGACCTTGCCCAGGTTTAGGTTGACAAAACTACTTAATACTCAACGAGGAAATTTTTACTTTAATATTATTTTGTTCTATCACCCTTTTTTTGTATAGATATGAATATGGTTCTTTTTAAAAGGCAGCCACAATCCTTACAGAAAAAAAAAAGAGTTCCCTTTGCTAATATCATCATTGCTTCTATCATCTTCTCCTCCTTGATACATATATCTTGCGTATTGCTAGCACAATTTTCTATCTTTTCAATCTTCATCTTTGAATGTCTGGATTGGTTGTTATCGGCTACTCTGCATACTGCTCATGATACACACAACTCACCTTCCCATTGAAATAACCCATCGAGGCTCTGGCATCTGGTCGTAGACCTTCCGTAAAGCGGGTGCCATCTTGTTTGTCAGTGTTCCAGCGACGATCATCACATCAGCCTGCCGAGGGCTGGCACGGAAGACCACACCGAATCTGTCCATGTCGTATCGCGGAGCAGCAAAGTGCATCATCTCCACGGCGCAGCACGCGAGACCAAAAGTCATAGGCCACAGGGAACTCTGACGGTTTCAAAATTGATTGCTAACATATAAACCACATAATCTTAATGCAAACACATTGTACATCCTATTGACGAGGACTCTTATTCATTTCTTTACTTTCCTGCTTTGATCTATATTTATTGAACTTTCCGCCACTTCGTAAGATTTTTGTTCAATTTGCTGTTTCTAAACATTCATATTGGCATAAAATACAAAGACAAATTTATATAACCATATTTATGATATTAGCATTAAATATACAATGTAAAAGGCAAGTAGGAATGCCCTGAGATCATTAATAATAAATACTTTTCAACCCCAAGGTTTTTATTGCACATGAAATCAATCTAAGTATTCCAGCCATAATTCTATGAGGTTTCTCAACATGCAGTATCAATTTGTTATGAAGGTTTCTTTATGTGTGTGTGTGTGTGTGTGTGTGTTTTATGTTCAGGCAGACTATCAAGATATGCACTTAAACTTACCCTTCTTGCCCAGTTTATGACATCATCAGCCTTGGCAACTACGAAGTCTGCTGCATTGTTCATGGAAAAGCCACCTTTCTTTGCAGGTACAGCTGCAGAGCTCTGTTGCCTGTATGGCACAAGGCTGTGTCCAATTGAAAGGGGGATCGAAAAGGAGCACACAGTGAAGAAAAATCTTGTTTCAAACTGTCAAGTCCCATGAAATTTATCAAAATACAAAACAGGAGAATTACTAATCCTAATGTGTACATTGTGCCTAACATGTAGGGTCTTATCAGAGTTCAAGTTTTAATTTCAGCTGTTCTTATCCATTGCTCAAATTAAATAATTCTGGCATTCAATCTTGACCATGAAACATTTTGAAAATCTGACCACATTCTGTCTCTTTCTTTCTTTCTTTTTTTTACTGTACAATCATAAACAAACAACATATGCTCAGCCACAAGGGCTGATCTTTAAGTGTTGTACAAAACTATTTACTAAATAATGGATGAATTAGAACAGCCACTCACACAATCAACAATCTCTTGCACCACTAAAGAGCAGAGGCGTAAAAACTCACTCGAAATTGGCAAAGTAACAGAAAATGGGCCGAAGCCTCACCTGGTGCACTGGGTAGGGTTTGGGGTGTTCTTCTGTTCATGGAGGGACCTGGCGGGCTGCGACTGTGAGCACACTGCGGGCAATGTCCTGACCGGGAGACTGGAAAACCGCCCCAACAATGCAAGTCGGCTGATCATCGTGCTCGCCGCTACAGCAATTAAGAAGATTTAGATATTAAGAAAGATCTACTTTCTTGAGAACAGAGATACAGAGCAGTTTCCTTGCCACTCGTCACTTGTACACATGTAGCTGTTATCCCTGAAGAACCCCTAAAAGGTGCAGGAAAGACTTAGAACTTCGTATCCCCCTCCCCATCTACACTGTAGTTTTGCTAAATAAAAAAAAATAACAAAATCAGATAAATTTATTCCATTTAGATCATAACAATCGCGAGAATACATTTAGAGTAAACAACCCTGTTTGTAGCAGGCTTTGTACAGGGTGCCTATTTGTAGCTGGGGGCATTTCATTCATTGATTAAAAGGCCCAATCAGGTGTTACAACTGTACTTCCGATAACACTTGCGACTAACTCCTGCTTGTGTTCTAAAGTGGGACTAGGCACGCATGATGTTTATTTGCTGTTTTATTGATGAATGTAAGTGCCCCTGCCAGAAATAGGCACCCTAAAGCAAACAAGGTTGTTTACTCCATGCAATACGATACCAAATTTGTAGCTACAGTTGTATACTACAGAGATCTGATAGGACATGCCCAAAGAAGTTACACTAACAGGCAACTTGCATTGGGACGCCCTGATACAATTGAACAGTTTGAATACGATTGATACAAAAATTATCCACAAACATGATGTACAAACAAACACAAATACACACACACACACACACACACACACAAATATATAAGCAAGGTACAGGTTCACAGACATTACAATAAAAGAAAGAAATCCACTATATACAACCCTAACCTGGGCCCTCGTTAGCTAATATGCATGCACAGATGCACATTGAAATATTGAATTGTTAAGAGTTGCATATTTGCAATTTAAACTGCAACAGGTGATGTAGAATTCCACTAATAGGCAAGCCTTTTTAACCCTGGGGTGCTCCGTTGTACACAGGTATGCTGCTGATAAGCCTGTTGCTATCTCCTAGCCATGACACCTAGCGCAAGCGCAGCTGCACGTTTCATATCCATCAAAAGAACAGTCGTCGTTCTCAGATTCCGCTTGACTGAATCATGGACCTAATATAACATGGACTATTCATGGCAGTCTTTCTTTGATGTAATGATCGTCACCGACACCTGATTATGTGCATCTTAATGAGTACATTCAGGTGTCTTGACAATAACAATTGTGTAATCATGTATCGTCACTAACAAAAGAATCGTTTCCCTCATTTCAGTCTTGTTTCGCTGATGTGCTTTTTTTCAGACGGAAATGTCTTTGGATAAATACAGATGATGAGGAGCAGCAAACCTGAGATCATTACAAATTTTGTGCCAAAAGATGGGTAATTGCTGATTCGCACGTTTTCGCTCACGCATAAGACCTTGCCTAATGGAAAGATATACACTGTATCTGTTCTCTACCATTACCGTCCCTTTTTGCTCTGGAATAAGCTGGAGAAATGTGAAATATTGAGATCACAAATGACAATCATTCTGCTAAAATTTTAGCTTTCTTTTAAAAACGGCCTGCTTCTCCCAAGCAAAATTGTTTGAGGTATCACTTCTTAACATACACCACAAGTGCACATTCACTTTACTTGATTTTTGTGAGTTATTTTCTTCTGCGCATATAGTTTGAGATTTGTCGAATCTCCATCTTGTTCTTCTCCCGGCTTGCTGGCAGCTGTGACGATCATGGGATCAAAGCAGTGAAGCATGCTAAAAATGTCTTTTGTGTTACTTTTGAGATGTACGGTTGATTAAATTAACGATACAATGAATGTCTGTGTGTATTAGGTCCATGACTGAATCAAGGAAACCATCAATTTGGACAGAAAGACTATTGGAGGAACCAAATCTAAATGTCCCACATCATAAGTAGTCAACAATTTAGCCCGACCAGATGCAGTGCAAACTGAAAGCATGGTATGACACTTGTGTACTGTATAGTGACAGGGGCTGTGTAAACCATTGTAGTGATCAACAATTGAACTAGGGTTCCTACAAAGTAGACCTCTACATCTGTATGAATTCAAATTGAAGCAAACTCATTTAAGTTGGATTTTCTGCGTGATACTGCCCCGTACAAGTCGAAAAATCTTACTGTCCGCAGTCCAAAATGCTTTGCGTTCGGGCTGGTCACAGTTGTAACGTTAGAAACCCATGCTTTTGCACACAGTCGAATTTTGGCACTTGAGGTCGAATCTTGGTGCAGGTTTTTTACACACATGCTTGTAGGTCTTTAATAGGTTGGTACACTGTAGGTTGTTTCCTGGCTGCTCATGTGCAAAGCTAGACAGAAAGATCTATCTGTCCGGAGGAGTCTTTTTATCTTTGTGACATTATCGCTCTCCTCGGAGCCAGTCTCCTCCGCAGAACATATCCCCAGCGATCAGATAAAATTTACAGACCAATCTCTCGGTCAAATGCAAAGCCTACTGACATACATGTATACTGTTTACAACATAGTTAGAACATTTGTAATCATTAACTATCTCAAATGAATTGCATTTTGTTTATTAAGTCTAGACAATAAAATCATGAAAATGGGTTTGAATTATGACACATTTCCTCAGGCTCATGCGCAGGGATGCCAAGTTCAAAAAAATTTTATGAGTGAGATTTTCATGATTCGGCATCTCGGCATGCGAATGTGCGCGCGAGCGAGGGTGTGGGAGGGGTTTTTCCCCACTGTGGCCTCCCACGGTAGGGAGCGTTTTTCAATTTTTAGCTCTTAATGGTGCAATCAGGTGCACACTTAAGTGACTATTTTTAACTTATTTTGAAAGACAAAAGGGAAATATACCTTCATTTGCAGCTTAGCCTTATCACTTTAATTTTTCTGAGCTATGCTCATTATCATAGGCCCTAGTTGCAGACTTCGCCTGATGCCTGAGAAAAATGGGTGCCATGCGTGAGATCAGATGGCCCCTAGTGGCCTAGGTATAGTCAGGTATCCTATTACCGAACGGTATCCTATTACCGAACGCGTACTTTGTCAATGGAGCGCGTACAACAACTCGAATACGCATTCATTGCACTACGCGCTGTTATCTCACAGGGGAAGCCATACAGTGCCGAAAATTGCTAAACTGCAGCAAAAAACAAAACAAAACGTAATTTACCTCAAATTTACGTAATAATTGCTAAAATTTCGATGTTCGTTGTCCTGCGTTAATAAACATTGACCAAAAATGCAATGTACAATTTTCCCCATACAGAGGGCGCACGTTCGGTAATACAATACGATTTGCGTCGGTAAAAAGAGACAATTTTTGTGGAAGGGTTATTTGAAATACGGATTTTTTCTAGAAGTTGGCTTATTTTTCAAGTATTTTCGTTACAGCTAAAGTCATCAGCATTTCAATTATCTATAAGGATATTTTTGGCTGAATTATTGCATAATGTTGCCCGTTTGGAGCAATAAAACAAAAATCGTTCGGTAACAGGATACACCTCCATACTTAGTAGCTCTGCATGCGACAATCACAATTGCTCTGGTCATATTTTCTCCAGTGAAGGTCTTCCACACAAGTTTATGGTTGGCAGTAACCCCGTCGCGGGGCGCTGTAACACAGTAACCCTTTACGGTACGTATTTGTCCGTATGGGGTCGCTGCTGCGGTTAGGTTGGCAGTAACGGTTAGGGTTGTGATAGGTTTTTAGGTTTAGAATAAACAGTGTGATGTGAGGATTTATTTGGGTTAGGGTTTACACTCAGTAATTTACTAGGATCTACAGTACGTTCTAACAGTAGTTAGATCCTACACCATTAGCATTGTACACAGGGACATACACATGCCATCTATTTTTTAGTGATTTTACTACTGTACAAGCGCTTGATGAAAACGCACACACACACACACACACACACACACACATTATCAGCTCAGTCAGGGCATCAAAAGTTTCAAAACATTACTGAATGCTAGAACTGTCGAACTGAATCTTCGTGACGGGTTGCATAGCCCTTTAAGAAGAGAAAGAAGAAGACGAAGAAGAAGAAGAATCTACTCACAATGTAATTTGCACGCAGTCGCCATGTTTCCCGCACTGTTTTTACATGGGAAGTGTGTAGTCTTCTTCGCGACATCGAAGTTTTCGTAACACTGACAAGGCATTGTCGTAGATGGCGCTAGAGCAGAGGCAATGAGGGACTGTGCGAGAACGATCAACAATACCATTTGGTTGCCTTCTAGTCGAGTAAAAAATAAACAATAAAATCTAAAATAGTCATTAGTATAACTTCAGTAATGATGTATGATATGCGATGGGAAAATTCAAATCATGGCATACATTAGTATGAAATTCAGCAGACACTGCACAAAAAGTTTTGTCATTTTGTGAATGCATGAAAGAAAACCTGGAAAGAATGTCGGTTGAACGTCGTGGGCATTAATTGACCTGTAAAGATAGGAAAACAGCGGTATGATTTTTTTTTTTAATGTTTTATTAGAAGAGTCATGAAGAATCACAATATTTACAGAATGATTCGCATGATTAAAATAACAAGTTTACAGTATATAAAACGGGAAGTTGCCTGTAATTAATTACGACAAATTTCTCAATCATTTTCTAGTAAAGGTTATGCTATAAAAGATCGTATTTTGAGTAAAGGATTGAAGACATTATTACAGTTATTGTATTAGCTTTATCAAAATTTTGTTCTGCTGGTTTTCATGAAAGACAACGGCCACTATAACAAACTTTATAAAGTCAACAATACAGTCAACCATAATAAACTCACAATTAATAAATATGCTTTTAGATTCTTTTAATAGAATCACTGCACTGCTATAATGCTAATTCTGACTTCATTATACTTCGAGGAGGAGAGATTTTGCTATCACTCTCATTTCGTGTGCTAAACAATGATTTTGTTTACGACTCAGAGTCTGGAACAGAGACAGCTGGTATGGGAATTACGAGATAAAACGCTATATACATAACAGAATTGATGTAAGTTATCATTTTCATTCATCCATTGAAAAAAAATGCTTACCTGTTACAAATAACGTTAACTTTGTTTTTCATGCTTTGTGACTAAACAGAATATGATGTGAATTATGATGGATTGCACTAATATCTACAATGGTCGAACGTTCACAATTATGATAATACTCCAGAAGAGTTTTCAAACTTTTGCCCTTGACGGCGTCCGCCGTTGCTTCGGATTAGTGTTGCCCAGGTCGACGAGACTTTGAGGAGCAAAAAGACACTTCCATCATGCTCATCTCTGCCAAACTGTAGATGATCAGCTCACGATATTGGACATTTTTTTTCTTTGAATGTTCTTGGTAATTCATTTTATAAAAATGAAAATAAAAAATATGATATCATGATTTTACTTCATCTTTATAATACCAGGGCCGGCGGATCGTTTTCAAAAGTGTGGGGGCCCACTTCCGGGTTTCATGAGTTTATTGCCACTTACGTACTTCCGGGTTAAAAAAAAGCGGGGCCCAAAGTGATGACACCTTATATGTATTCCTTTGTATGATGCACAAAAAGTGTGGGGGCCCGAACCCCCACAGCCTCCGCCGGCCATGAATACTATAAATCTGACCTATTGGCTATAGAGTGAGAGACTGGTATATAGTCCTGCAGCAAAATATTCAACTCTGAATCTAAATGCGCCTTTGAAACAACAAAACAACAACAACAATAAGGGGGTATCTCACTGAGCGGTGAATGCTTACGAACGTTGCGAATTTTGGATTCGCCAACTTTTCTGACGAATGTTGGCGAAAATCAGGGTTTGCCTCTGCCATTAGCGACATTTTCTTGAACTGCATGTCCCAAAACTCATTATAGTCCTATATACAAAAATAACGAATGGTGTTTTACCTCTCAAAACAAACAAAAAACAAAAATTTCCTATAGTGGAGGAGCGGGGAGGGGGGGGGGGGGGGGGAGGGGCTGCTGGCCGACGGGCATAGAATCTCCAGACGGCCCCTTGGAACGTAATGGGTCAATTTCTTTACTCACTATTTTGGGGGAATTTTAAGAGGCAAGGATATATTTTATAGTCCGGTTGCAATGAGTTTCTATAAGTAATGGAGGCTCGACAAAATCCAGTCAAGGGTCCTGATCACTGACGATTCTGAAATTATTGTCAGGTGTGAGGTGATGTGTGTGTGTGTGTGTGATTTTGTTTGTTTGTTTGTTTGTTTGTGTGTGTGTGTGTGTGTGTGTGTGCAGGCCGGTAACTGGGGGGTACCCCCCTAAGGCGTTGCTCCTTGGTATTGCTCGGTATAGGCCTAGGCCCTATAAATGACGGAACTGATGCAAACTTGCCATAAAAAGGTCCACTTTTTCTAATTCTTGCTTGTTATGCTGATAAAATCCAGAAGTGCCCCTCCCCCACATTTGAAAAACGTATAGCGCCGGCCATGGAACGTTTCACAGCCCAGGTCCTGGATATATGATGGGCTATATGAGTTAGTCATACCAGTCAAAAGTTGGACAAACATGACAGTGATAATATTGGCAGGTCAGTTTGTAAGGCCACCTAGAGATGATTATGGCTTACTGTCTGTCCATCACCAACTACAATAGCCAAACCAAAATACATAATGCAGTATAAATATATTCGTTATCCTGTTTTCATCCCAAGGGAGGAAAGTAAGCCCTATTTTTCCCTTGGGCTAAGGATTCTTCATTCACTTTATGAAGCTTCAATACACATAGATGTATTTGTAGGAGGAGAGGGAAGAACGATGAAAGGGAAAGAGAAAAAAAATCTTTATTCTTAATTTAACCATCACTATACGATGTTGAGCAGGTGAGCTGTATCACACAACAGTAACATGTCGTAGAAGGGGAAATAAGTTTTCCAATTATTATACATGTATTTTGCGACGAAGGAAAATACCTCGGGATTTCCCCTGGAAGACAACGAATGGACTATAACCTACGCTTGCTTTGTCCAGGGATTCGAACTGAGTGTGATCCAAAGAAATTTTATCTAGGTCTTTGATACAATGGGATCGAGGTGCTTTCCTCTCACCTCCCTGATAATATCTAAGTTTAGTATAGAAGTATGCTATGTACAGCACTCGATGTTTACACGCGTGCGTGCGCGTGCAAGGGCCTTCGATGAACTGGCGGACGAGTGAAGTGCGTCATGTATACTGTATGGATGTACGTATCGTACACTGTGTGTGTGTAAATTACGATAGGAGGAATTACGGAATCAAAATAAAAAATAAACAAAGAATAGACCACCAGTCAGTTTCGTCTTTGATCGTCTGCGAGCACTTGTGTAGGGAATTCTGACAGACTAGAGTTCTACTAGCAGCAAGAGCTAGCATATACAGCTAACAATACGTCGGTGGGACCTAATGCTTACTCTCTTATCACCTTTATTCAGGCCTTTCTGTAATTCCCTCACCGCCTTATCGAGCTCTAGGTTGCAGCAGCTGCTAAGACGACGGTCTTGGATGGGATCTCCCCCTCTCGCAGCTCGTATGTCCATACACTTCCTCTCATTCCTCTGCATGCAGCTGCCGTAATACAGTACACCGCGACCCTCGGGGCTCACCCTACCGCTACCGTACCAGGATCCGTCGACAGTCGTGGGACGTTAAAAAGAAGAATTCTCGCAAATCTACGATTGGCTTGGCATTTTCTTGTCTCCAACCGGGATAAACATTCTAGACGCCGTCCACTTCACTTCGACTAGGGCCTAGAGTCTATATTCTAAGCCAGTCAGCGTAACGTGCAGACCGTAGACGGCTGCAGACGGACGGGATCAGGATCACCATGTCCGAGGGCGTCCCGGGCACGGACGAGTCGATAGTCGACGACGTTAACGGGGAGCGATCAGCATGGGTGATGACAGAGCTCCGCGAAGTTCTGAAAAGAACATTTTCTTTTCTCACAGCAAGACAGCTTAATGTGTGTGCAAGGTGCGTAACCCACCTCAATTCTCATTCCCTTGTGAGTGGATAAGGGTCTAAAGACAAAGTTAGCGTCGAAATTCTTTTGATTAAGTTGTCTTTCAAACGTCTGTTATTATATTAGATATTCTAGATCTTTCTTCTTTGACCTGGTCCATGTTGACTGTCAAAAATGCCAGATTATAATCAGTACCTACATGCAACTATAATACACAGCCCCTAGCTGTAGCTGTGAGAAGTTGCACGGCGTCTGGTCGAGCTATACCTACAAAATACATGTAGGGCCTACATGTAGCTGCATTGACTGCTTGCTTTTGAGTTGGTGCATGATCCCGCATGAAACAGGAGCATGCTATGAAATACAATTGGTGTAAATGAAGCAAACCATTTTATAGAAGAAATGAAAACAAGAACTAGAATCTCATACCAGCTTTTACTAATGTCAAATAGCAAACAGAGTTGGTCATGGCTGTTGTATAAATTACTACCTGCTATAGTAAAGTTCTGTGTTTTGACTTTATGACATTATTTCTTGTTCCTGTTATGATTTGGCCATTCTCCATTCAGGGTCTGCAAAGTATGGCACAAAACAGCTAGGAGGATTCTTGCTAGGCGGCAAAACATCCACTGGGTGGTAGACTTCAAGTCGTCCCATCCCAAGGGCCAGACGTCACATCCACTCGGCTTCTTTGGTTTAGGTCTAGAAGGAAAATTACAGGTAAAATGAGTTTGCAAACAGCACCAGCAGCTGCAACTGCCTTAGATGACAATTAGTTCTGTATTTGATTGGGGAAGAAAAGAAAAAGATAAAGAAACAACAAAGCAATGAAAACCTAGTTTTTGGTAGTATGCTGGGATGGTGACCAAACTTTGGAGATACACCATTTCAGAAGATTAAAAAATCTGCCATTTTTTGTTTTTGTGTGTGTGTTTTTTTTTTTTTTTTTTTTTTTTTTTTAGAGTTTGTTTGGAAAATTGCACCATTGAGGAAGGTACACATACTTAGAAAGTCTCATATAGGCATATTATAGAAGATGATTCTCATTTGAATGGCAGTATTCGGCATCAGAAATCACATGTAGTTTCAGCACCCTGTATCTTTATGCAACAACAAGAAGATGATGGAAACACTTAATTTAGTGAGCATATAAAGTGGAACAGCAAGATTCTGTATTGTCTGATAGAATACAGATATAATTTGCCTTTGTTCTTATTCTTCACATCCATTTCTATTCCACCTCCCCCCACCCACCCCCCAGTCTACTGACTCTCAGCCCAAGCTAGCACTAATGTTCACTGAGTTCTCAAAGGGTGCGGAGTACAGGGCCAATGGACCTTCACGGAAGAAGACTGAGGACAGTGGTCCCAAGAAGGCACAGGAGGTCGTTGACTTCATCAGGAATCTGCTCCCAAGTGACTGCATCCTCCTCAGCTTGATGACACCTGGGACAGTCGGTATGCGTGAGAATAACTAGTATAGCCCACTGAAACTGTTCTGATTTTGTTATAGCACATGATCACCACAGACCGCAACCTGAGTCTTCTTGTCGCAGATGCTCAACAGGTTGTAATTATCGTCAAATATGAAGAGCAGCTTGCGATCATGGCAACCTTTAGATGATAAGGTTGATGGGTATAAAGACGCTCCAAAAGTGCAATCACATCATGTCAGTTTTCAGGTGCGAAGGTCATGGTCAAATTCTTACATGTCTGTAATGTAAGAGATCATGCTAAGAATGATAGATTGATCATACATGGTCATGATATCAGTTGGTGCTTTGTTTTTGCTCATGAACCAAAGGTAAATCTGTACTGTCTTTGATACCAGTTACGTTTGTAAAAAAGTTAAAACTTGACCCAGTGCATAACAGCTCACTGCAGGCAGCAAATTATAAAGGTTGAGTAAAAGATACAAACACTATTGTTGTGAGGATTTCTTTCTGTCAGCCTTGTGACATGTTTCAATACATGTTGCAGCACTTACAATTGTACACAATATTTCATGTGTTGTTTGATTTCGGAATAGCATGGGATTTGTAGAATTCATGAAAACAAAAACCCTCACAAAATACATGGCGTATCACAGATCTGTGTTTTCATGTCTACGCTACCTGCCTTTATGAGTGCAAAATGATTCCTAGAGGTGACACAAATTAATTTAGGAATGAAAACACTAGTTTATGAGAAACTTTGAAGAGTGAAATGGTAAGACAAAAAAAAAATGCTAGGTGATTTTTTTTTTCTTTCTTTATCCTGTAGCTCCTACATGCAGTGAGAGCACCAAACCCTGTGACGAGAGCGAGTCCGAGGGAGGGGCGCTCTGCGCCCTCTTTCCAAAGCTGCCTGGGGTGGAGATGAGCCTTCTGCCGGTCTCCCTCAAGCTCCTCCAGGGCGGGGATAAGGACACCCTGTGGCAGCGGTGGCAGGAGACCGGGCTCTCACCGACTGACACCCAGTGCATCCTCCTCTTTGGGTGGGGCTTTACGACGGGGGTGCAGCAGGCCGCTCTCGAGCTGCAGCGCTTGTTCCTAGAGAAAGCTGGCCGCAGTCCAGTCATCGCTGGTGCCATTGTTAACCGCCTCCTCAGTAAGGGTTTATTTTCAAGGTAAGTGAGATATGGAGGACAGTCTGAAGTAGATACAGATAAAAAAAAAAACTTGTTACAATGGAGTTAGAATTCAGGTCCCCAAATTATCATCTATACAGTGCGTATCATAAAAAGGTAATCCAGATTTGGAAGGCTATTATTTCGTAATTGTCACCAATGGAGAGTGCAGTGTTGATTGTGAGGAGAGGGGAACTCTTCATCTTTCAATTGATACCTAATTATGTTGACAAATGTCATGCATGACTGAGCACATGACAAATTGCACTTTTTCCAAATTTTAGTGTTATCGTGAAGATACGGAAATGGATGTCTCACTAAATGATGAGATATGTCAATGAAAGTGGTCAAATTAACAGGCCAGCCTTCACGACTGCAGGTTTGTGTTTTTAGGGTTTCTTCTATATCTTTTATGGTCCATGACCTTCAACATAACCACGTTGTTGATAACTTGTTTGCTCCCACAAAAGGCTAACCCATTATCCATTTTTGTCTCTTCATATTCAAGACATGTGTTGAATATGAGCAGAAAAAAAAATTGGACTGTGTAGGTTGGCCTTTGTGAGAGTGAGCAAGTTATTGGACAGGTGGCCATTTTTAAGGTTGTGGACCATAAAGTGTGAGAAGAAACCCAAACACAAATCCTAAGTACAAACCTGCAGTCATGAAAGCTGACCTATAGATTTATTTGGTCATTTTCATTGACACATCTCGTCCATTCAGTGAGACCTTACATTGTTCGTTCATGTGACACTCAAACTTGGAAAAAAGTGCCATTTGTCATTGTTGTTTTTGAAGTTCTTGTGCTCAGTCACGGATGACTGTGTCAACATAATTAGGTATCAATGGAAAGAGGAAGAATTTGTCTTTCCTCCCAACCACCATTGTGCTCTCCAAATGGTAGCCCTCCAAAGTTGTATTACCTGTAAATCACGGCTTCCAATGGTAAACAATACCTTTAAAGATTGAATGGACTACTGTAGTTTGTTATAGCGAAGTAGTGTGTGCTTCCTACTAAGGCTCCTAATAAAAAGCCATTCATTGGAAAAAAAAAATCATCAAAGTCTCCTGTATTTTTGTATTTCATCAGCTGAATTTCACAGTCATTGCATTGTTTTCCGGAACTTTGACCAATTTTGTGATTATTCTTATCAGCATTCATACAAATGTAAGAGAAATGTGTGGAGAAATGAAGAGAGTTTATTAATGCTGCGGTGAGATTTTCATTTATTGACAAGATAATGATGATGTGATGCTGTTTAAATTCATATGTCTCATCTTTGCAGCAGTAGGGTACCAAAGTGTGATGTCATAGCTATTCATCGATCATTGCCATGGAAACTGGTTCTGGACAACTTCACCTGGCCCAAGTGTTTATGCACGCACCTGGGCCCCATTTAAGATGTTCGGATAGCAACTCTTGCGGGAAAGGCAACTTCCAAAGGCAAAAGCCAATCAGGAAACTGGGTTTTTGTAATTACCATCGACAATTGAAGACCTGAATATAAGAACGACCCAAGTCCAATTTTTGGCCAAAGTCAGTTTGACATTGGAAATTGTAGCTTATGCATGGACTCGTCTTGTGTGTAAATGTTAAATCCTAATTACCCCCGGAAGTGCCTGAAATGAATGAGTTAAATCTTATATTAATGTAAGAATGAAGGACTTGGGTCATTCTTACATTCATATTATAGAGCCCTCTCTCATCCTTCTCTCATCTCTATAGCAGAATATCATGTATATGAATCAAAGAACGACCCAAGTCCATATGATTCAAAGAACAACCCAAGTCCATCACACAAAATGGCCTCTCCACAATTAATGTAAATGTTAATTGTCATAATATATGTTCTAATTTGTATACAATGTTGCCTTCTCATCACAATTAAATAGAATATTATTGGACAAATAAAAAAGATATGAAGTTTTTTTAAGTTTACTCAAAATGGTCTTCCATGGACTTGGGTCGTTCTTATATTCAGATACTCAATTGCCATTCCAGCAAAAGTTGTTTATCATATCAACTGTCTATGAAATGGGGCCGTGGTTCTAGTCCAAGCTATAACAATACACGTAGGTGTGACATCATCACTTTAGTACTCTATGGCCTCATGGTGCTGTAATTGACAGGCCTGAAATGTATGACCACAATTCATTGCTAACCAGGTCAGAGGAGTCCTCGGGGGTGATCGGGGTGATGTTCTCTGGGCCCAACGTGCGAGCCGCCTCGGTGGTGCTGGGAGAGGAGGTGCGGCAGCGAGAGGACACGCGGAGAGCCATCTTGAGGCTGAAGGAGGCCAACATCCATGCCGGTTCCGCCTCGCAGAGCGTGGGCTTCATGTTTGCCTGCGCCGGCCGCGGGCAGTTCTTCTACGGCTCCAAGAACGTGGAGAGCGAGGAATTCCATCGCGTGTTCCCCGACACGCCCCTCTTTGGGCTGTTTGGTGGAGGGGAGATCGGCTGTGAGAACCTGTCCCGTGGGGAGAAGATTGACAATGGCTGTTTGAAGTCCATTGCCCATGCATACACCACAATCATGTGCCTTGTGACCTTTGACCCAAGCTAAGAAGAATGCCTACTGATGACGCCTTGCTTTGGTTGCTTCACATCACTTTCAGGCATACAAACGCTTCAAGATGGTGTTGCGGGCAGGTGCAGTTGGTGGCAAGATCTCTTTGGGCTGTGAGGGAATACACTGCCAATTCTCTTTGTCGCACAACAGGTAAGAAGGATGGGCAAGATATCGGTGCATCGCTGCCTAATTTTTATGCCTCAGCCACGAAGTGGTGCCGGAGGCATTATGTTTTCGGGTTGTCCTTCCTTCCGTCCGTCTGTAATGAATTTTGTGGACAGCGTAACTTAAAAACCTTTTGAGGTATCCTAATGAAACTTGGCATGTAGGGGATGAAGTTGTGCCTATCAACTTTTTGGTGCACATGCTCAAGGTCAAAGGTGAAAAGGACAAGATCAAATATGTAAAATTTCACTATTTCCACCATATCTAGGCAATGCCGGAAGATATTTTCTTGGAACTTAGAGTATACATGTATTACCCAATTTAGATTCTCTTGTGAAAGTTTAGGGTTATGAGGTCAAAGGTCAAAGGTCAAAAGGTCAAGCAAAAATATTAAAACTTCACTTTTTTCTCTGTACCTTGGAAATTGGTATCTTCATGGAACATAGTATATATACATGTACTGACTGGCAGTGATTATCCAGAGAATTTAGGGTTCATGGGGTCAAAGGTCAGGGGCCAAAGGTCAAAGGTATTACTTCAAAATGTTACTATTTCCCTCATATTTATGCAATGCCAGCAGGATTTTTTTTTTTTACACTTGGTGTATGCATGTATAACCTAATAGAGATTCTCTGGAAAGTTTTTTTTTTTTTTTTTTGCCTCAAAGGTCAAAAGGTCAAAGATCAAGTGAAAGTGCTGAACTAGCTTTTTCTTCCATATCTCGGAAGTGGCTCAAGTTATCTTGAAACTTACTACATATTTATGCATGTTCTGCCTGACAGTGAGTATCGTATGAATCTTAGGGTCAAAGGCCAGATGAAAATGGTAACAATTTACTATTCAATACAGAAATTGCGCTTTTTCTCCCTACCTTGAAAATTACTTAATGCATAAACTTATGAATGGGTCAAAGTCAAGTTAAAGTCCTGAAATCCCCAAATACATGCTCTCCTATTCATCCAATTAAACCTAGGTCAAGGAAGGTGAACATTCAACACATTTGTGACAAACTTGTCATTTTAATATTTTGCCAATTTTGTGAAAATGTTATCACACATTGTCCACATGTACTATAGACCTATTAGGAGAATCATGCATTATGGCGGAGGCATACCTGTCGCCATAGCAACATTTCTAGTTCTTTTTAGCACAAGCTTATATCATACTCCAGTGGCCATTATGAAGCAATGTGTCAATGCTTGTCAATGTTCTCCTTTCACTAAACACAAACTGACTTGCATTTTTCCATCTCATACACACAGACAATCATTGCCCTTTCTTAAGAGTCCTTGGCTATTATCTAGAAGTCTCAACTTCCCAGACCATACACATTTTGAATTTGCTTATTCAAACTGGATGCAATTGGTACACTCCTTTTCTCTCTTTTGATTGAAGCAGTATTTGAGCAAATATTTGTGTCTTCACAGGGATGTTCCCATTTGTTGTGCATAAATGACTATAGTTAATAGGTCAACTACAATATGTGTTATGATTGGTTAGATTGCATCACGTGATTGTGCAAAACTTTTGGTATAGTGAACGGTCATGCCTGTATTGAAACATGTGCAGAGCGCCTATGCTTTTATAGTCCATTCAGTGGTACACAGCAGGGAGACATAGGATCAGGCAAAGCCTTTCAGTATACGAGCACGTGGAGCACAGGACACAGAAAGTATGCAGTTTACTGTATACGCCAAATATTTCGCGAGGTTTTTATTTTCGCGAATTTCGCAAGTCAGGTGCTATTCGCAAAATTAAAGACAAGAAAATATTGACTCTGACCCCGATATGATTGTGACGTATGCGTATCCATTTCTCCATTCAATACAATATTAAAAAATATGGCACTCGGGGATAATTCTAATTTGCTGTTCTGTAGTCTAGTTTAGTGCATGATAGAGCATGCACTAGTTTGTATAATACTCTATGAGCTGAAATTTTTGCAATGGTTTAAATTTGTTGATTTTTGCAAATCGCCTGTAATCTGTAAAGTAACACAGAAATATAAAAACGTGTGAAAACAACAGTGTGTGAAAATATAATTTCTGTAATAAAAAAAATCAAGTGATGTCAACTTTGCATCATGCGCAACTATAACTGGAGTAACTGGACATAAAATGTAGGTCTAGTACACTGTATTGGACATGATATAGTGATATCTGGGCACAACAAGTGCAACAAGTACAACAAGTGCTGAGTACTTCGACTGCAAAACACACTTCTAATTTATATACAGAGAATCACCAAGTAAAAAACATCCAGTTCTGGTATTGTCACTTGTTATTCATTCAAATTTATTTTGTGAAAGGTGAAGTAATGATTGCTAGACCCTCGCAGCTGCAAAATTAACAATACTAAAAAATGTCCCACAAGAAGCAATTCGCGAAAATATCTGCAAAAATTTCAGCTTGCTTCGTACATGGATATGGTTATGGTTTATGGTCATGTGTTTACGTAGTATGAAGAGTGAGTGGCCACTGAAAGGCAAAGCTCCGTGTACCTGTAACTTTGACACAACAGGGTTACACTCTAATGCACAAGTTTGATCTTACACTTCTGTAAAAGAATACATGTGACCCTGCATCACAAAACCAACAAAAAGTCACCAGACATGGATTTTTAGTTAAGAGCAGATTCTGAAAGAGCAGACTTTAGGCTTTAAAATGATGTCTAACTCAATTCAAATGGACTCTCCTAATCTATCTAAATGTTGGAAAGAAAGCACACACTCTGGAAAAGTGTGAACTGAGGAAAGAGGCTCTGAAGTACAGGGTCTATTCATGCTCTTAATCTCTAAAAACAGGATGTAAACCACCGGAGCAACAACAATAAAGGAATGATCAGATTAAGCTGAAATTGAGCATACTTTATTAACACATTCTGTAGATTAATAATGCCAACTTTCAAAGCAGTAGCATCATCCTTTCTAAAGTTATTAGAGTTGAAAGTGAAGAATGTGTACAGGGTTTTTTAGAAATGAAAAGGGGACTCGCCTATTAACTCAACTACAAAAAGTCTTTGTAAGACACACCTAATCACACTATTCAACAAAAAAGTGTTTGAGAAAAACTGCTTAAAACACTTTAATTTCCCATTGGTTTTGTGATCCAAAACTTAAGCATATTGTAGAAGAAGACTTGCTCTTTCAGAATATTTAAAAAACTCTAAGATTGGCTAGATTGACCCATTTCACCTATTTTCAATCCTCACACAAAATCAGTGCATGTGACTTTTTGTTGGTTTTGTGATGCACGGTCACATACCCCTGTAAGTACTTCCCTTCATGCCTTAAACCAGTCATTGTGGAATTAGGTCAGTGAGTACAACCTTAAAAGTTTTATGTCTCTATGTGCTGTGTACCTCTTGCTCATTGCATTGATATGAATTTAATGTTGACTAAAGTCCACTCAAGACACAAAGAATTCTTCTTATCTGTTGTAGAGGGCAGTAACTGGTATACCTGATAATGGAGTGATAAACAGCTTTTTGATCAGTGTTTGAACAGCATATATTGACCTTTTGTTCACCTGCACTCATGACAAAGCAAAGTAATTTCTGACCGACTTTGTGTTTTTGTTCTTGATGTTTTAGAACCTCTCTCTTCTCTGCTGTAGACATCACAGCCTTTTGGTGATCGTTGATGCAGTAATCTTTTTCCAGCCTTTGGAATACTCAGAATTAAAGTCGTGTACAAATCTAAAGGGGATAAAACTGAAATCCCATCTATGCAGTAAATAATTGGTATGCTCATTGCATGGTGTATTGTAAGCATATTCATCATTTTTTTTCTTTGCTTTTATAAAAGAATGACCATGTTGGGAAATTCAACATCCTATATTAAGCTATGTACAAATAGGCTGTAAGTCTAAATGAAAAAAAGAAAAGAAAAAAGAATCAGTGCCCAAACAGTTAACGTACCAAAAGTTTGTATCTGCTGCTTTTGATAGTGAAATCATGATGCTTGATTTATCATGTGTTTTGAAGACTATAAGCCAGTTTATGCTTTGAGTATGAGCAGAAAAAGTTAATGGTCTTGTACATGTAATTCACTGAGATAAGCATGTGTATTGTGATGATTATTCATATAATCCTAATGAATGGAGCTTGCTAACACATCTACCTGACATCAACAAAGTCTTCATCAAAGCCTAGAATTTATTTGGCAGTGACTGTACAAAAAGTTTGTTAATGCATTCCATGCAAAACAATGGAATGGACTGGTCAGCTGGTGTACGCAAGCTCATTTAGGGCAGTCTTGTGAATCTTGCTTTGAAAACAAGTGAAGTGCCTAGCCAAGTGAGAACAAAAGAAAGGTCATTTGGGAAATGTGCAGGCGAGGTAATTATGAACTGGCTTGTTAGGCTGTATCTTTTCTTGTGAATGTACAGTAAGTGTCAAGTAACAGTACATTGTGATGTTGTGTTACTCATTTTTGACATCTGTAATACCAAACTGTACAATGTTGTCTTGACATTTTTGTTTTCTGTAGCTTGGCACGGGAATGCAGTATGTATGGGAACATTGCGAGTGTGCGCAGAGTGGTACAGGTACAGCTTTACATGTACACTGTATGTTATGATACTGTAGATTCTTGCTACAAAGAAAGCTAGTACAGTCCGACCTCTCTTATACAGATATTTTCACGAATGAGGAGATCAATAAATCATCGTAGATATTTTTGCGAGATGTTGTTTTCGCGAATTGACAATGACACTATCGTAAATGTGCTATTACCATAGCATATGGCCACATTTTTGTGTGTTTTTGAATTAGCGATCCAACTGTGATTCGCGAAATTTGCGAAAATGAAACCCTCGCGAAATTTGCGAAAATGAAACCCTTGCGAAAATTACAGCCTATACAGTAATTATGGGGGGGGGGGGTTTCAAACTCAAACAAAATTTCCACACAAGTCACATAAATGACATATATTTCCTAACATAATGAAGTAAACATACATTCATATCAAATTTTTGTCTAAAATAACATGCATTCTGACATTCACTACCCCCCAAATCACCGCAGGGACATGGACAGAAAATTTGTCATTAAAGGCATGTTACACGCGATCGTTCATTGGGTAAGCAGCTGCGTGTATTAATCATCGAGTCTCCCATATCCAGCCAAATTCCTTATCTGGATAAGCCCTGGTCCTGACATGTTTGAATAAGAGGGGTTGCATTGTATGCCAAACTCTTGTTACATGTGTCTAAGAAAGAGTTTTTAGGTTTTTGTCTTGCCTCAAGAGTTCAAAGATTCTTTGTATTATTGTCTTTCAAACCCTGGTATAACAAAGTTTTGATGTAACGAAGTGATTTCACTGGTCCTACAGAGTTTCTCAAAGAGTCTAGTACTGTAGAAAATACATGTACATCTGATTTTTTTTTAAAGTGATATAATGCCTGTGGTACTGAAAAAAAAAAAAAAACGAAAAAAAAAAAAAACTTAATCATGCATGCTTGTATACAGCATTTTTACTTTTTGACTGCTTGGGGGAAAAAGCACTGTAAATAATATTTGAGACAGTATCAACAAATATGCCCATTCAGCAGTCAATTTTTTATTCACGTCTAGGTCTGCATACGTACATGTAGGTGATGGTCTGTGGAACTATACATGTCATATTCAGTATACGTTGGGAGGAACCATGTACAACTGTATAAGGAGTACTGTTGTAAAGAACTTGTCTTCATTCATTCTATACACAAGATTACTTCACTTGAGGTGTAGGCCTGTTTACAGCTGTACAAGAAAGAAAATCTATGAATTTATTGACATTCAGCAAATGATATCAATTGTTTCAGTGTTCATATGTCACTGGTGTGACAAGAAAGCTGTCTGGTGGTTAGTACATTGTATCAGTGTCTTCCATGTATGCAGTCATACATTGCATGATTAATTGGCCTTGGCCTGAGTTCTTCATCACCTGTGGAGAGACATGGTTTTGACACCCCTGCACACAACTCCCTTCCCCCTTCCTTTCCAAAGAAGGAGATCAAGCATATTGTAGAACTGTGTGATAAAGATACAGACAACTCCTGTTATAACAAAGTCCTCAGGACTGGCAGTTTTCTTTCATTTTAGCCTGACAAATAAAGTATATTGATATATTAAAGAATAATTATGGGACTTGAATTATTACTTCATAGCAACAAAATGTGTTTATAAATGTGGTCATAATAGCGTGTGTTCATGATAGAGGGTGTGCATTGTATTGTTTACCCTATCCACAGCATAAACACTTCTGTGGACTGTGGTTGTGAAGAACACTGTGTTAACCAAACTATTTTGCTACAGCAAAATAATTTTTCTTGCCTGGAATTTTGAAATTTGTCCGTATATTTTAATCATTTTTGCAAACCCTTTATATGTTACTAACAAACTTCGTGTAACAAATGTATTTTACTGTTCCTAAGTATTTTGATACAAACTGAGAGTCCAGTGTGTGTGTCCTGGCATCATAACATTCAGCTTATCTCTGCAGGATACGAAGTCAGTTTCCTGTGCTTGGTACATTGTAGTTGCTGATAACATCTCAGTGTTTGTTGTGAGAGCTGTAGATTTTCAGCTCAGCTTGACCCTTGACCCTTGACCTATCTATGACCACTACGCCTGGCACCTTGGGCTGGGGCCACCCCACCCCACCACACACACACACACACACACACACACACACACACACACACTAAAAAAGTTAAGTGGCAACTACAAATTGTAGTGTGCAGCACTTGCACATGACTTGCTACAAGTCATGTCTGAAATGAACAAGGGGTGGAGCATATACACATGTACATGATTTGCATATTAAAATTAAGTTAGTTTGTATTGGTGAGCAATGCATGTCTTTCTTAATTGTCTGAACCAAATTATGTGGGATACTGGTACATGTACAAAATGTACATTATTAAAGATGCATGCACTTGTATCTTTATCAATTGGAATTGTCTTATGGGTTCAAATTATGACAAGACATTAACATTGTATTATGATTGTTGCAGTGCTTCAGTGATATTCGGATTGAATGAGTAAAATTATTTGCTTTGTCGGGTTGTGTAGGAGGGCTCTTGCAAGCAATCATTGATATGTACTTAAAAGTTACATACAATAAATAAAATGGATGCAATATGCTCATATCACACATTGTAGACATGTTTCTCTTTAGTGAGGCCTTTTGTGTTTGAGTGTGTGTGTGTGTGTGTGTGTGTGTGTGTGTGTGTGTGTTTTGTGTTAGAATTGTGCTAGCATTCCCTGTCGGTATTAGCTCACCAGAACCAAGGTTTGAGTGAGATACGTACTGTGATCATTCATCTAAGATCTTTTTGTGTGGCGAATTCTGTAAACTGCTTGGTCAATTAACCATGCAAGACATATCCCTTATTCATGAATGTGACCATTGCTCCCTCGTATTTCACATTGTTCAGACATGTTGTTCATTTGTACACATGACAGCTGTGGGCAGTTTGAACTGTTACAATTTACTACTTGCTAGCAGCACACTGTCCTACACTTGATTCATATGAAAGAAAGACAAAAAAAAAAAAAAAGGCACAAGTGGTGGGTATAGACCAACATTTCTGACATATGAATTAGTGGTCTATGGTTTCATGGAAGATCTTTAATATACCAATGAGATAACATTACCAGATAAAATTGTTGCCCTTGCTCTTGTGTAATACAAGCAAATGATGGATTCCACGAGGCTGACGGCCGAATGGAATATGGCACCAAACTGTACAGTGTGCGTCATGTGTCATGCGTCCCCTGGGGGTCCAGAATTCTGAAATTAGAGAATCTTTTAAATTCTTCCACTATCAAACCAGAAATGATAGAGCAAGGAAGTTCAGGAGATGGAGTTGGAACAATTTCATTTCCTTTGAACTGGATCTGCCTCACAGATAGGAGGACATTATTTGATTCCTGTGTGATTGCATAATGACCATCCTCTCTCTATGGAAGATACAATGTCTTTTAATATGATGGTAATTTGAATTATCTTTTTTTTTGCCGGGCCTACTTAAAGGACAAGTTCACCTATTACCTCTGTGTAATATATATGTGGATTCATACAATGCAGCAATATTAGTAGAACACATCATTGAAAGTTTGAGGAAAATTTGACAATCCATTCAAAAGTTATGAATTTTTGAAGTTTCAGTGCTGCAATCGCTGGATAAGAAGACTACAGTGTACTACACTTTGTGATGTCACATGCATAGAACACTATAAAGAAAATATAAAGAATATTCAAGAGTTCTTGACTTGCTTCTTTCAGAAGGCAGGGGGAATACATGCAGAGACTCCAACTCTCCCGCTTTCAACGGGAGATCTCCCGCCGAAAGCCCGTTTTTGCAAAATCTTAATTTCTCCCGCTTGAAATGATTTCTTACTCTGTGTCATCGTATGTTGTAAAATAAGCCTTAGATAGCACGAGATAACATCTAGGACCCTAGAGTTGGACCCCGGCAGCATGGAACTTAGCGCTTCGCGCACATCAAGTTGGAGTCTCCCCGTTTGCTAGGGGTTTCAGGCGGGAGAATCTCCAGATCAGAAGGTTCTTAGGGTTGGAGTCTCTGTACATGTAATATTACCCTTAACATACATCAGTATCTTGAACAAGTTGAGGCAATCTGTAGGGCCTACTTCTTCAAAAAATGACATTTGTGGCATTCTCTTTATATTTTCCTTATATTGTTCTATGCATGTGACATCATAACCTGGAGCAGTCTTCTCATCCAGCAGTGACTGTGCAACAACTTGAAAATTTCATAACTTTTGATCTGATTGTCTAATCTTCCTCACACTTTCAATGATATGTTCTGTTGATACAAGCTGTATTGCTGCATTCACTCAATCAACATGTATATGAAGGTGAACTTGTCCTTTAAAGATGAACGATACAAAATGGTAGAGACACAGGGGTCTCTTTAGGTAATAGCATGGAGCTAGGTATCCATGGCAACAGTATACAATAATGTGTCCAAGGTACATAATTATTGTAGACTTGCAATACTCTTGTAGGCGCTATATCTACTGGGTTTCTCTACCTTCCCCCCCCCCCCCTAGAATGGTGGAAAGTAGGAGGGCTTATTATAAAGTTCTAGTGCCTGCATCTACCGTAGTCAATGAAGGTGCCCCACAATTTTCGTAGTCGAGTGCTGTAAAGCCATTGTACATGAATGCATCGACAGAATTTGTGTGAAACTGTAACGAAGTCTAAACGCTAAGGGGTAATCTGCATCATGCGGGGTGGTCAAAACTAAGACCCCGTTTACAGTGCGAGGCTCGGCCGTGGCCGAGCCCGCCTTCATTTCGGTGTAAACGTGCAAAAGGCCAAATGCGGGGCCAAAATTGGCCGTGCATTTGGCCACGCTCTGGAGGTGGTCTCGGCCGCGGCCGAGCCGTGGCCAAGCCCCGTTTTTTCTCAGTGTAAATGCAAACTGGGCCAAATGCGAGGCCAATTTTAGTCTGTCTTCCAAACCCTCTGCCCGTACTATTTCGCTATTCAGGATATTAACCCCCTCAACGTCGAAAACTAGTATAGTTTACGGTGGTTTTGTCCTGCAAAGAATTTTTCCTTCGGCAAAGGCCTTTGCCCGAACGACGACTTCGTCGCCACAGAATTCAGTTGGCAAAGGGTCTGAAAACCAGACTATACCAAATTGCGTTTGTTTACAAGCAGAGCGCCACTACGACAAAATATTGAAAGGTTTGAATTAAAAGCGCGGCCGAGCCTGGCAGTGTAAACGGACAAAATTGCGGGGCTCGGCCTTGCAATTGAGGCTGGGCTCGGCCGCGGCTCAGCCGCGACTCGGCCCAGCCCCGCACTGTAAACGGGGTCTTATACTCAGTCATCAGAAAAGTTGACTTTGCATCAAATGAATACCAATAAATGTGATTCAAAAACACACAAGCAGACAAATAAACAAACATGTGCATCCATTATTGTCCCATGATCACAATGATTTTCAGGCATTGTGCCAGATTGACCTTCTTGAGATGTGATCATAAAAGAGGATTACTGTGGAGGACAAGGTGAACAAAGAACAGAAGTGACTGAGCCACCAACTGGGAAAACTAATTAGACAAGATCTTTGAAGTCAGGGTCATCAGACAACAAACATTACCATGGTCTCCAGCAACAGTAGGGAGCTTTAGATTTGCGACGCGGACGTTTAAGACGACGATTGCATTAGCCGTTCTCCTCTCTCCCTGTGTCGTGTTGAAGAGTAGCTTTAGATTACGCGAAGTTGCAACCTATAAAAAGTAAAATGGTGCCCCCATATGATCAGTGCATCAAGTAGCTCTCTGCGTCATGACTGAGTGGATGCAAAAATAGCCCAGAATGCATAGTGAAAACTCAGATGACGTGAGCTATAAATAGATGGATTGATTTTAGATAAAGCAATTTTGTGCATGTGCAGAATGTTTTTTTTTTTTCCTTCTGAACGTCCATGTTGCAAATAAAAGCTCCCTATTATCAGGATAAGACACTACACAAGGAAACAAAACACATGGGCACGCTGACATGGGTTTTTTAAGATCTTGCTCTTTTTGTTTGTTTTTTGGTATTCATTTTAATGATGCATAAACAATTTAACAAAGAAAATGAGTGGATTCGTTCTAGAGACAAAGTTGAGACAAGCCGACGACTCTTCGATGCAATCCTTCTTCTTGTGTGCTAGAAAGTTATAAAAACATGCAACTTTCTCTAAGCATCTGTTTCATTACTCTACCACAAAAAAAAAAAAGCTAGAATCCATCATCCCATCAAAGTGGCATGCAGGTGTCAATGAATGTTTGTTTGTTTGTTTGTTTGTTTGATTGATTTTTAAGTGCATGCTTCTGTGTGAAATGAGTGTTACAACATGGCTACCCTTTGACACATTTGTGGCTTTTTCTACCATACCAAAGATCATGTTCATCATATTTCCTAGACCACAGAAACCTGTTTTTGGAAATTGGAAAGTGGAAATTAATCATACAAATGATTTTTATTGCAAAGACTATGGGAGCCCATGTAGTAAGAAGAGATAAAATCAAATTTGACTCTTGATAAAGCGGTGCCCAGAACATCCAATAAAAAGTCTTGGGGGTCATGTTTCAACTTTTGTCTCTAGAGCCAATCACAGTCTACATAGTTCTTCCTATCATATACCTGGTGAAAGAGGAAACAGATAAATCTCTTGTATACCATACTACTACATTGCACTTGAGATTACCTAAGAAAAGACTTGGAAGAAATGGCTTACTTTACAGACACAATGGGCTGTACCAAAAGATATCAACATATTTGATACAAACTTGTACTTTTCTTTATGCACTACAGTAAAGCAAATAACCAAATGAGATGTACGGCAGACATTATCCCTAGAAAGAAGTCCAGGGTGATGTAGGCCTACTATTGAACTCAGTTTGATAATGACATTGAGATGTGACTGCAGAGCTACATGGCTCATATGCTCAACTAAACCACATGGTATGTCTCATTAGTAATACTGTAAACCACCTATACAGCCAGGGGAGAAAAAGAGAGAAGAAGACATTATTCAAGTGATTTTTACAATTCTGATTACAGCAGTAGCGATCTTAAAAATACAGGGGGTGAAATCTGGTAAGATTTGTTCCTGCATAAATAATCCTTTTCTTTCAAACTGAAACCTTTTGTTGTCGTTGTCTGCACAAAGGCTTGTAATGATGGGTCCGATGAATGGATTTCTGCCTGCCCATGACATCCCTATTGGGGACTTCCCCACAAACTATGAGAACATTTGACCAGTGGAATGATGATTTTGGTCTACACTCCATTGTGCTTATAGCCGGAGGAAAATAAAAGAGGTCTTGAGACACGTTCACATTCTGTTTAATGTTCCTATGAACGCACTTTTAAATCTTTCATTTGTGCGATCACTTTTACATTTCGAGTTTTCTGTCCTTTCTGACACACACAAAAATGGAATATGAAGCAGCTTGCAGAAAAGAAATCTGCAGTATTTACTCGAGATTATTTCCACAATCTTGTAGTTCTGAGATTTAGAGATTCTTGATGCTGAAGTAGGAATTTCACGCTTCTCATGATAATAGTACGTTCATCTACAATGTTGACACATTTTTGCATATTATACTGCCGTCTACCATTCCACTAGACTATTTCTACTAGAGGACAGTTGTATAACCTACCCCATTCCAAAGTAATAAAGCGTGTATTCCCTTAACTGATGTGCATATTCATTTATTTCATGTAACATTATCCACAACATTATTTCCTATACATGATAACATTTTATGTTATGCTCTTTATCGCTATATCATTGATAACAACTAAAATACAATATCACCTAAAAGTGAAATCATTTTCTAACTGATACACAACACAACCACACCGTTATGATAATAATCTTGATTACATTGCGCATAATAATCACACATTTTTTCTCAACATTAGGATTTAACATGTTCATGCAATTCAAAAGAAAGGCACATTGGTTTTGACTACTGTAAAAGTGGACATTTTCAGTGTTGAAATTTTCGCGCATATCACGCAAAGAGAAACTAGCGTGAAGATAAAAACCTGTGAATATTTTTGCTTGCCGTATCTTCTAGTAGTTGATGTCTCATTTTTGCTGAATTAACAACACACGAAACTCTTCTTACCCGGCTGAGCGCGAAAAAATTAGTCACACGAAAATATCCACTTTTACAGTATATGTTTGGAATGTGGAAATGTCACAGCAGTAGTCATAGTCTTACTTTCAGACCCAGATGTAGACCGAAAGGGACATCACACACCAAATCTGCCACATTTGCAAGGGGCTACTACAGGACACAAGGGGACAGACAGCTGCTGGCAAGGTGTTCGAGTGTCCACTTTAATACATTATACTTCTACGATGAATGCTATCGGCAGGAAATAAATAATTATCATTCGCAGTAACGCATGCAGAGTCGCACTTCATCGTAGATTCTATGAGAAAGACACACATAGCTATCGATAGATTGATGGATAAGTTGACACACTCGGCCAAACAAAGTAAAATGGCAAAGATACATATAGAATATGGATGGATAAATAACAAAAAGAAACAAAAAGCTAATGAAATAGATGGATAGTCAGATAAACAGATATACTCAAGAGAGATGGAATGATTGATCAAATTCTGATCAAGTGACCGACTATTGGTAGATATATATGCAAATGTCAAGATAAAATTAACCAATCTTATGGAAACATAGCTCTATCGATGACACACTGAACTGTGTGGTACTGAATATTGCTCAGAAGTAAAACCAACTTTTGCTTTGTCACTAGCATGTTCTCAAAGCATACGTGCGTGTATTGTATGAATACCGTGTATGCCATATATTTTGTGGGGGTTTTATTTTCACAAATTTGCCAAGGCACGTGCTATTCGCAAATTTCAAAATGTGAAAATTCTAATTCTGATCCAGACACAACTGCGAAGTGCACATCTACATTTTTCCATCCGTTGCCGTGCTCTGATATCACATATTTAACCATCCGCAAAGTCATAGGGAGGTCCTGATTTGTAAAAAACCAACACTCGCTAAACATATGACATACACCGTAACATATCATATCAACAACCATCAAGCAGCACACACACTCTGATGTCTTCACACGATATGGGAACAAATTCCTCCATCTTGGCAGTTCTATAATCTGAAAATCCAGAGACACCAGGACTCATTCAGGTCTTCATGCTAATGTGCACCATCCCCACTCCCTGGGGGAGTTCCATTTTTCTACCATTACTTTTTACTAAGGCTGGGCACATTGAATGTACGGACTCAATAGGCTTAATGTCATTACTCACTTTCGCAGCTGGACTATATATAAGTCCATCATAGCCCCAAGTTGTTTCTTGATGGAAATTCACAGAGTAAACAACAATCCAATTTATTCCAGTTACAAGGCAGCTTGTACTAAAACCACAACTTTACAGGCCAAAATTAGCACTGAACATCGATATATAGCCACTAATGCTGAAAACAATTAAAAAATAACCACATGAAAAAGTATTGCTTTTTATATACCATTATGCAAAGGTGAAAAAATACCTTTTCTGTTTCTTTTTGCTACAAAATCTTAAGTGGTAACATATATATATGAATACTTCAGCCATTTTATATCAAATGAAATATTGTTAAAAACAAAAACGACCTGTGCCGAACACTTTTTGTACATTATTCACTTGAGACCACTGCAGACACACAGATATCTCTTCATGAATTTGCTCCATAAACGTTGAGACTGATCACACAATGAAAAGGTTTTTTTTCTTAACTCATACTATACATCAGATGAGTTTTCATGCCTACCTCATAGCACAAGCTATCATATTATACACAAGAATAACTTCATATAATATTCTACTACTTGCATACACATTATACAAGGCTTGACACCAACTCTTAATCTTCTTTGGTGGCCAATCCTTGGATTTCATTTTTGGTGGCCCCCAAAGAATAAGGAAAAAACATAAAATTCTAAATTATTTCATATACATAACATGAAGATATGATAAATATGTGAAAATAGACAGGTATGAGAAAGTGCTTCAATTATCACACGATGTGACTAAGAAGTGCAAATATAGAAAAAAACAAAACATTAAAACTGGACTAATTTGATAAAACATCAAAATAATCACTGAACTGAGGCATTAAGCATGATTTTCCCTGACATCAAATATCCATTCAACAGAGGGTCATACCTAGTTCTATCATGGGATAGATAAAATTGCGATGTGAAAAATTTGGCAGTGAGAATGATATTTTAGTCAAATTTGGCCTCAATAAAGCCTGTGTTTAGCCACAAAGACTAGCGGTGACATGGCTTGCTCCCTTGTCATCTCAGCTAGCTAAAATGATTGCAGTTATGAAGCACTAAGCCGCCAGTTATTCTCCCCTATTCTGGATGATAAAAATCTTTAAACAATGTACGCACCCACACTGGAACATTTGATATCTTAAAAAAGTGGTGGCCCGACATCCATTTCTCTTGGCCCTGGGCCAATGGGCCACTGCTAATGTTGAGCCTTGACATTATATAACAAGTTTCACCTCTTGCCAATACTCCTCTAATTTCACATCACAGAAATTATGATCTTATCAAATATCATATGACACTTTTCTGCCATAATACAATACATTTATATATGTCACATTTGACCGCATTTTTATGTACAGCATAAATTGCATGTTGTATACAGAATGCAACTGTCACGAAAATCTAGGTGCTTGTTAAACATAATATATCTTTGATGCTCTTATCCCTGCTGTTTTAATACTTTGGCATTTGGACCGTAGATCAAACAGAATGATATTTACTCTACATATACATCCGATTCTACACTGACTTTAAATTGCAACTACATTGCTTTAAAATATTTCAACACGAAGAGAAAATTACAGAAGAGCTTTTTGCTATCATGAAACAATGGTTATAAATACATTTAAAAAATAATGAGATACAAAAGCAACTAAAGGCCACCATAATCAAAATCACAAAGCAAACTTACACTGTCTTCACCAGAGGAAGAATTGTTTACCATTATACTTTATCACAATAAAAATTCATATAACGTGTTTTCATTTTGATACTCTTTGCATTTTGCATAAATGTTACCTTACAGTTGATTTAATGCCTTTCTCTTCCTTCTTTTTTTTTTTTGTGCTTTGGTATTGAGCAGGTGAAATATTGCCATTTTCCCATTTCAAAGACAATGCTGCCATAGTCCCATGTACCAAGAAATATATCCTCATCCCTCCGTAATTGTTCACTTGCCAGAAATGAGGGGACAGAGATTCTGCATGCAGGGCAAAGTGAAACAAGGGGGGGGGGGGGGGGGGGGGGGGGGGGGGGGAGGGGCCTCCACTTGGTACAGAAAAATCAATCTTCAACTGAATTTTTGGCAGAAAACCCTCCCAGAAAAGAAAGGCATCTTTCCCCGAGGTCATAGAGTACAAATCAGGTTTCCTAACAATGTCTGCCTCGACTCAACAATGTGAAATGAGATTCAAGATCTTCAGCAATCTTTGCTTCAAATTCGCATGAAACAAAGACAGCTATTGTCAATATCAACAAAGTGTTTTTTGTGTGTGTGTGTGTGTGCGTTTTTTTAATTACTAAGCATCTGTCGCAAATCTCATTTGTTTATTGTCAAGTTGTATTGGAAAAATAAAACAAACAAACTCAGAATACTGGACACATACTCTGTATTCCCGTAGTTGTTGTTGTTGTTGTTGTTGTTGTTGTTGTTGTTGTTGTTGTTGTCGTCGTCGTCGTCGCCATCGTCGTCGTCATCATCGTCATCATCATCGTTGTTGTTTAAAATTGGGTGTACAGACTACTACAGAGTACTGCACCAGCACACTGTCTATATCAAAACAACCTTGCCTGGTACTTTCATCAGAACGTGGCATACTACTGGTACACCTCACAGGATTGAAAAGATTGCTCTGCAGGCAGCCACACAATGTTTCAGCTCACCCTTCCACTCAATCCACTGCTCAATTTCTTTGAATCAACTGTACCCTGTAGATTGGAATTTGTTTAGCTTTAGCGATACATGCGCTTTACATAATCTAAACCACAAATAAAAAAATAAAAACAAAGGACAAAAGTCCTAGGTATGCTCAAACAGCTACAGACTGTAGCTGTCTGCTAGCCAAGTTGTACCCTGTACCAAATAATTATACTAAGATACTCTTCGTTGCTACAACATTCATCTCACCACAAATTTGATGATCAGAAAACTTATAAGGTAAGCAGAAACAAGCAATTTGTGCATGATAGGTAGCAAGAAATCTAAGTTGCTCTGTGAATGCTGTCACAGTAGACACACAGGAGACATCTTGCCATGCAGGTATCTCAGTTGTTTTGGTCCTCTAATTGCAATGCCAGGCATTTATGCCTATGAAGCCTGATGATAGGGTAGAGCGGTGGTACAATCAATCGGCATTCTCCTGGGGCATAGGTTGGCCACTATGAGTAATAGGTCAGCACACTGGTCTGGTTGCCACGCATCAGCAGCATGGGGGGGAGGTCGTCGGAGAGCACTTCCAGCCAGCTCATGTACATGATGGGCGGACAGAGCTCCTTGCGAGGCATTGGCAGGGACCTGAAGAGGGGTGGGCGGGGGAGGAGCAAGCATTGCGTCATGAGGAACAATATTACACTTCTGTCACTTCAAAAGAGCACAATAGGT
The DNA here is from genome assembly GCF_040938485.1 of Diadema antillarum. Taxonomy (NCBI): domain Eukaryota; kingdom Metazoa; phylum Echinodermata; class Echinoidea; order Diadematoida; family Diadematidae; genus Diadema; species Diadema antillarum. The sequence goes on along the minus strand of NW_027271576.1, from coordinate 140,432 downwards.
AATGTTACATTGTAAGGCAAAACCTATGAAAACAATGATTGAATCATTACAGTCATGGTGACGATTATTGTATCATTTCATTAAAGCCAAAAAGAAATAGGAAAGGAAAAGAGAGACAACCAAAAAAAACCAAAAGAAGCAAAGCAGCAAAGGCAAATAAAAAAGAGAAAAGTCCAAACACAACACTTATCTTATCGTACTGCTTGGAGATTTACTCAACACATTTGGAACATTTCACAGGGACAGGTGATTATCATTGCATTGGCCTTACAAAGATAAAACATTTAAGTTTTTCACATGAATTGTGTGGTGGCATATCAGACACAGAAATATTTTGGCCCTGTCCCATGAGGCTCTGTGCAATACAATCTGTAGCTTCTTATTACTGCAGACACCATGGCAACAGGTGGGCGTAAGGTCTGTGACCACTGCAGACACTGCCATGATGAGCGTAAGGTCTGCATGTTTGCAAGTGCTTTATTGATAGAGAAACCTCATCTACTAATTGCAAGTAATGTTTCATATCTACACAACATTGTATGATAGATCAATGGAGAGTCATTGTAAAGCTGATATAAGAGAAGTTATTATAATCAATAAAACGGCAACAATGTATACAGCAATGCTGCACACTGGCACTGGTCTGACGATCCCTGACCAGTATAAAATCACTGTCGGACCAGTAACTTTTTCAGGAATGGACCAGTAAAAAAATAGAAAACCTGGACACCTACTGGTCCGACAGACAGGTTGGACCAGTAGAAAAAAAGGGTTAAGTGTGCAGCGCTGTAATACAGATATTCACCCTAAATTTAATCAAGGTCAGAGTGTTTCAGATTTTCATCAAAGACAAGGCACTAACTATCTAGATCTAATTTTTATCACCTCTTCACTTTGTTTCAAAGAATTTGGATCTGTTATTGTTGCTAAAACTGAACATTACGCAGGGCTCAACACCAACTTTTTTCTCTGGTGGTCCATTCAGCTACTAAAATCTTATAAAGTTGCAAATTTGGTGGCCTGAAAAAAGAAATGCAGTGGCATGAAATAAAAGGAACATAGCAAATCATTTTGAAATGTAGTTTCCCGATCGGGCCACCAGGCCACTGCTAATGCTAGTGGTGGTTTATCCATCTCAGAAAGCATCCCCAAACAGACCCCGGAGTATCAATGCTACAAGCTTTTTTCAGAGCACACATGCAACTATAATGAATGGGTGAATATGCTTGAACTCACATGACAATCAGCGAGGCATTCCTGGAGTGTTCCTCCAGCAGTTCCCTCAGCCGGATCTGCCTCATGGTCTGCAGGACAAAAGAGGATGTAGATTCTGTAACTACTAGGTCAGCACAAGGCGTGATTCAGCAGGATGTGGCTCGTAAATGTAAATATTACCCCCCCCCCCCCCCCCCCCCCCCCCCGAAAGAGATAAACAAATGAATAAATAAATGAATAAATAAATAAATTAATCAATAGATAAATAATAAATAAATAAATATATAAATAAATGAATAAATAAATAAACAAACAAACAAATAAATAATCATACCTGATGCTTCAGAGAAACAAACTCAAATCCAAATTCATGAATTTCTTCCGTCGAGATGTTTTCATTGCAACTGATTGACAAATTGCCCTACATCGACGTAAATAAGCACTGAATTTGAATAACAAAGCAGTACCCGCTGCATGCTATAAGGATTAGAACCAACACTTGCTTTCGGGCGAAAGCTCGGTGGTCTAGTGGAGATGACGCCTGTCCGGTGATCAGGAGGTCGTAGGTTTGAATCCTGCTCGAGTATGTACGCCCATGATTTTTTATCATGGCTACTACTAAACACTGATCAATTCAGTGCTTATTTACGTCGATGTAGGGCAATTTGTCAATCAGTTGCAAACTCAAATCCACTGATCTCCCACCAAACAAATCACCTTTGCTATGCTTTCCTTTAACACTTTAGTACTCTCTGGCATAGCTGTTTCACCAGTGAATAAAAAATGAATTTGTTATGAAGTTATTTCAAATGGAGAGACCAAAATTGGGAAGTTGTGAGGCATTGACATCATCATCTAATTTGCATTATGTGACTCTGACTGGCATCTATACTGTAGAAATCACAATGAATTCTTTATAACATTCTAATTTCTTATTTCTTGTTCACTTTACAAAAAAAAATTCTCAATTCTTTTTCTTTGATTTCACTCAATGTATTATACACTGACCAGAACTCCAGGTCTGCTAACATTCCCACATCCAAATTAGGAAGATTCCACACAGCAATCAGGGAGATATCTGTGTGTTACATGCATTTCAATGGGCAAAAATAATCCCAAATCAGGGAAATTTTAATATTCTTTTATACAGACATGGATAGATTTTGATATTTTCAGGGAGAATCCTGCAGAATCAGCGAAACTTGGCAACTCTGGAACAGAGGGAAGAGTTTTCTCTTTACTGTAGAGAAATCCTTGCATCCTTTCCCTGTGGATCTCACCTTCTCCTTCAAAGACTCCACGTTGGCCTCTGTGATCTTCCAGGGATGCGACTTAGGGTCTTCGTCATCTTTCAACAGCCATGGTCTGATGAGGTTGTTGAACTTCTCTATACTGTAGAGATGAAGCAAAATGTAATACATAGACAGAACACATACTTACATTTTGTTATATTCCTTCTCTTGTTTTATTTTGTTTGTTTTTCTTTTTGTTTTTTCCACACAGGAAACTCCCAGTATTTGACAATGTCACACACACATTGGCAGCCTACTTTAATAGCGATCATTTGATGTTCCAGCATATTAGCAATAGTGGCATTTGGCAGAGTTAATGGAAATATTTAAGTGTAAGAGCTACAGATTGTACACTATACTTCAGGATATTGTGTAGTCAATTTGTATCAAAGACTCGCTGTCGTGGTGAATTACATTAGCAGCAACTACTATGGCAAAGAGTAAAAATCCTCAAATCTGATCGGTATGTTGCAATGGCAGCTGACATTACAGTAAATGACCATGGCAAGAAGTCGTATTGGCAATAATGGCCTCTGGCTATGGGTGCATTTGAGCACTCTCCTAAAGATGTACCATACCGCACCGAATCCTCGCCAGAGGAGCATTCAAATGCTCCCAAAGTGTATCATACTATACCATACGGAACCAAAAGCGGACCACTTTCTAATGTGCTCCAAAAGTGTACCATACCGTACCATGCCATGCCAGAGAGCGTTCAAAGCAAAGTAGTCCAAAATATATGTTGATATGAGAAGAATGTGTGTACAATCATAATACAAAGAGTCAATTCTCTATGTTACGGACACCTGTATGTAGCCTACATTGTAATCACGCTACCACATACGTGAATATGCTGGTTGCTACAAAACCTGTTACCCATCTGACTCGAGTCCAAAAATAGCTCATGAGGTACACTTTTTTTCACAGAGCACTAGAATGCTCCCACTCTGGCATGGTATGGTACAGTAAAGGTATGGATCAGTTTGCTTCAGTTCTGTTCATTGAGTGCTCAAATGCGGCCTAAGAAAGAGGCCCTTAAGGGTACCTTGCTGCCGAAGGCTTCTTGCTGATGTCTGGGATGATTGTCACGCTGTCATGAGGAATGCGAAACTTGCTCAGCATGTTGGCCATACTGTAGAAAAACAAACACACAGACACAAATGTGGTAAAAGACAGACACGCAATGTGGCTTCCATTTTGTACATTCCTGACTGATGAACCCCCTGAAAACGAAAAGAAAAGAAATATGCCCCAAAGTTAAAAACTGTCTTCTATCATTTGGCACATTGTAAAATACATCAATCAGCATTACACTTTTTTTTTTTTGTCTATTAAAGGTACTGGTTTAGATCCATTTAAATGTCCTAATTCTAGGTAATCACTTTCTATTATCTAGTCAAGAACGTAAAGATTACATCTTGAGGAAATAAGGCAAAACTTTCAGGTGACTTAATGATCATGTTAATTTCATAAATTCACTTGTACAGAATAGCATAGCAATTCTCTATGATTACTATCTCCCAAGATATGCTGTACTGATCAAATATCATTTGTCATTATCCTTCATTGTGTAATAAAGCTGCCAAATTGATTATTATCCTAATGGCCTACAAAAAGGCTCCATGTAACCACCCCCTCCTGAATAGTAAAAAAAAAAAACTTTCTTCAATAGTATTTTACAAAAGAATAAAAAACAAACAAACAAACAAACCATTCACAATGCTTTATTTTGAAACCCTATCATTCAATGACACCAGTATTAACAATCATAAAGAAACAGGAAACAATAATTGGAAAGCATTAAACCTTCCTTTCGGTGGTAACAAAAAGTGGTCTGGGAATGGACTTACTTTCGTTTCTCATGGTCCATCCGCTCTTTCTTGCCACTAGCAAACACCCTCATCTTGCACTTCTGCCAGTTGGACTTCTGGGTCAGTAGATGGGGCAGCAGGAGGGTCAAACCTGGTCAGTGGACAAATGGACGGGTCAGCGAGTCTGTGTGTCTTTCATTAATCTCATACACTATATTCTGTGAAGCAGCACATGCACACAATTATCCATTCCATTCTTCTACTGACCTATCCTATCTATCTGCAATCATCTGATATCCATACATCAATCTGGCTATCTTCAGCTAACTTTCCATACATCCACCCATCCAGCCAGTTGTCCATCGATACATTTATCATCCATTTATCCACTCATTCATGCATCCATCAATTTATCAAATCATTCGTTATCCTGCTAACTCTAAATCTATTCAACAATCTAGTTACCCATCTACTCATCCTTTCAACAATCCATCCATCCATTTATCAATTTCATCCATACACCAACCCCATTCATACATCATCCGTCCTACTCATCTATCCATCCCATTCACCCATTCATCCATCCATCTTCATCATTCATCCATCCCACCCATTCATCTACCCATCAATCCCATTCATACCTCCATCCATCCTATTCATTAATCCATCCCATTCATCCATTCATCAATCTCATTCATCCATCAATCCCTTTCATTCATTCATCCCATTCATCCATCAATCCCTTTCATTCATCCATCCCATTCATCCACCAAGCCTACAGTATTTCTCCATCCATTCCTCCATCCATTCCATTTCTTCATCCATCCATTCAGCCATCATCCATCATCCATCAGTGTATGTCAGCGGCAGCCACGACTATGATGAGCAGGACAGACTCTTCAAGTGCCCAATACCTGCCTAAAACAATACAGGGGTAGAGCCTTCTCTTCCATTGCTCCATGTCTCTGGAACTCTCTACTAATTCAACTTCAGAACTGTATAACAACCGTGACACATTCAAATTTGACCTAAAGACCTGTATTTTAATGCAACTCTGTGACTAATGTGTGAAATATTCATCATCATCATCGTCATTATCGTCATCGTCATCTTCATCATCGTCCCTGTCATCATCATCATCATCATCATCATCGTCATCATCGTCATCATCATCATTGTTACAATTGTCATCGTCGTCATCATCATCGTCATCGTCATCATTATCGTCGTCATCATCATCATCCATGAATTCCAATCACCCAAAGAACCCACCTCCATCATCAAAGAGCCACCAGACGTCGATGGTCCCCTTTGGTTGCTTGCCCAGGAACTTCTGCGTGGTCTTGATGACGGGGTCGATCTGCATGTTTCGCACCAGCTTCTCGCTGGTCAGCAGGGGTCGCGTCTGGTCCGGCTGGCCATTCATGTCAGCCTCCGAGTTCTGGACCAGTGCGGACGACTCTCGGGCCTCTTTTTCCGTCACTCCTCCCACTGCCCCGTCCTGCTCGGCTTTGTCCCTTTCGGTCTCATCAGTTACCGTGATGGTCGGGGTGGTGACATCATTCTCACCTGGGTTATGTGAGATGGAGCAAGCTACAAGGTGTGATCAAATGCTTGAGGTTTCATCAGCATGAGACTGGCATGTGTTTGCTACAACTGTCTAAACCTATATGATAAGTAAAATATATTCTATCAATTCATTTTTTACGTAAAACTTGAAAAGACTTTCAGCGCAGCTTTAATTCATCTTAAGTTTGTTATCATGCAGGTATTCATTCCTACACAGAGCCCATGAAACATGAATATCTACATTAAAATTTCAGGTATATTACAAACATAATAGAAAAATAAGAAATAGACAAATGAAAGTCATAAGTATGACACGCCTTTAAAGATCACCAACCAACACTGAGGGTTTGAAAAGAATCATGGTCATTGTGACAAATAAAATTCAGAAAAAAACAAACATCGCGGGACTCGTATGCTACACAAGCTTACATATATTCCTAATGTTGGGCACAGATCCATTCAGACCAGACAGTCCTGAATTTTGTGACAAAATAGATTTTGGAATTATTTCTTGAATTGTATGCACTGGGTGCCAAGGATGAGAGCAGTCCTTCATACAGCAAACTTGGATAATGAATACCAGAAGTCTCATCTTGAACCATGAACTTTGACTTATGGCTGCACTACAAGGCTGATTTAATATTACAGCATCCATCAAATGATTTACTTTTTCGAAGCATCTCTAAGATGAAGTAAGCTGTTTTTGTTTTTGCTTTTTAAAGAAACCACTACATAGCAACACCAAAATGCAAAATTTCTTGTTTTCAAACCAAAAAATAACTATCATACCAGACAGACGTTGACCTGCTCATGAAGAAAAACTAAAATTTCAAGGGTTCAAAGAGCAGAACTTCTCCCTCTGCGCAACTGATTTGCCTATTAAACAGACATCATATGGACATCTCCACTCCTACAGAAATGCTTTGAACTGAATTGCACTCAGTGACTAATTGTCTTCATTACTACTGCACTTGAGAACGATGATTCACTAACCTTTGACCTCTTCCTTTGTGGTGCTGGGATCTTCTTTTTCAAAGTTGAGGGCAGCAGACACATCGACTCCCTCCTTCAGTCTCAGAATGCACACACCCAGCTCTAGGTCAAAGGCATCGCTAGAAAGATACAAGGAGCATCATACATTTGTGCTGGTGCATATAGGTCCTCACTAACCTGCTGAAGCTTAGACCCAAGTGTACTATTAAGGCAGGTGTACTATTAAGGCAGGTGTTCATGATATACACATATCATAGGAAAATCAGCTCGTCCTCAACGGATCAATGTTTGCTGGTAAGGAAGTTCCTTAAAATTTTGTTTTCTGCCACTAGCCAGCCATTCTGGTCTCCCATTGCATTCTTGTAAACAGATCCTGCTTCTCACAATCGCATGAGTTGAAGACCTCAATTCCCACTTGATTTACAGCTCTGGCTACTAGGTCCAAAAGCCATTATCACTCACCTTATGACCGGGGGAAATTCCGAACAGTTTTTCTGTCATTACAATCACGCAAGACTCGAATATGATGCAATATGCAATGTACTTGTCCACATTTTCATGACAAAATCACTTTATGGTGAGAGTAATGGCAATTGAATATCTGGCACAACAAAAATTTTGATGATTTTATTTCTGCACGTTATACTCAACATAATTAATGCTCCAGAATCAGTGCATATTAGAATACATCTGGGAATAAGGCCCTGTTTCATAAAGCTGTTCATAAAGTTACGCACGACTTTACGGACGACTTAAATATGGCAAGCCAAGCGGGTTTCCCAATCATTGTTAATTTCAATAGCTAAAGTTGAAATCTGCAGATGATGATGATTATTCTTACATTTTAACACACGATTTTAGTTGAAAGTGTATTTTGCCCCAATGTACAATGTAGATGAAATACTGTTATACAATCATACTTTGTTAAAACATAATGAAAAAAAATATGGGCTCACGTATTGGCATTTCATATTCCAGTCGTTCGCAAAGTCATGCATAACTTTACGAACAGCTTTATGAAACAGGGTCCAGGAATGAAATAGACTCACTGTATAATACCCTGATAGTCCAAGACATCCTCGATCTTACATGTTTTCCAGTCCCTCTTGAAGCCCATGAAGATTGTATTTGGACGAATCTTACCTAGGCCTCCAAGCTTCGGTGAGAACAAGAGCAAAACCAGTACGCTAGTAAGCTTCCAACTGGGATTTTACCATTTAATCATTATCATCATAATCATCATTACAGTCAGAATTTTGTTACATCAAGTCAATAGACAAGCAACCCAATACCTCCTGTTACAGATTTGTGCTTGAAATGCAGAGATCTACGGTAACAGATCAGCCATAACTATGTGAAATTGCATTAGAATAACAAAATTATAGCTTCCAAATAAATAAAATTCTTGCATGACTTGTTTTCATAGCAACAGATTACATATTGACTATTTACTGATTACCGTATGTTATTTTCGCGAGGGTTTAATTTTTGCAAATTTTGCGAATCACAGTTGGACCGCAAATTTAACAACACACGAAAATGTCACAATGCGCTAAGGTGATAGTGCGCTTGTAACGGCCTCTGCGTCAATTTGTGAAAACAACATCTCGTGAAAATGTATGTGACCTCCTCATTCTCGAAAATATCTGTACGCGAAAATAACAGCGTATACAGAATTTACGTCAATGTATGGCAATTTGTCAGTCAATTGCAACAGAATTATAGCTGTTCACTATTAACAACTGGCACTTCTTCATTTGATGTGACTTTCACAGGGCCAACCATGAAGGCTCGGGTGGTTGTTGTAATTCTTTTACAATCGACGCCTGTCTTTCACACAAAAGAGGACAAGTCTTCAATTTGTCTTGATGTCACTAACTTAACTTATTCCATCTTACAAAATAATGAAGACACATGTACATATGGGTAGAGTCGTTGAGGCATTTAGAATTTCTGAAATATTGATATCACAAAACATTATACACGAAGAAAACATACAAGAGTACGGATTTGATGCTAAAAATATGTGATCATTTGAAAACTAGAATTCTGCCCCTAAAAGCCATTTCACCACAACAAAAGTAAAACCTTCTGTGGCCATTCAGAAGTAACCTCACCTGCATAAGTTGCTGGGCTCCTTTTCTCAGTGTTGGTGCAGTGGTGAAGGCAAGGAATGCCTTGATTTTCTTGTAATTCAACCACTGCTCATACTCCGCAGTTCGTAGCTGTCTAAACACTTGAGACTGCTCTCCCTGGGGGAAAGGACACAAGCAAGTTTCATTTTCAGAATAACATAAAAAGCTGACGTATAAAGTGTCAAATTTGAGACTCTGGAAATTTCTTGCTGAAAGGTAGATAAATACACTATAAATAAGAAAGGTCACGGAATATACAATAAGAAAAAGAATGATATTGGTTTATGAATTCTTTATTTCTAGAGAAAGAGAGCAGAACATGTAGAGACAGCAAATGAGCTTGGTTAGAAAGTGCCCAATTACAAAAGTAGTTATAAACAATGTTCAATGACATAGAGTAGATAAAAATGTATGACAAGGAGTGGTTAGAAATGAACACAGAAAAGGAATAGTTGGAAATGTACAGGGGAGAGGACTACTTAACCCATTGAGGACGAGTCCCGAGTATACTCGGGCAAGCGTCTATGGGAAATGCATGTTGTAGCAACATCAAACCGTCCTCAATGAGTTAAGAATGTCAAATGAAAAGGACAAGTTAAAAAGACAGGATGGTCTGGACTATCTAAAAAAAGTATGACTTCCAAGCACTGGTTAACCAAAAAAAAATAAAAATAAAAATAAATAAATAGATAAATACACTAGAAATGTCGCTATGGCGACTGGTATGCCTCCGCCATAATGCATGATTCTCCTAATACACTGTAGGTCTATAGTACATGTGGACAATGTGTGATTACATTTTCACAAAACTGGCAAAATATTAAAATGACATGTTTATCACAAATGTATCAAATGTTCACCTTCCTTGACCTATGTTTAATCGGATGAATAGGAGAGCATGTATTTGGGGATTTAAGAACTTTAACTTCGACTTTGACCCTTTCATAAGTTTACGCACTTGAGTAATTTTAAAGGTATGGAAAAAAAGTGCAATTTCTGTATTGAACAGTAAATTGTTATCATTTTCATCTGGCCTTTGATTCATAAGAGAATCACTGTCAGGCAGGTATACATAAATATATACTAAGTTTAAAGATAACTTGAGCCACTTCCGAGATATGGAGAAAGAAGTAAGTTCAGCGCTTTCACTTGATCTTTGACCTTTTGACCTTTGACCTTCTTGGCAAAAAAAAAAATCCCAGAGAATCTCTAGTGGGTTATACATGCATACATCAAGTTTAACCCTAACTAGGCCGGGGGGGGGGCCTCAGAGGCCCCCCCCCTCGACGTTCCGCGCGATGTATCGCAATCGCAAAAAGCTATCGGCGCGACGTTTCATGACTTTTTTCTTTCGAGTCTCCCGCATCTTTTGACACCAAATTTGCGACGCCCGGGCGCGCGGTTCCGAAGTTACGCATAAATATGTACATGCATGTCAGACCAAAAATTGCTCAAAAACGTTAATTCGTGTACAATTTCAATGCAAACTGTGCTTACAGGCAAATTTCATAAAAGCATGATTATTTTGGTGTTTTATTGATTAAAATCAATGAATAACATATTTTCTTGTTCGGAGCAATGTCGCGGACAAATTTCATCGAAAAAACAATGAAAAACATAAAGTCGAAAAAACAAAGAAATACATAAGAAATTCCAAAAAACAATAAAATATTTAAGAATTTTTTCGGATATCACAATTTTTTTTCATTACATTTGCTAAGGACACTAAAAAGAATATTTACACAAAAAAATAAGCCTGTTTTGAGCTTTATTTTGTGATTTATACCAAATAGTGTGATTTCATGCATCATCATGCATAAATTAGCATAATTTAGCATAAACAATGATTTTTTGAAAAAATAACTTCATGGTATTTTAGATTACATCATAGGCAATGTGTGTGCCAATTTTCGTTGCGATCGCGCGGTCGACGGCTGAGATCTGGAGGGGGGGGGGCCTGGGAGCCCCCCCCCGGCTCTATCAACTACCTAAATAGCCCGGCCTAGTTAGGGTAAAAAAAAATAATCCTGCTGGCATTGCATAAATATAAGGAAAATAGTAAAATTTTGAAGTATTGCCCTTGACCTTTGACCCCTGACCTTTGACCCCATGAACCCCAAATTCCCTAGATAACCACTGCCAGTCAGTACATGCATATATATTTTGTTCCATGAAGATACCTTGAACACGTTTCCAAGATAAAGAGAAAAAAGTGAAATTTTAACATTTTACTTGACCTTTTGACCTTTGACCTTTTGACCTCATGACCCCAAACTTTCACCAGAGAATCTTAATGGGGTAATACATGTATACACTAAGTTTCAAGAAAATATCTTCAGGCATTCCATAGATATGGGGGAAATAGTGAAATTTTAAGCATTTGACCTTGACCTTCTGACCTTTGACCTTGAGCATGTGCACCCAAAAGTTGATAGGCACAACTTCACCCCCTAATACACATACATACCAAGTTTCATTAGGATACCTCAAATGGTTTTGATAGTTACCCTGTCCACAAAATTCATTACAGACGGACGGAAGGACGGACGGACGGACGGACGGACGGACGGACGGACAACCCGAAAACATAATGCCTCCGGCACCACTTCGTGGCGGAGGCATAAAAATAAGAGAGAAATGACTAGATTAATCAAAGAATGAAATGTGACAAGAAAGGCTTAAACCACATGACAAGCATTAGTTGATGAGGTTGACGAATGCCACGTTATCAAAAGAAAGACTAAAGACTGTGAAGTGGCCTCCTCTAAAAGAGATTTTGACAGAATGCTCTCTTACCAGTATGACATTGCCACAGAGCAGCAGACTGGTGTTCTTGGTGATATGAGAGACGAGGTGGAGCATAGCTGGTCTGCAGTTTGGTGGTCCACAGAGGAGCAGGATCTGAGGTCTGGCAAAGACAAAAAAAAATACGGAAAACACAAATAGTGGAGAAATAATACCTACATTAGGACGAAGGAGTCACAGTAAAGTCAAATGACACATTGAATCATAATGTGGGATCCCCCTCCCCTATTAAAAACAAAAAGATATAAAGCTTCTTCTTCGTCTTCAAATTCTATTTCTTAGTTGGGGATGTTATGAAGATGCCCCATTACATAGATGCCAAATATGTCACTAGATTATTTAAGCACATCTGGTGGTCACAATAACCTCATAATTATTTCTTCAACTTGTTTTGGTTCCCAATGTTTCGGGAAATATATAGTTTGGAACACAGCACCTGCATGAGAAGACTCAATGACACAGAAAAGATGTGCCGAAAATATAAGTTTTCATTATTCACATCTAAGAAGTTCTGACAACATGGCAGTGTAATTCACCTTTGTCATAAGTATGCTCATTTGGTTTCAACCCACATGGTCTTGTCGTTTTTCATCTACATGATTATTGTACATAACCACTGCCACATGGTTGAATTACCATTTCATCTAGTTTACCAATAAGGCTATGCCAATTTTATCTAATATCCAATTGGTCCGTTATCACCAAGTCTATTTTCTTAATAGAAAATGAGGTCAGTGGCAATTAGACCATTAGGTCATTTACATAGGTGAAATGACAATCTGCCAAAGTGACTAATAGACCAAATGGTCATTACATGAAATTGAGAGTACTGTAAAAGTGGTTTCTTTCGCGTACAGAAACTTTCGCGGTTTCAATCGGTGCCGACTTTTTCGCGTGTGTTTAAATTCGCGGTCGGTAATGATGGCGTTGTAACAACCGACGAGTTCAAAACATTTTAAATTCGCTGTTCAACCTCAAAGCGCGAAAAGCGCGAAAATAAAACCACCGCGAAAGAAACCAATTTTACAGTAAACAAAATGAATTTAGCTGTATTGGTGTTCAGACGATCTGGGAATTAAGCCAACTTGTATGAAACAAAGTGACTACATTGTATAAACCTATGAAGGGTATCTTTAGGGGCTAAGCCTAGAAAGAATAACAATACCTACCTGAATGTCTTCACATGTTCTGGCACATTGCCAAGTTTAATAGTGGTCTGCAGAGCTCGCTTGTACAAAAAGGCTTGGTTGGAAGATCCCCAGTTAATTTCTGTTGGTTAAAAGGGCAAAACATTTTCACTTTTTTGTTTGACGCTTGCCGTGTCAAAACTTATATTTCTTCCCTTTCATGATGGCACATGTTCTTGAGGAATTCATCTTTATACAGCTCAGCAGGTTAATCACAGGGCAAACAACCTTTGCAGACTGATTAGATGACTGACGGGCTGAATAACTGGATAACTAACTAAGGGTGTGTTTATGCTAGATTTGTGAAGGCAGAATCAGCATTTTGGAATGCTGATTCAAAATGTCGTTCACGGTAGCACAGCTTACGTGTATGCTCACATTTTTCTAGCTTGTGAGAGAATGTTTGCGATTGCTTCGTTATATTGGGGTACGCACTTTCTCCGAAGTTCTGGACTGAGTGTGTGCAATGTTCATGTTTCAACTAGCTTCATGTTTAGCATGTCTAATACAGTATGATATCATTTTGATTATTTACTGGTACACATACGTAGGCTGTAGACAATGATAGGAAATATGAATATTTATATTACCAGCAAATTGTTGACAAAATCGTATTGTATTGTAGTGAGGTCTTTATGCATTAACATGTCTGTGTACGTACAGTATGTACCGACAGGAAGCTCAAGCTAAAAAGCACAACACCTGCAAATTATACATTACACAGCAATCAAAAGGGCGGCACGCCTGGCTTTCACATGAACCAGAAAGGCATTGAGCTGACGTCACTTAAACACGTAGGGCCTACATATGTGATTTTGCATTTATGCTTCCCAATGAAACGTGATTTAATAGGCAGAATTGCTGATCGTAAACGTACCTTTTTGTGTGTTTTGAAACTGCGTTTTGAAATGGCGTTTATATCAAAATGAGCATGGACGCAACTGTGTTTTGCACTAATCACATTTCAAAACACTTATTATGGCCCCCCAAAAGTTGAGCATTAATGCACCCTTATTGACTGACTAGCTGACTGACTGGACGACAGACTGACTAACTGAGCAATTGATTGGATAACTGACTGACAAACCAACCGATCAAGTGACATAACAACTGACTGATAATTTACTAAATTGATTCTACTTTACTTTTCCTTCTGCAAATAAAGGAATGAGATGGGCAGACCTGGTTTAGTGCTATGCACATAGAGGTAGAGTCCAGAAACGATGCCGATGGTCAGGAGAGCTGCCCACCAGTTGATGAGGAACATGACCCCTACACAGATGACTGAGGCCACGAGGGCCACCCACATGTTGTAGTACTTGAATGCAGGCCTCCAGCCTGGATGGACAGAAGGTAGGATGTGGGGAAAGAGAGAACGAAAGAGGGACAAAAGGGAAACAGTTGGTGTCACTGCTGTGTACTTCACACAAACTTACTGCTGGTAGGCAGCTACCTTGTTTTGTTTTTTTTTGCTTTTTCTAATGAGTGAAGTGCTTTTCGAAACATTTGGTGCAGCTGTGTTGCAGCTTTTCCTACAAGTTGCAGTACAGAACCTACACGTAAATGGCATAGTGGTACAGCATATTATGTACATCTCAAGAATTAAATTGCTAATAGCCTTGTTTAAAGAATAGCTCAAATAAAAAAAGTAAAAATGTAAAAAAGTAAACAAACAAACAAACAAACAATCTAACTAACTAACAAACTAATAAACTAGTAAACTAACAAAAAAAAAAACCCAAAGAACACAATGATTATAAAAAAAAAAATATATATATATATATATATATATAAATATATATATATATATATATATATATATATATATATATATATATATATATATATATATCTATATGGCCTAATTTCCAGACAAATAACAGGGTGTACGAATTGGATAAGTTACAGGTATGAAAAAAAAAAAGATCTTCTTGTACAAATCAAAGCACAACCAGAGACTAGAACAAATCCGCATACAAATAGTGTAAAGTTTGTGTTGTCTCTCTGTGCTGGTCCATTCGCAGCGAAAAGACCTGCTAAAAATCAGAACTCTCTCACATACTGTATACGCCGAATATTTCGTGAGGTTTTTATTTTCGCAAATTTTGCGAGTCAGGTGCTATTCGCGAAATTAAAGACACACGAAAATATTGACTCTGATCCCGATGTGAATGTAACATACGCGTGTATACTTCTCCGTTCAGTACAGGACTCCACGATCGCGAATTTAACCACTTGCGAAATTGTCAGGAATTCCTGATTCGCGAAAATTTAGTCTCGCGAAATATATGGCGTATACAGTAATCAAATTGGTCCACAAAGGACAGGACAAGAGGAAGTTTTTAGAGAAAAAAAAAATTTGAAAGCTGCCAAAAGAAGGCAGTTGTAACGCTGAGTCATGTGCTTGTAAGTTATATGTGACCCGCTACAACAAAAACGTCCTAAAGTCGCGCACGGTCGAAGCCATGAAAATCGAGTTTGAAGTCAGAGCATTAAAATTGGTCAAAACTTACGATTTTCTGATTTTGATATATTATTGGAGTCTAACATGTCTTCTATCATCTGTCGAAATTTTGAAGCAAAATGATCAAAGGAACGACCAAAAAATAGCGTTTTTCTGAGCCATGTTTTTTGGCGTTTCAACGAAGCAGAAACTGGTTCGAAAATTTGGATTGAGGGCCACAGATAGGTTCCGCCCCTAACAACGACCAGAGTGATCTCATTGGTCAGTTTGCTGCTTGCTGCTAAACGAAGCATGAAGCTCGCACACTGCCCAGTCGAATGGTGCGTGCGGGCGGGGTGCGCTATGCTCAGCCACTTCTCACATCCTGGTCACTGATTGGTTGGTGAGGAGACTGCCGACGCTGATGTGCTTGAATGAACTCTTCGGGGGTTGCTAGGCCTTACCTTCTATTGTCCAGAGGTGAAAACTGACTTGCGTGTCCCTTGATCACGATTGCGTCGAAAGGAAGACTTTTAGGGCGCTTTTCTCGAAACAGTGATTTTCCAAACGTCTCGACATGCTCTCTTTTAAACATCGATATCTCCGTAGCCGATTATTTTTATAAAATATGTTATATATCAATTTAAAGCAGAAAGATTATGGGATTATATCAGGCAATTTTCAAATAATCGACCTCGCCCGACTTTAGGATCATTTTGTTGTAGCGGGTCACATATACATCTAAATTCTATTTTTTGTTTCACAGTAACTGGAAATATGAGGAGGGTCTCTTGTGGCTCAGTGGATCATGTTACAGACAATCAGTCATGAGGTTTGGGGTTCAAGTCTCCTCCCTGCAGTGGTCATGCCCTGCGGCAAGGTACAGTACTTTGTCCTCATTGCTTAGTTTTTCAAAGGGAACTCAAAGCAGACCGTTCCGCGTTGCCTCCTTAGCGGTCGCAGAAACACAAATTCACAAATTCTATCCAAAACAACCAGTTTTGTCTGTCCTAGTTCATTCAAACCACTGATTGTCATGGAAAACGGATGACATACCAGGTGACTTGGCCAAGGATGCGGAGAAACAGGAGAAGTTGATGAGTGCGTAGGAGGCCAGGAAGAAGTTTGAGATAAGTGGTGCGATAGTATTCAAATCACCTGCAAGTGGAGATGGCAAATTTGTTACAGTCAATACGGCTTGTTGATATTTAAAATGTATAAAGTATTCTAGTTTTCTTTAAAAAAAACCCCAATACAGTAGTACTTAAAATCGTGTTAGTTATGTTCATCTGAAGAAGGTCAGGAAATCATCTTTTGTCATTGTGGCCAACTAGACGAGATCAAGACCAAACCATTACCATATAACAAGCCCTTCTGAAGCTGATCTTCAAAAATCAATGGTTCTTGAGTACACATCATGGAAGACACAGACAATTCTTTTGGCAGAATATTGAGATTTTATTTTTTTCTCTTCTATTTTTTTATTTTATTTTATTTTATTTTATTTTATTTTATTTCATTTTTTTTTTATGGGGGGGGGGAAGTGGGGAGTTGACATGACACGAAGTAAATAAACATTACAGCTGTATATACAACATGCACGGTTACATTTATCTTCCTTTTGATTCATTTCCCATCATTTCTTACCAATAGCGATGAATGCAGCTGCAATGAAGAAAGTGAGGACGTACGCCCTCTTGGGTTCATCCCCCGGTCCAACGCCGACGGCGAAGAACTCAATTTTGGGGAAGATCTTGTCCTTACACACAGCCTGCAATGAAAAGCAGAAGAACATCGAGGATACATGCTAGGAGGGAAAGCACTCTAACAATCTAACTTTTAACAATAACAACTGCACAGTTTACACGTTTACTTGGCCTTATGACATATTGTGGTTGAGAAACAGAAAGGCCTAAAAGCCACAGACATATTATAACTGTGCTAACATCCATCTAGCCCTCAGCTGATGTCAATCACTTCTTCTGGTGCTTGGAGTAACACTCCTCGATTCCACACTGTGGTTCATTCCATGGGTTGGGCTACGAACCAACATTTTCGCGAACGGATATCTTCATGAATTGTTACCTATTGGACACTTTCATGTGTTGTTAATTTCACAGTTGTGAGGGTCTAGGGTTACTTAATCTTACACGAAATAAATAAGAATGGGTACAAGGGGTAACAAGTGACAATACCAACACTAAATGTTTTTACTTGGTGATTCCATGTACAGACAAGCACAATTTGGAGTGTGTTTTGCATTTGAAGTACTGTACTAGTGTGTTGTTATGCCCACGAGGTATCGCTACGTCATGGCCCACGCAACATGCTAGACCTACAACATTTGTATGTTAATGTGTACAAAAGTTTCATGTTGACCGTGACCCAGTTCTGGCGGTTACAGCTCGTTATTCTGAAGGTTCGTTATTCCGAATTTCATTTTCGGATTAACAAATCTTCGGAATAACGAACCTTTGGAATAACGCCACATATGTTCGGATTAATGAACCCATTTTCATTTTCGGATTAACGAACCTCTAGGTATAGGGAATTTGTGTGTTTCGGATTAACGAACCTTCGGAATAACGAACCTTCGGAATAGCGAACCTTCGGAATAACGAACAGCACCCGTTCTGGCATGGTCTTATTTGTTTTTTAAATGGTGTTTTCCTGTGTTTTTTTTTTTTTTTTTTTTTTTTTGTGAGTGTGCATGTGTATGTGTGTGCTTTTATATTTGCATGCTATTTTTGCAGTTCAAAGGCAACTGGCAAAATTTGTGAAAATGAAACCACAGCGAAACTTTCAGCTCAAACAGTATTTCAGCCCCTATTAAAAAAGGGTTGCATGCTGCTTCTCACCTGGAACACCTTAGGTGCACTGACCAAGCTTGCCAGGGCTGAGGAGAGGGAAGCAGCGAAGATGCCTGCCAGTACCAAGGGCATCCAAGCTGAGATCACCTTGGCTGCCTGGAATTCAAGAAACAAAACAAAAAATAAAACAAGATTATTAAACAATGTTTGACAGCAGTACAGAAACAACAGTGGAAAATGCACATATTCATGGAATGTGCCTTTGTCAAGAAGGAGAAAATAACCCAAACATATACACCTGTATGTGTAGATTTTGTGAGGCCGAAACATTAGCTGAAACACATCAGCGCAGGCTGAGGAAAATCAGACAATCCATTCTCAAGCTATAAATTTTCTTGAGCAATGAAATTGATTGAGAAATTCACAATTTGAAGCTTTCATTATCAACAGTTAGTTGACCCAGTGGCAGTTTCTATTAAGTTACACAGAGCATGGTGCTTTCTCTGTCTCTCCTGCAGCACTAAAGAATAATTCAAAGAGAACAAGACAGAGCTGAACAGTTTACTAAACTCATTACGTGTCACACAGATATGAACAGACCCTCTAACATTTAATATCTGCTCCACTTGGCTAAAAACATAAAGTAATAGCAGTGGTTCTATGAAGTTTCGGGTACTGCCACTCACTGTAGGCAATGGTTAACCATCCAATGTATTTAACAGTCTAGTCTAGTAAACACCAACCAATTTAGTATAACTTATTGTCAAAACAATCTCTTCAATCCTCAACAGTAATAATTGATCAAGAGTATACGTCCCTATATCAATCTTCCGACTCAATCTGTTTACACCATAATAATTATTTTTGCATTTTTCATCTCTCCTTAAATTTTCCCCAAATTTTGTTACTCACAGCGAGGTCGTTGATGATGCCGTACTGACAATCCATCGTGCCATTGAAGCACACAGACGAGACGTTTCCAAAAGCGACATCCTTGACGATGCCGGACGCCTCGCGGATCATACAGCCGCCGATCAACCAGGAGAGGCCCACGTAGATAATGGATGATATCAGGATGGCTAGGAGGGTGCCCTTTGGAATGGCTTTTTGAGCATCCTAGAAGGAAAACGTCAAAGGATCATCAGTCAAAAAAACCAAGAATGATTTCAACTTTAAAGACTTCGTACAGTGGTCGACATGTAAACTACACTTTTTTCCTTTTTTTTTCCCCTTTTCATTCATTGTGTGTTAGTAAAATGTTGTTACACCATTTTCTTCAAAACTCAAGATGTAGAGATGAAGTGTGATGTAAACACATCCTCTGCTGCAATGGTAGTTGATTTCCTCTGACAAAGTCATGGAAAGTATAAGCTTGGTCATTCAGTAGGCATGAAAACAATGAAGGTTCGTATGAGAATGAATTGGTGGTTATGGGACCCAAGATGGATGTTTCACATTGCTCAGGAGGCAGGGTTCAAATTTTCCAAAATCTGTAGCTTCCTTCTTTTTTTTTTTACATCAATTTCCTTTAATTCAAAATTTGGTATTTCCCACGGCGGCATTTGAAACCCACTGCAAATGTACAAAATCCTGTGGTCAGTGATAATCAATACATTTGCAATAAACATGCTATTTATTCTTTTCTTCTCTGTATGGCAGGCAATGATTGATGTAAAAGGCTGTTAAAGGTCAAGGGTCAAATTTGACCAACTACTAGATATGCTATATTTAATGGTGAGTCTAAGTTTGTGTGAAACAGGACTTTCCCACAATTTTGCAAGTGGTTAAATTCACAATCGTGGAATACAGTAATGAACAGAGAAAATGTTTATGAGAATGTTGCATTTATGTTGGGATCAGAGTTAATATTTTCACATGTTGTTAAACTTGGAAAAAGCAAGCAACTTGTAAAATTCACAAAAATACCCCCCTCCCGAAATATATGGCATTTGTAGATGATTACCTGATACTCTTTCCCAATCCCTGCAACCGCAACCAACCTCCCTGTATGCACACACACACACACACACTCACACACACACACAGACAAATCTCGTAACACAAATATACAGAATACATGTCAAGCTGTGCTCTAAACCTCAGGGTCAGCATCAACTGCTGTGACTATTGAAATATTTAACCTCTTCTACATTTGTTTCAATTCCACATTGTTTTACATCACTTTTTTACTGGCACAATATCAGGTAAATGATTTTCTTTTGACATGCTATAAAAATGTCATGAATGTAGAGTGAACCATCTGAAACACATTAACTAGATAACTAGCTGACCCCTAGACACCCATTAACATTGCAGGCAGCCTACAGGAAAGAGCCTTCTCATACCCACTCCAAGTTTTCAGAATGTATGGTCGGTTGCCAAATGGTCCAGTTCACCTCAAGTGAGCTTTGGGCATTACAAAATCATCGGGGGCCTGTCGCATTTATAAAACTTTTTACCTGAGGAAAACTCGGGTTGATTCTTAACTAGGTTAATTTCCTGTGTAAAGTGAATGGAGGAATCAGTAACCTAATCAATTTCATCTCACTCTTCATAGAAATCTTATTAGTTTTAGATCAATCTCTGTAAAAATCTCATTAACATTAAATCACTCTCTATACAAATCTCAATAATTTTAGATCACTCTCTATATATTCTATAGTAATCTCATTAGCTTTATAGTTCCACTCCCAACCGTAATCTCATTCCTTTCAAGTCACCCCCTGCTGTAATCTCTTCTGTCATTCCCTTCCACAGGTTGCTAAAAGACAAGTACATGTCCACATCATAAAATAAATAGAAACATGAGCTCTGAAAACCGAGTACTGTAAAAGCTGCTTTGTTCGTGTACAGATATTTTTGCAAACGCAGGGGTTACAGACATTTTCACAAAATATTGTTTATCACGATTTGACACTGGAGCTTGTCGCAAGCGCATTAATTCCAGTCTGCTCACAAATATCTTCGCCTGTGGATAAATTCGCGGCCCAATAGTGTATTGCAAAGTTCACAAAAATTGAACTCTCACGAACCGCTTTTACAGTATACCGGTACACTAGAAGTGCAATTGGCTAACATTGTAAACTAAGTTGGTATGTACACATAATAAGGTCCAGGATAACCTCTCTGCACTTCGGTATCTCTCCTTCATCTCTTCCTGACTATAATCATACCATTGTGCTCACTCCATTGTGCTTTGTGCATACATGCCACCAGCACTCTGTACAATCCAGACATATACCCGCTGATATTTCCTCAAGCCACCTGCATGCACACCCAGTTGGAATACAGCCAATGGTTGGCCCATTCTATCTACCATCGCCAGACTATTGCCCGCTTCCTATTGTAACACCCGTCCGCCCAATCTGCCCAATCTCTTTCCCCTATTACTTCCTAACATTAACAGTAGGGCGACAATAGAAGGACTGACATATGTCAGGACAAACCTTGCTGTTCATATACACTTTCACTATACCCATTCAGGTCACAGAAATTATGTACCGCTCAAACTCTGGCCAAAAAGAGAATAATAATAATTAAAAAAAAGGAATAAAAAAAAAACTATTAGAAAATTGCAAGAAGCTCCACAAGTCGTGATAAGACAATGACAACTAAAATCACTTGTAATGCATAAGAATAAATAGACCAACAACAAAACTGAAAAGGTACTAAAAATCAAAAAGTAATAAAACAAAGGATAAATGCAATGATTAGAAGAGAGTTCCTGCATACAAGCATATTAAATATGGTACGCAACTTTAAGCCTCAGAAATCAAGCACGAAGGGACATGGGGGAATACTGTAATATGGTTGGGGCTAGTCAATTCCTTCATTTTTGTGTTAGGCCTGCCTAGCTGTTACACACTTAACATTAAAACGTTGTTAGACATTTCACTGTAATCTGTCAAGCTCTTTCATCTATCCTTGGCTAATCCACCCAAACTTGATATGAAAAGTTAGATAACCCACTCAGGTTTTAAAGATGTCATAGTACAAGAGGTAATCCAATCGGGTTTAGGGGGATTAGATAATCCCTGTCCATTGACACTTAGGGTGGCATTCTGAAAATCTTCCTAAGTTTCTTCCTAAGTTTCTTCCTAAGTCAGAAACTTAGGAAGTGCCTAGGAAAGACAGAATTGGCATTCTGAAATTTCTTCCTAGGCACTTCTTAATGCAAATTAGGCCATCCTTATCCCATATCCATACGATGTATATTTTCTTAAGCCAAAACAATATGCCGTATCATAAGGAACCAACCAATTACAATCGCATATTACTATGACGTAGGGTCAAATACACGAGTGCGCGGCATGTTCCCTTTCTCACGCCCATTTCACGCATCAAAGTACATGTTGCGCGCAGTGATTGACAAGCACTCCTATCACGATGTTTTGCATCTCGCTATTCTTAACAACGTACTTAGGACAGGGGTGGAGCTTTCCTGAATATATTCCTAAATTTCTTTCCGAAGTGAATTCTGGAATACCAACTTCTTCCTAAATCAGAAATTTGCATATTCCCGCCCCCTTCCTAAGTTTCTTTTTAAGTTTACTTAAGAAGAAACTTAGGAAGATTTTCAGACCACCACTTAGGAAAAATCCTGACTTAGGAAGAAATTTTTCCTAGGAAGGATTTCAGAATACCACCCTTAGTTTCCAGACTTAGGAAAAATCCTGACTTAGGAAGAAATTTTTCCTAGGAAGGATTTCAGAATACCACCCTTAAGTTTCCAGACATCTGTGCCAAAGAGCTTGAAAAATACCCCAGCTGATATGACAACTGGGGCCTGTTTCATAAAGATTGAGCGTAAGTTGCAATCAATCGCAAATTGCATTTCATAAACAGCTTTGCGATTGATCGCGAGTAACGCTCAATCTACTGAAAGTTCTGCTTGATTTTTCTTGAAATCAAGCGTGAGTGCCTTTATGAAACAGGGCTTACGCTCAATATTGAACTTATGCTCAATTCAACAAGTTAGGCTCCATAAATCGAGCATAAGGTCAAACATAGAAAGAGTTTGGCATGCACAGTGAGTTCACTTGGAAAGACAAGCCCTTCACTTGAAGCGATTCTTACTTTGAGGTCGCCGGAGATGTTGGCACCAGCCAGAATACCGGTGGCAGCTGGGAAGAAGATGGAGAAAACGGAGAAGAAGGACTCTCCGTCCTGAAAGCCTGGCTTGAGATTCTCCACAAACACATCAGCTGCATAGGGGTGGCGGTGGTGGTGATAGATAGATAGATATTGGTTTATTTCATCAAAAGGAAAATACATAGCAGCCCAGAGGCTGAATTGCGGGTTCTTGATATAAATACATAATACAAACGAAACAAAACAATATGATACAATAATCATTCACTTTAAACAGTGTATCAAAAAATTGAGCCTTATTACATATTCAGATACCACAAATACAATTCTCTTTCAAAATACAATATTCCATTAACAACTAATTACACATAGATAATTACAGCAGAAGATAAAAACAATTGATTTACAGTATCAAAAGATACAGTGTAGACCTGCAGTTGTATATGGCTGTACATGTACAATAACATACATGTGCCCCATTGATGGCAGGGAATGCATGTTTGTGAATGTAAAATTGTGTTGCATTGAGTTGGGTGTGTGTGTGAATGTATGTTTGTTGTGTTGTGTAAATGTTTGAGTGTGTGCATGTTTGCATGCATGTTCATAATGGGGAGGAAAAGGTGCATAAAAAAAAAGAATACATGTAAGTACAGTATTCAAATGGATATCAGAAATGTCAAATTTGCCACAGAAAGGACGATTTCAATTTCAATTCAAATGGAATTTCATTTTCAGTGACACATGTTTGTTATCAATACAGATTAAAAGAAAACAAAATGAAAACAAAACAATTTAGCCTATCAAACATGCTATTCTAAACAAATAACAATTCAATGATTTTACCAGGGGAGCTACAGCAACCACTATAATTTCTCCCATACCCCTTGACATATTTTCATATTTTTCATCCTACATTGGTAGAAGAGGAAGAGGATGAAGAAAGGCTACTGATGATGACAAAAGAATTGGATTTTGATTCTCATTGTTCTTCTAAATGAAAAACAAACAAGTACTAACAAGCATCACCTATCGATGGTGAGCACATACACTGTGACTACCTCACAGCACTTTAATGATGGCATGATGCATGCAATTTTTCTTTCCCCTTCCTCAATGCCAAGTGACAAAGCTAACTTGCACAAAAGATTGCGCTATTAATAGAACCTAACCCAAACTGCATGATGTCACAATAATTGTTGAGTCAGTTTTTTTTGGGGGGGAAAAAAAATCACTGCAGACCTGCCGACCTGGGGGGTATTTCATGAAGCATTTTGTACGATTTTTTTTTTTCTGACAAACTGTTAGCTACTGACATCCTTGCATCTGAGTGGCTGAATGCAAATTTGTCCTACAAATTTGTCAGACAAATCGCTTCATGAAATGTCCCCCTGATGGCAAGGCCTGTGACACCCTCTTGGCAATTACTGCCATTCTACATTTCCAAATCCCAGCCATGGATACATCCATTGTGCTGGTCAGCATCTATGCAAATTATTGGTTGAATAATCATGTGCAGCATTTCCAAATCCTGCCAACGGATACATCCCGTTGTGCTGGTCAGCATCTATGCAAATTATTGGTTGAATAATCACAGCATCATCAAATCCTGCCCATGGATACATCCCGTTGTGCTGGTCAGCATCTATGCAAATTATTGGTTGAATAATCACAGCATTTTCAAATCCTGCCCATGGATACATCCATTGTGCTGGTCAGCATCTATGCAAATTCTTGGTTGAATAATCACAGCATTTCCTAACCCCGCCAATGGATACATCCCGTTGTGCTGGTCAGCATCTATGCAAATTATCAGTTGAATAATCACAGCATTTCCTAACCCCGCCCATGGATACATCACATTGTGCTGGTCAGCATCTATGCAAATTATTGGTTGGATGCTGCAGCAGAGCAGAAGGGGACCAGTGGAGAGAAATCCAGCTCACCTTGGTACCCAGTAAAGCCTCTCGCTGCCTTTGCCGCTGTGGGAGGAAGGAAGCTTCCAATCACCATGTTGAAGATGGCGATGCTGAGCACTACCAGCAAAACTAGCTGAATCTGAATGAAAAAGAGAAAGAGATAGGTAAACAAATGAATGAATAAATACATAAAGAAAATAAAAAGTACATAAATAAAAAACCAAGTAACTAACTACATGTACAAAATGTAACTACACGTAAACAGCTAATTAAGTCATGAACTAACTAGACAAATAAATAAACTGGATTGGAGTGAAATATACTTCATTATCATCTATATAGGACGTTTTAGCGGCGCATTAAAAACGCGTATTGTAGTCCGCTCAATTTTTA
The DNA here is from genome assembly GCF_040938485.1 of Diadema antillarum. NCBI lineage: Eukaryota > Metazoa > Echinodermata > Echinoidea > Diadematoida > Diadematidae > Diadema > Diadema antillarum. Next base: position 114,772 of record NW_027271576.1, on the reverse strand, counting down.
CCGTTCAATATCGGAGCATATTGAACGAATCGCATAGACCGACGTATTAATTCCCCATAGGCTACCGTTGTTAATTGCCGTTCAAGATCACACGATATTCAATTCTGTCTCGTTTATTGCGTGAGCGCTTGCTGAATGCGCAAATGCGTGCTACTAGTGCGCGTCATTTTGTTACATTTTTCACACGCGCGCAAACATCTTGCTAGTTGTTTGTTTCAATACGCAGTTTTAGGGGCTTCCCCTTTTCAGCGCTGGGATGGGACTGCCGAGTCAACTTCAAAGACGAGTAGAAGCCGGGTAATTTTGTGCAGTTCATGGTTGCTCTACTTGATTGTATAGATGATAATAATTATATTGGATGGCCTTGATTCATGGAATACCAGGGAATATTGCACTCGTTAGAGTCAATATTGCACTCATCTTCGATTCGTGCAATATTGGCCCTAACTCGTGCAATATTCCCTGGTATCCCATTCATAGCCATCCAATATAATATAATTCATTACCAGTGAATATCATGACCACCAGTAGCAAGCAATGAAACTTCCCCTGACAGACAAAACATGTGAATACAAAATTCATACTCGAATGTCATATTAAAATACATGACTATATGAAATATGAAAGGCAGGCAATATCAACAATGCATAAAATGAGATGCTAAAACTTTTGGTAATACATTGCCACATGGGAACAAATACAGTGCAGTTAATGAGTCAGAGTGTATGAAGCAACACTGTCACATTTGAGGAGGACATTACACATTACATATATATATCATAGTGAATTTTATTTTTTTTTAAATCAAGAAGAGCACCCCTATTCCTCCCCTACCCCTCCATCTCCTCAAAAACAAACAATGATTTCTGTAATCACATGCTACAAGCATTCTACGTAAAATGCACAATTTTTTACTACCACCATTTCAAATTTCTAATCAAAATGAGACAATTCATGAGGTATATGATTTACCTTAGCCTCCCAGGCCATGCCGATGAAGACGATCACCAGCAGAATGACAACAGTGATTTCCCCAATGATTCTCACATCATTTATGAGGTCCACCATTTGTGCATCATAGTCCTGTATTTGCAGAGATAGAGAAATATATAGGAATATATGTTTGGGTGAAAAAACATACAGAGAGGGATAGGAATACATTATGTATGAGTGAAAAAGATATACAGAGAGAGAAATATATAATATAGGAATATATGTGTGGGTAAAAAAACAAATAATAGAGAGAGAAATATAAACTAAGGAATATATATATGTGTGAAAAACAATACATGCAGTGTTACAGGGAGAACTTTTATATTCAATACAAAGTACTGCAAACAAGAATATGGGTGGGCTTTTGTAGCAAGGTCGGTTGTGTATCTAGGTACATGCCTCCTTGCTATCAAATCGCTCCAGTTTTGGCACATGTTTGAATCTCATTGACTTTTGCTGGTAACAGCAAATCATGTATTGTGCGGTCATGCCATCCCCTAGAGGCAAAACACTCTGTCCCTTCGATGGACCAATACAATAGAGGTACCATGTGTGGGAGAGTTGCAACCGACACACGTAAAACATTTTTTAAACGGCATGAAGGAGTTTTGAAATCATTAATTTCGCCAACATTTGATGGGGAATAAACTTTATAATTACAAACAACTATTACCAGAGGTATGGATGTTCATTGCCTTGAGAAATATTTGTGCCTTTATGAAATCAGGGGGAATGAATCATAGACTAAAAATTTTGAAAATATGCCCCATTTTGTAAGGCACCAATATTTCTCAGGGGTACTTGATTGCTTTTTAAAGGAAACCTGGGGTGGTTTTTTTTTTTTGCCGTTTGTGTGTTTGTTTGTTTTTTCTTTGTTGTTTTTTTACATACGGGATGTAAGAAAATTTTCGGTTGGGAAGTGATTGGGTAATAAGGCTATACTGTATATTCTACTACATTTCCAGTTTGGTTCTGTGCTGGCACAGAGTTTGTTTCGCCAAAGTTGGCCCTGGTTGAAGGGGAAGGGGAAGGGAAGGGGAGATTTATATTTTCTCTCATATAGTCGCATTCACACAGACAAAATAGCAGGATAATGATCGTGATCCAAATGTCAAAGAGTTTTTGCAATAGTTCAGACTGACAGACACATCCCGCTAATTGCTGACTGCGATAATTTGTCAACCAAACTGCCCATCCTGTGTATGAAATTCACCAAAACTTAATGTTGACCCTTGCCCTTGAGTTGGTGAGCTGTTTAATCATGTGTGTTCAGAATGACAGGACCAAAAAAAAAATTATCGAGAATTCTTTGCTATAGCATCCACACACATGTCGCAGTGCGAATTATCACAGTAATTCCAAAATAATCGCAAGATTTCTTAGGATTTGGATCATGACGCTAATCACGTTATTCAGTGGGATTGTCCACACTGGCAAAAATCGCAAATCTCAAGATCTGTATGCCACACATTTGCGTCAGTGTGAATCCCACTATTGACAGGGTCTTGTGGTTGCAAAGGTGGTTGTGGGGGGGGGGGATCAAAACTCGGTTTTGAAAAAAATCAAAAGTCGAGATTAGGTGACAAAATTCACAGTATTGATAGTGTGGTTGTCAAACTGAAGGCCACACCCTTGTCATATGAAGCCATTTTACACTACTACACAAGTATTGTATACATTCTATGAATAAATTACAGCTGCTCTAGCCTTGGAAAGCATTAAAACTGAGATGTGTCTTCAACATTCTATAGGATAATCATTCTTTACTGAGTCAGAAAACAGCAATAAATTGCACTCCCTGTACGACTGCCTGCTACATTTCAACAAGACAAAGTAGAATATGGTTCTGTGGTGAGCAAATTAGCAATATGGAAGCAAACTTGCAATATGGAAACAAAACTTGAAAAGGGAAGACTTTCGCTGCCAAGATAGAGAGATACACAAACCACAGTTAAAGTTATTTCAGTTTCACAAAGCAGTTTTGGAAATGTCAGTAGTAATCTCTTCATCATGCACTGTAAACCTAATCCACTGATGCAGAAGTAATAGTAGACATTCTATCTCTCTTTTCTTTCCTGTTTTAAAACATGTTGTGCTCCTCCAATAGAAGTAAAAGAAAAGATAAATAGCGACAGAGGCTTTTGTAGTGTTTCCGTCGATAAGCTTCTTTTGAAATCTTTCAATCTGAAGCTACATGAGATACTCAATGTACTAGATGTAGTCTATGCATGCAATATCTTGGGGTGGGGGTGACGTTTGTGTGGCATATCAGTTAAAATCCCATATTACAGTGAGAAAGTGACTTTCTGCTCAGATCCAAGCACCCCCTTATTTCCCCCTCCCCCCCCCCCCCCCCCCCCCTGTTGTACTAGGTATTACCTCTGGCTGTTTATTACACTTCCTGCCTACTTCAATTTGATAAGAGAGTATCGTGTGGGTTCCACGCGCTGAGATTGAAAGAAATAATATCTTCACTATCTATGTCATCTTGTGATACTTTGCCTTGGCATTTTGATAACAATGTGTGAGCTGGAGCAGACTGTCACCAGTTTGAACCATGAAGACACTTGACACCGTATCTACATGTATGTGCAAGCATTTTAAGCAGTAAACTGTTGAGTAAGATATGGACGGATTATTCAAGATATCTGACAAGCACAGACATAATATTTCACAATAGATCTATTCAAAATGGCTGTATTACAACAGAGGTTTTAATTGCAGATGGTGATGTTAGACAAGGGTTAGTGATGTTGGCCTCTGGGTGAGGGCAAGGTAAACCTTGCATGATATGCTCCCTTAAAGCCTGAAGCGGTTTAGGGATGAGACCCTCAATCAGCGGTGGGCTGACTCACGCATCTCTCATCACTAGTTCCTGCCCAAATTACGGCTCGCTAATGCGTCACCTAGACAAGGTATCCCCTCTTCGTAGTGCCCTAGACTCCCCTTGAGAACCTTTCACGCTTGCAATCGATGCTATCTTTACAAGAGATCATGTGACTCCATCACAAAAATTCCCGTTGCCATGGCAAACTCGGCAAACAGAGTCATGCGCCAGTTACAGTAATACCGAGCTCTGTTGACACAGAATACCTGCCTCACTTGGTTGATTGTCCTTGCAAAAATTGGTTAATTAACCCTTGAGAACAAGTCCCGAGTATATTCAGGCAAGTTTCTATGGAAATACATGTCATAGCAAAATTAGCCCGTCCTCAACGGGTTAAAGGTACAATGTATGTCACAATTCTCCATGTTGTGTATTGCTACTTTTGTGTTATGTCAAACATGTGTCTGGGAACAAGAGTGCAATATCTTAGGGTGCATTTTTATGCCTCCGCCAACGAAGTGGCCGGAGGCATTATGTTTTCGGGTTGTCGGGTCGTCCGTCCGTCCGTACGTCCGTCCCGTTTTGTTTTTGTCGATATCTCAAGAACCGTGAGGTGGTTTTGCATCAAACTTGGTATGAGGGTATATCCTGGGGGGATAATACTTTGTTTCGATTTTAGGGTCATGGGGTCAAAGGTCAAAGGTCACAGGTTATTTTGTGAAAAAAAGGTTGAAATTTCATGTTTTTCTCCATATCTCGCAAATGGTTCAAGGTATCTTCATGGAACTAATAGTATATATGCATGTACCGATGGGCAGTGATTATCTAGGGAAGTTGGGGGTCATGGGTCAAAGGTCAGGGGGTCAAAGGTCAAGGTCAACTCCTCAAAATATCACTACTTTCCTTATATTTATGCAATGCCGGAAGGATTTTTTTAAAACTTGATGTATGCATGTATAACCCAATATATATTATTTGGGAAGTTTCTTGCCAAAAGGTCAAAGGTCAAGTGAAAGTGCTAAATTGCACTTCTTCCTCCATATCTCAAAAGTAACTCAAGGTATTATCATGAAACTTACATATTTATGCATGTTCTACCTAACAGTGATTCTCTTTGGAACTGTGGGGTCAAAGGTCAAAGGCCAGGTTTAGATACATGTGTAATACTATTTTACCATTTGATACTGAAATTATACTTGTTCTCAATACCATGAAAATTACTCAATGCATAAACTTATAAAAGGGTCAAAAGTCAAGTGAAAATCATCAGTTCCCCCAAATACCTGCACTCTGACGTTTTAATCATTCATCCAATTGAACCTAGTTCTAGGAAAGTGAACATTCAGCACATTTGTGGCAAACCTGTCATTTTAATATTTTGCCAATTGTGTGAAACTGTCATCACACATTGTCAAGACATTGTACTATAGACCTATTAGGAGAACCATGCATTACGGCAGAGGCATACACCAGTTGCCGTAGCGACATTTCTAGTTAGTAAATGTTTCTGGCTAGAAATACAAGTTTTCAAACCATGTTTTGTGGTTTACATTTTACCATGAATGATAGCCATGGTTAAAAACATGGTTTTGAAATGCACTGTGGAGGTGCGATTCAAAACCATGATTCACTATCAAAAGACAAAGTTTTGAAATCTCAAACACAGTTAAAATGTTGTCATAGTTAGGCACCATATTTGACCAAATGCCAACGGACAAGATGGGTAAAAAGGAGATCTGAGTCCAAGTAAGCCTTGCCAGAAACATCTTCAGGAAAAACTTGTATAAACGCTCCATGTCAAACCATGTGTCAAAACCATGTTTCAAAATCATGTTTTAAAACCATGTTTCTTGGCATGCAAAATCTTACAAACGCAGCCCTAGACTCATGAAGAAGACGTTAGTGAGAGTATCACCACAGGGAAGGGGCTGTGCACTGAATTACAAATACTGTATATGGTGTCTAGGTTTAGTCACTAAAGTTAGAGGGGAGGGGGTGGGGTTTATTTCCTTGGATCAGAGGAGGACAGAATACAGATTCCCATTGCATTCCTTGCTCAGTAATCTCATAATTTGAGGTGAATTAGTCTCAGGCTTCTCTATCTTGGCATGGCTGCTCAAGACAAAGTCCCCCTCCGGTGAAAACCCCTCGTTGAATCATGTATCACTTTAACATGTGTCACAAGCTAAGAATCCCAATTTCTCCAGGCCACAGAAAATGATGAATGAAGATGAATGACACTGTGATAGAAAATGAACTTCAAAATCTAATTGCCAACACAATGAGGTACAAAGTTCATTCAGAAAAGTGTCTATTCATCTTACAATTTAGAAAATGCAACAAGTACACACATTTAGCAGAGTCATTTAATTGGCTTACTACTAATTCAATTAATCAACCACTCATTAATCTTTTTGCGAACTCAGCACAGGTGGCTTATGGGAAGTGACAACCACGAAATGTATTTTCCATTGTCCTCTTGTTTGATGAGCAAAACTTTAATATTGTAATTTAGTACAGCATTGTATCATACAGAAAGATCAGAAGGTATTTAAAAGCAGGGCTAACATACACATTGCCAATAATAACCACTACTGTGACTCCCACAAATACTTGACGCTACATGACAAACAAACTGCTACTACTACTACGACTACTACTACTACTACTACTACTACTACTACTACTACTACTACTACTACTACTAAAACAACTACTGCTACAATTTGTACTTCTACTTCTATCACTCCACTGCTACACAACTTCTAATCTACTTTTTCTCGAACAACTCCTACTTATTATAAATGGGGAAATGTTCACATAGTATTAAACACTATGACAGTGTTACTCTACACTGCAGGACATCACAGAAATGCATATCTGAGGACTTTACTGGATTAGTTTGACATTCTTATGACACTTCACCTTCCCTTAAAAAAGAAAGAGAAAGGTGACAAATATTAAGATATGGTTACAGTGTGAGTGGAAAGAGCATCAACTGGAAAGCAGTTTACCATGAACAAACCCACAATCAACATTTTTGAGAGTTTTCTTACCTGGAGGAGAAGAGCAACCGTCTCTGCAAAGCCCACAACGTACATGGCAATGGCGATCGTGTTGGCAACCGAAAAGATCAGGCCGATGGCGCCACCAAACTCCGGTCCCAGGCTGCGTGATATCATGTAGTATGCACCACCTTGGTGTGTGAAAGAGAAACGGTGTGACAGATTGTTTAACATATGATCCTGGTGAGTACAGGCTAGAACGTTTCTCTCATATATCAAAATGCATAGATGCGGATGTTTCAACTGAAGCCGATTCTTCTTTCTTTTTCTTTCTTTTTTTTTTTTTTTTTTGGGGGGGGGGGGGGGGGGGGGGGTCTGCTTTTTCTGTCTTGAAAAATGTACCAGTGCTGGTCGATTGGATCTACATGTTCTGCACATTAAATGAATATCTACAAATTCTGGATGAATAGCACAGTCAACAAGATTGTGTAACTGTATTAAGAAGTAGGATCTGCTAATTCTGAAAATCTATATATAACCATGATTTTATATAATTCAACAAAATATTAAGAGAATTCTACAAAATTTCTTTTTAATTAATAATGAAAATACACATTTCTTCCACAAGTTACTAACATATGCTATGGGTAATACTGTTCCCCAAAAGCCTTCTGAAAGAGGTTATGATATAAAGTCAAGTGTTACATTGTATCTCATTATGCTAAAAAAATATATATATAACATGTTGATCCTTTTCTATATCTTTGTCCTATAGTGACACTACAAATTGTTGTAAGTCTTCTTATCCAGCGACGGCGGTACCAAAACTTATAAAGATTCATAACTTTTGAACAGATTGTCTGTTTTCCTTCAAACTTCACTGATTTAGATGTACAGGTATTATAATACAACTTGTATCTTTGCATTTATGCCATTTACAATATGTAATTTGGGTTTCCTTCTCATTTATATTACAGAACATGCAAACTAGACAAAGGTTTCTAGCGACAAATAAAGTCACGGAGGATCTTTGCTATTGTACATCACCCCTGTTTTAGGCCACTTTATCATGCACTGGTTTTTATAGCTTTGTGTAGATAGCAAAGTACAGGTATAAAGCTCTTGAGCTGGCAACCTCAAACTGAACACTAATCACTGACTGAAAGCACACAGCCATTGCACCGTAAGTAGGACTTTAAAGCGTCAGTGACAAAAATGCTGTGTTGGCTTGCTGAAATCGCTTAATTAGACCTTCGCGGTGCTCGACTTGTATGCTAATCAAACCATGACAGAGTCCACTGCTTGTCAAATACACTCTCTCTACACTAGCTTCAGAATCTGCAGTTGCTTGCTCGCTCCGCAGATCTAGTTCAGACACAAATTATAGAATGCATTGTGGCTAATTGCTCAGCGAGCGTTCCCTAATAACGCTTAATTAGATACTACTCTCTTTTAATACTACTCAGTCTGATGTTTTGGTTTGCAATCTGACAAATCGTGAATTTGCCGATATTCAATCAATGCCCTGGGTCAGGTAATGGTGAAGTGATGGAGAGTCAGAGCTGAAACCTTTCTAAAAACTATATTACTGTATATTGACATACACCGTACGTAGAAACAGCAAAAGAGAGAATACGGGAGAGAGAGAGACAGAGAGACAGACATTAACAGATAGATGGGTAGAAAGAAAAAGACAGTTCTTCAAGGGTAGTCAGGGAAAGAGAAATATAAAGACAGAAACAGAAAGACAGACAGACAGGCAGATTTAACTGATGTTCAGAGTCTCCTGCCTTTAGTAAAGAAACCCAGTTTTCCACTATCGATACATGCAGTGTGTGCACAAAAGCCCCACGCACTCTCTGTAGATGAATATCTTTGTCACAGAGCTGTCGTCAGAGCATATCAGGCAGGGCTTATGTAATCAGTGATGTCACACGGGGGAAAACTATTCAACATTTAGGCTTGCCTCTGGCAAACATCTGTATTGAATTGAATTGTCTGCATCCATTACACCCTCTTCAGGACTCCAGAAGTTGAAGCACAGTTTGTGACAATGTATCGCTCCAACAAGAAATGTTTCAGTGTTGGTCTGTCTATCGGTGTGTGTTGTACACGTGATACGTTTCCACAAATTGAGAGCTAAATTAAATCTAATTGTGCGATAGTCAGGAAGGGTTAACCTTGATTAATCTAAGCATGAATTTGTCTCTGCCGCTTTGCGGAATTCAACGAAACAGCTGCTCCTCAGCTTCAATATTGAGTCAATGTTTCAGAACTCATTGGCAATCAAGCATCTATTTTATTATTAAAGAGGGGCAGTAAACAACTCTCACTCAGAAATAAGCATGCATTATCTGACACACTCAAATTATAGAATCGATGCAATGTAACACTTTCACTAAACAGCTAACATTTTTCAATACAGGTGAAATATGAGAGATATAGAATCAAAGAAACATTTTGTTTCATGCTGCTAAAAGTGGACGTTTGAAATGATTTCCTTAACTATAGATGATTTTAAAGTAAATAAGTAAGTCTAATTATACAGGGCTGCTATTTTTACTATGAATATGTAAAAGGTGCAAAACTTTTTTTTCCCCTAGTGTGATCCTAATAAAAGGTGGGACCAACCTTTTATTAGGATGGCTTTGTTTTACTTTGTTTTTGGATGTCTCTGCCATTTCAAAACAGATTTTCATCAAATAAACTTTGAATTCTTCTAGAATTGAATGCTCTTTAACATTTTCATAAAGTGATTCCTAAGTATCTCGCAAAAAGTTAAATGCTGAATCCTCACCTCAACCAATACTATATCATCCCTTTAAGCCTTTTTTGTTTTTGATTTTTTAGTGGGAGGGATGCTTCTAGAAAATTGTTGTGGCAGCACCTATTTTCTCTTTCTGTCTGTCTCTGTCAAACTGTATTTCTCTTTCACTAATAATTCTGATTTCACTATTAGTAATTTAAAATAATGAACAAAATAACACTTATGAAAAATATGAAAATATTTGACAGACTGGGCAGATCAAACTGTTTGGAGGCATGATCTCCAGGTCACTGGCTTTCACATAGTCATGCTTACTCAGTCTTTTATAGTGCTTGACAAAATTGATACACTGATTTGAATTGAGTTGAATGGGATGGAATGGAATGGAATTGAATTGAACTGGAATGATCTGAACCGATATTAAGCATCTCATGGCATGCCTAATTATGGTAATAATTATGCCAGGTGATATGTATAATTTGCAAATCTTTTGCCTGCTCAATAGGATTTTGAGTCGAGTGTTTCAGATAAACCCGACACATAAATTAGTTGCTGCTAGGTAGGAAAAACTTTCCTGTTGTCAAGGAATATTCATTGCTCTCGGGTTGTACGTAACAGAAGAGTACATTGCAAACCCCCCTTTATCAAATCAATATATCAATATTGAATCGAGTGGTATGGCGTGGAATGGAATTGAGATGAATTGCATGGAATTCAATTGCAACTGAAATTGAAATGAATCAAATGGCACTGAAGCTGTTTAGCCCTTACTTTGCTTCGGTCGCTATTTGGTACAGGTGTCTGAAAACTAATATTGTCAGTGAATAGAGATCACCTAGTCGGTATATTTGCTTCATCCATTTTGCGTCACCATGGCCTTCCTGTTGGACTGAGGCACACTGCTACATCTGAGTAGGCTTCTAGCTAATCTACAACAAGGTGAAGTTTGGATGGACTACTGAATGATGATGGAAAATGCTTGGCAAGTTTTACCCTACATGCCTGGGCAAAGGATTAATCATTGTGAAAGGTATCCATGGGCATAGAAGGACCGATGAAGAGGGATGGATGAAGGGCAGCGGAAATGTGGTGTTCACTCACCCCCTTTGACCTCTCCGTTGGTGCAGATGGCCGACATGGAGAGAGTGGTCAGTGTGGTGACCATTGCTGACAGCAGGACAATGATGCTTGCATACACTGTGGGAAGCACAGAAGCAAAATAATCGAAGTGGTTTAACATTGATGCAAGATGGGCATGCAATACTCACATTTTTTGTCACAAACAACCTCAAGTGGAGACTTTCTAGGTATTTATACTTGCATGTTTGTACAATGTACCTCAGAAGCAATCCGTGAAGAGCATATCTTTTTCTTTCTCCTTTAATAATCCATTGAGCACTAGATCCCAAATTGTTGCAGTTTGGTGCTGCATCTTATTTTTTATATCTACTAGGAATTCATAGTTAGTATTTCACAGGTCAGATAACAAAATATTTGTCTTTCATTTGAGCCATATGTTGGAAACTGTTGTTGTTCTTCTGCTGCAAAATCATCAAAAGCCTCTAAATCTCATAAACTCATAAGTCACCCTTTTTATGACAATATTACTCTAAAAAATTGGTATACTTTATTCTTTTCTGATTTTGTGCAGATAAAATGAATCTTACAGTTCTATTCAATCTTTGTCAAATACATCAAATGTACACTTAAAAGTAAATTCAATGTTGCCAAGGACTACATGATAATTTCAGCAGCAAAAGGACCCCAAGACTAGTTTGAGGACAAAAATAGATTTTTCATTTCCTTTTATTTCTTCTGTCTCTGTACAAGATTCAATGTGGCTGCATGTCTTTTACCCTTAATATAGAGGAGAAATATTCTACCATACTATCACACACTGCCACCAAATTTTGTGGATACATAAATATCACACAGTATTATAACACACAATGGCATGAGCGCGCACACACACACACACACACACACACACATGCACACACACGCACACACACGCACACACACATTGTTTAAAAAAAACTAAACATACTGATAGATGATTGTGTGCATTTAATTATCCACATTATTTTTCTTCTTTGTTTTTAACCTGTGGAACATGGACATAACAAGGCTTAGTTGGTAGTGTACCTATGCTCTTTATTGAAATGTAATCGAAGTATTGCGAGTACTTTATCAGGGCAATACATAGAATGATTATAGTATTGCAGTGGAAAGCACAAGTATGATTACTTTTAAACACTCACTCCATCACATGTACAATAAACTATTGGCAACGACGCGTCGGCAACCAGGTCCTTGTACAGGCAAGGTGAATTCCTGCCTATATCCAACTAATCATTGATTCATTACCACCCCTGGCATGCTAACTCAGTCCACACTGTGACTGCATAGATTACATGCTTATCCCAGGCAAGGCCACACGTTATGCTGTGATGATGAGGTTTATAGTCTACTAAAATTGCAAGGGGTTTTTAAAAAGCAGTCAAGCAGGTCTTCACACACATTTGTCCATCAGAACATAGTAACTATGACTACACAAATACATGTTATCATCAGTTATCCTGCATCCCTCACAAACCTTCTCAATACTGCCTCTTGTGTCACTTTTTTCAAATTGTGAATATTCTATGTAAAATTTGAAAAAAAAAAGAAAAAAACTTTCCCCCACATTTATCATTTATAAACAGAACACAGGGTCCCTCTTATACTACATTATGTAGCTTCTGGACACTAGCTGTTCTAAATGCATAGAAGCAAACATTGTTTCAGCATTAAAAAAAAGAAAGATATTTTTTACACCTGTACAAACATTCTATGGATTTGTCCACTATGGGTATCTTTTACCTTCAATTGGTCAACTCTGAGGTCAAAAATTACTACTGGCATGTCCATCACTCCAAGCACCTATTGTATACATTATCCACCAACAAAGTGAGCGCTGCCTTATCTCTACAAAAGCAGGCCCCTTTCAAAAATGGTGTGTAAATTTATCCAAGGCCTTTCGCACCTATTCAGCAACCATGGATAGCCATAGTCAGTTGTTCAAATGTAGGCAGGTACTGTACGTGCAGTTATGGACCAGTACATGTTCAAGCTAAGGTGTAGTAGCCTAATTAACAAATTGCATCGAAGCTATACATGGGATTGCATAGAACACATATGCATACATGAACAAGATGTTGAATGGTACCTGGTAAGCAGTACCTGCTGGTAAGTGCTCTCTAAAAGTTATCACAATCAGATGTTTACACCAAGTGCATATGTAAAGAGCACATCTTCTGTTTTGATATTTATGAAAATCCTCTAAAATGTCTAGCTACATATCCCAGAATAATGAGTGAAACTATAATAGTACATGTACTTACATACACCAGCTTGCCCAACAATCCAGGTCAGACGAAGGAACAGCATAACACCCCAGATGTTGAGAATACATCTTACCTGGAAATGATGAAATCATTTCTTCATTGAGATGCTTTGAATAGATACTATACAAATATGACTTTATAAATATGTATCACTCCTCTGGCAATCGAAGTACTTTATACGTAACTGTAACATTTGTGGTTGAAAATCCACTGTTTGTCTCTACAGTTTTGGTTTACATATTTTTGCTTACAAAAATAATGCCTCCGCGACACTTTGTGGTGGAGGCATAAAAAAGACTTGAAAATGGCTGCGGCATTTTAATAATCATACATGTATGTATATGCTGGAAAACTTCCTATGACACTTGAATCAGTGATTTGTGTTATTTGAAAGTACAATTCTACCACATGCATATGTTGACTTTAAGAAGCTGAGTAATATCAAATATATAACAGAGAATGGTAGAAGCTTCAGCAAATAATTAATTATTATTTTGGAAGCTTCGTGTTTTCACAAAGTAATGATACTGGTTATATAACCACTTTTGCCATTAATTACATGAGGGCAGTGATAGTATCAACTCCTAACAATTCCTCCAATGGTTACGTTTTTTTGTTTTGTTTTTTCCTGTTATGCTAGTGGAGGGAGAATTAATTTTTGTATTCATTATAACAGACAATAAAATACCTTGTATCCTTGTAGGCAATATATATTAAAATTCATAAAACACATGATTTGATATGACAGCAATGGAGGCTGACGGTAGTGAGAAGCCAATAATGCTAGCCTGAAAGAGTGAAGTTCAAACACTTGCACATTCCTGAGGGAGATTCATGGTAACTTTGTTGGGGATGCAATAGATATTATCTTCTTTGGCAGCAGAAAGGCTGTTTGGCTATATTCTATCCAGAAAAAATAAATTTTTATATACATTGTAGATTATTTCTCTCTTGCTGAATTAGTAAACAGATTTTTTTTTTCTGCTCTCTGACAAGCTGTGGCAACATTTACTTGAAAAATGCAATAAATCTGAGACAAACATTTCAAAAGGTTTTTTTTTTTGTTTTTTACATGAAATGAGCGATTTTCCATATAATTTCAGATCACCTTCTGTAAAGGATTTTATTGTCATTGTTGTTGCATAGGGATAAATTTTGTATAGGTCAGTAAAATCTCAGCAGCTAATGGCAAGTAGCAAACGTAGTGATGAAATTCTATTTTTTTTTGCATCTATACAACACCACAATACAAACCAGTACGCCCTTGATCCATCCGAACTTCATCGAGTTTGCTGCCCTCTGGTGCTGGGTCTCTGTATCTTCAGGGACATTTTCCATTGGAGAAGGCATCTGATGCAAAAACATAAATTTATTAAATGCAAATATTTGAAGACATACAACACACACAAGTGCGATCTCAGGGGTTACAGGAGTTTCAAGGAGCACTGTACAATCTAATGAAAATTAATACAATTGCCACCATCATGGGCACAGACACACTGTACTTGCTATCTGTCATTGAGATTTTATTGAATTAAATATCAATTTTAGAATTACTTACTCCCACAGAAATGATATTTGGCCAGCAAAGAATTTGTCAAGAAAAATTACCTTCAATAAGTTGTTTATCTTCTCATTGAATTCCTACATAGCTATGTATAATGATGGGAAAATAGCAACAAAGTTGCCAAAGTCTGTGATACAGTAATTTCAAGATCATAGTTTTGAATAACAAATACATGTTTTCTCCCTCATGCAAGTGAAAGGAAGATGCAGGGTATAATTGGAATATTACATCGATAGTCCCCTTCATGTTTACTCTATCTACAGTAAATCACCCTGCTGCTTTCACAGTTCATACAAATATTGACTTTGAATAAAGACGACAAGAAGTCATACATCACACAATGTATAATGTACATTGTACCTGTATGTCCTCCTGCTACAGTTAATACCCAATATGTGGCAGGTACATACATGTGTATTTTACATGTTTCATCCCACAGACAAATACATGTATGTGTACAACAGATACTGTACATGTGAATCTTCAAACAAAATTTGACACTGTTTAAAGGTGCTGCATTTCAAGTGCGCGCAAAGTACCAACACCAGATCACCATGCCACTCACGAAAGACAAAAGACAATGCAAGACACACTAAGCCTCAATGGGTAATCGATAGCCACCCATCTGCCTTGCTATACATGTATTTTATGCGAAAGTAAAGGGGCACACAGCTAATGACATGTTGCAAGCAAACAGAAGTAAAGGTAAGCGAGTAGGAATTGATAATTTTTGGAAGTGACAGTAAATCTCTCTCTCTCAGGACTTATGAAAATCTCTCTCTCTCAGGACTTGATAAAAATCTCCACCATCCATACTGAAAATTTTACATTTCATTATTGCACAGATTCTTTTTCCTATACATGCAGCAATACAACATGCATTAAAAAAACACACGCACACAGAAGGGTAAACTTCAATGCAAAACAACACTGTGTGTACTGTGCAAGAACATGAAGCCAAATGTAAAAAAAAAAAAAAGAGTCCAAAGCTTCCACAATAGCTTGAAAACATGCCACACCATGTCAATACAATACAAATGTTCTCACATAAATGCAAATAAATTCACCGGGAACCAAGCAAGAATCAACACAAATCTTATAACCTGCATATAAAGCAAATAATATCTTAATGAATTCATTTCCACCTACAGGATCCAAACTGTGGTCCAGATCACTACAAAAATGTAATCATCCATTCCTCGCATCATTATCAATTTTTTCCTGAAAATTTCATCCAAATCCTTCTATACATGTAACTTTTGAGATACTTGGCAAACAGACAGACAGACAAACAAACAGACAAAAAAAACAAACAAAGCAATGCCTGCAAAAACATACCACTGCTACAGTACCTATTGTAAAGCAAACCCCGCAAGTGACAAGTTTGCAGATCGCATTTATATCACGGTTTACACAATACTTTAAAGTCAATGAAGTAATTAACAGATAATGCCAGTTTTGTATGAACTGTAACTGTCACTTGAGCACACCAGCCCCATTCCCTTTGCTATCAACTTGCAAGCTGTGCTACCACCCCCCCCCCCCCCCATCACACACCCAAACTTCCAGTCAGCATTAAATTATAAGTAAATTTGTTTGCACATGGAAGCTACGTTTGTAGCATTGATGCAATGGCAAAGGTGCCTCCGAATGACGCATGGTACAACATTGTAGCTGCTCACACAGAATAGAATAACAAGGATTCCTGATTCTGGAGGGACACCCCTTGCTACCCTCACTACGAACACATGGTCCTCAAGAGTCAGTCCCTAAAATAAACCTTAATCTTCCCTGTATAGTACACAGACTCTGCAGCTCAAAGAGAAGCAGACCTGTACATGAATTCTCAAGCAGCCTACTCAACATTGATCACAGTTGACCAAGAGACTGCCAGTTCCTTCCATATTATATGTTACATTCATGATTCACAACTTGGTTTGGGCATCCACAAATTTTGGTGGATAAAAATTAACGACACTACAGCAAAACTGTTCTTGTATAATAGTGTCGTTTAACTAATTTCTTGCAATCAGTGGGATATTGCATAAGGAGCACTAACTGTACACTGCTCTGGTGCTCAAAGTTTTTCACATTGCCTGTTGTTGTTGGCAATATTCAATTTCACTCCTATAGACATTTGTTTTCATGCATAATATCACAAAGCAGAATTTCAAAACTACTGGCAGGCTTTTTTGTTTTACTCCCAAATTTTGCTTTTAAATCAAATCAAATTGAATTCAATTGATTTATTTCATTCTCATTTTTCTCCCAAAAAAACATAACACAAAGTAACATGAACAAATGTATTGCATCATACCAACATACAATGTAAATTACATATTGTATAGGTAATATATAAAGAAATTGTTTTCCCCAGCATTAACAAAAACAAGGAAAAATATCAATATCATCCTACCTGATGTGTGTGCACAAGTGATGTGGTACGGACTGTACATGTAGCTTTAATAGTCTATCTGTGTTGTTGTAGATCTGTGTTGTTCCGGTTGGAGTTTTATGCAACCGTCATCTGATGACGGTTGCATAAAACTCCAACTGGATTTTTTTCCGGTTGAAATCACAAAATTCTGGTTGGAAGCTCCCAACCAGAGTTTTTATGCAACGGATTTTACATTCTTATGTTAGCAACCTTAAAAAGTTTTACAAAATTTGTATGCAACGGGACCTGAAGTCCTATATGCATTAACTTCCCCTCTGGCATGAGTCTGTGTCTTGTATTGTATCAATATCCAACTTTATATTTCTTTAATTGCAGACATCTCCTGAAGTGATGTAATTCAAATCCTAAACTCAGGTCACCGTACAAGTGTATTGTGCAACAAGGAAGCAGTACTTGCAATGAGCGGACCATACAAAGTGTACAATCTTTGTACAAGGAACTGTTCCAACTCCAAAGCTAAATCAGAATTACCTTTATACCTACAATGTACAATCGTCTTACAATTTACCTTTACACAGCATGCCTTGTCAAAACACAACACTGGCATGGTGATTATACATACTGGATAATGTTTGTTCTTTTTAAACTACTGTAGCGGTTCAGCAGATACATGTGGCCCCCTGCAATAAAAGCAATTTTATGTAAACTTGTTATAAAAAAAACCACCTAAACGTAAACCTGTGCACTCTGAAGTAATGCAACGTACCAGGGAATAGTCATTTATTATATTCAGATGGGACTGAAGGTTAATGTATTACAGATTCTTATCTGAGCAACTGTGTCATCATGCTATAAAGTAAGAAAGACAGAAAATGAGTAATTTCTGACATCCATTATGATTACTATCTCTGCTATTCTACAGAGGTAATGGCTTTTAGAGATAACATGGGATGACGAGGAATTTAAACACTTAAACGGTCAATAGGCTTATTTGTCAAATTTATGGCAGTATCAAATTACAATGTTTGCATTCTTGTGAAGGTACAAGTACACTGTAGAATAAATGATGGCAGACTGCTATAACATGTCTTTCTTCCTCACTCTGTTTTCTTCCGGGTATTTCAGAATGTCTATTTGGCATGGACATAGGCATTTATTCAAATTAATCAATGTCTGAATGAATGTCTGAATTAATCAATATCTGAATGTATTTACAATGTATGATTCTAAGAGGATGTGAGGCTGAATCCTGAACCTTGAGCTCAATTCCACATTATATATACATGTAACATGTAGACCATGTACATGTATGTTTATACACTGTAGATGCATAGAATGATATAATTTATCAAATAGTGTGTGAGGGTTCATCAAAACCAGACTTTCAGTATTGTATTTTCACAACATGGAGATGTGTAGCAACTGGTTCCATGATGATTGTTAATGTGACAATTGCTCCCATTACAATGTACATTGTACATATCTGCACACCAAGCCAAACATTATTTCTACCAAAAAACATAAACCCTTACCCTAATCCTAATCCTCATATATCAAACTGAACCTAAAACCCTATCACAACCCTCACCCTAACCTAATAAAAGTCCTTGGAGAAAATAAGACTGGAGCAATTGTCGCAGAGGCAAATGTTGTGTCACGGTACGTAGCAACCACATTATGCAAATCATATGAGGTGATGTCATTGCTTTACATATTTCTCAGAGGTTGTGCTAGACTCACGCAAGGCTGTTCAGCACAATCTTTACCTCAGAGCATGGACCTATAACGTTGTAGGTCCATGCTCAGAGTCACCCCAGACACTTTGTGCCATAACCTTTCAGTCCCCATTGTCTGGGATGAACAATGAACATCTCTTGGAGGTTGTGCTGTGTGTTAGGGGACTCTAAATGGTGGAATTAGATAAATCTCTCTTTTGAATTCTTAAAATTACCTGAAAGTCTGATGCCACTTGATGTATGACAACGATTTGACACAATAATCATATTTACTGGACTGGATGTGAAAATATTGTAAATATATGCTTTTTCATAGAAAACATATCATGTAGATTGTACAGTTAAACTATTTTGCAATGTTCAGGTCAATTGATGGATACTGCCAGCTCACTGAACAGATTTACAAACATGAGCTGTTCATTTCCATTGAATCCCAACATAATATCTACCAACACTTGTATGTTTACCACATGTACTTGTATAAAGTAATGTTGACTATCACTCTTGATATCGAAAATCAAATCCATCAGAAGTTTCTTGAAAATGTGAAAAGTTGTTGTTAGTATTTAAAAGCAGAGATATAATATGCAAAAAAAAAGGCAATTGATAAGCATGTTAGGACAATCACAGACATTAACAAAACATGTACTGTAACATGAGACAGGAACATACAATGTACGGTAAGTATTTTGTACCCCACACATCTGGCTGCTTGAAACACAGACTGTACATTACAGTAGTCCATGAGGAAGGAACCATTCCATATGACATGTAATAGCAAGGTTTAGTAGGCCAGAGCAAGAAAACGTAGTAACTTTATAGTAGACCAGAGCAAGAAAAGGAGTAAAAAAGAGTAAAAACAAAAAAGAAACACATCATTGTAGTACAGATTTATATCAAAAACCCATGTACATGTAATGCCTGTTCTGCAAAGTTCCCCTGAAATTAACACTCTCTGCTCCAGTGTGTGTACAGCGCTATGGCGTTTTCTCTGCGAATCAACACTCACAGCACACAAAGGGTTAAAATGATGCATACTCTACACTATCTGGAAGTTATCAACACCACAAGCAGAGGACACTGCTCTGTGTTGAGGGATCTGTCACAATGCGGTGAGGCCAAGCCGGTCCAGATGCGTCATTTTGCCATACACTTGTACATCTAAAAAGAAAAAACCTTATAACTAAAACATCTCCTTTCTGACATGGTGTGTTACCATGACTCATGATCGACCAGCTTAAAAGGAAACATTCATTAAAACTGAGACTCTTTATCTAACATCAAATCTCATACCATTACATAGCTACCTCCAATGTGTATGATGGCATCATGCTCTTACAATCCGAGGGAATGTATTAAAAGTGGACAGACACGCAACAACAAAGAAGCCCTGAATTTTACAGAGACTCCAACTCTCCCGTTTTCAACGGGAGATCTCCCGCCGAAAACCCATTTTTGCAAAATCTCCCGTTCTTCTGCTTGAGATTTCATTTCTCCCGCCCTGGCTCTTTGACTCCCATTGGACAGGATTTCTTACTTACTGAGTATTTCTATCATATGTTGAAGAAAATAAGCCTTAAATAGCACCAGAGAACATCTGGAACCCTAGGAACTTTGCGCTTCGCACCCATCAACTTGGAGTCTCCCGTTTGCTGGGGGTTTCAGGCGGGAGAATCTCCAGATCAGAAGGTGCTTTGGGTTGGAGTCTCTGAATTTACCTCATCAAGCCCACTACAATGTCACACTGAATCTCATGGAAGGGTCTGAATCCAATTCCAGCAATACTGAATTTACATAATTGTACAATATACTGTACTTTTGGCTGTATGAATTCTGAATACCTGTAAACAGTGCAGGGCCCCATTTCATAAAAAGATGTTAGGATGGCAACTCTTGGTGGAATGACAACTTCCAATAGCAACAGCCAATCAGGAAGATGGATTCTTGTCGTTACTATGACAATTGTCATCCCAGCAAGAGTTGCTATCATATCAACTTTTTATGAAATGGGGCCCAGGACGCTTTTATATTTCATCCTTTTCCACTGATTTGTCTAAACAGCTTTTACTACCTGGTAAGCTGCATTTGTGAGCCTGACAGCTGCATGAAACTACAAAGTATACTTTAATATTCGGTAAAAGTACTTCTCAATACTGAAAGCGTACAATCAGTATTTCGGCGCAAGTTTGTGATTTTTGTTCCCCCCTGGTCATCTATGTGTGTCTCTTATATCCATCAAAACCCAGAATTACTATATAAAGTGAATTATACATTTTTTTTTTCAAACATAAAGTCAAAATGTAATCTATGAATCTTCCTTTTATGACATAATCTGCATGTAAATTGAACATTAACCATGTGCACTCACATTTTGTAGAGTACACACAAATTCAATAAACAATTGTGGACAAGGTGACTCATGCTCAGAAGCACAACAATTAAAAGTCAAACAATATGGATTGGTTTCCACTTTGAAATATCAAACAGTATAATTCACAGGTGTTGAACACCCAATGAGGTACGCACCATATTTTTTGAACCACAATGCTAGATTCATATCATTTGACTAGTATGATACCAGACTTCCCAACCTTTCTGACTGAAGATTTCACTCAGAAGTGGGAAAGAAAGAGCAGTTCCCATTATAGTAAAATTGTCAAGAAAAAAGAGGAAACTCATATTGAAACATGAGCTGGGAATAGTTGAAAATTCAGATTCTTTTCTCCAAATTCAGAATGGTTGGGAGGTCTGTGATACAGTACCAGTTGAATTGCTTCTTATGCATGCAGCTATGGGCCAGCAGTGAATACCAGAGACTCCAACTCTCCCGTTTTCGACGGGAGATCTCCCGCCGAAAACCCATTTTTGCAGAATCTCCCGTTCTCCCGCTTGAGATTTAATTTCTCCCACCCTGGCTCTGTGTCTCCCGTTGGAAATGATTTCTTACTTTTATATCGCTATCGTATGTCAGGCCTTGAATTAACCGACGGCCACCGACGGCCATGGCCGTCGGTGCCCCTCTCGTTGGCCGCAATGCCTTTCTTTCCTTGATCAAAGTTACGGCCAAAAAAAAATGTGCCCTTTTTCTTGAGGCAGTGGTGCCCCTTTTAGAATGAAAGTTATTATTTATGACGTATAATATGCCCTTTCTCAAATGCTACTCAAATATCATACCTTCAGTTCACTCTGATTCAATATATCTGATTCAAACTCAAAGTATCTTTCCGAGATACAAGACAACGTGTACACGTGTACATGTGTCTGCACCCGACCGGCTTTTACCGTCCCGACTGCCTCCGCAGCAGCGCAGCGGCCATAGAGTTACTAGTACTAGCTAGGCAGCGGCGAACCGGGGCAAGTGGTCGCAAACTATGCTAAAAAATGCCAGGCCTGTCGGACGGCTGCGAGCATTGCCATCTCTCTCGCTCTGCATTCATGCCCGCCCGACCCGCGCCGCATGCTCAAAGCAAAATGGCGCCTGAAGTGCTCCAAGGCGAGCGCGGTGTGTGCGTTGAGAACGTACTGTATTACAGAACCTACATCGTATTGCGTATGGCCTACTGCCTAACGTCGTCTGCTGCGGAGAGATCTTATGCGTGCGTGCGCTGCTGGAGTGTAGCAGCACGGTCGATAGCGTACAGCTCTATGGGGCATTCACATCACGTATAAACACCCAACATGCCCTTTCGAATGTGGCCTTGGTGCCCCTCTGACTGACCCAAGTGCCCTGGCCTCTTGGAAAAAGTGCCCTTTTCTAAATGGCCGTGCCCCTCCAAAATCCTATTTCGAGGCCTGGTATGTTGAAAAAATAAGCCTTAGATAGCACAGTGAGCATCTAGAACCCGAGGAACTTCGCGATTTGCACACATGAACTTGGAGTCTCCCGTTTGCTAGGGGTTTCGGGCGGGAGAATCTCCAGATCAGAAGGTGCTTGGGGTTGGAGTCTCTGGAATACAGTGTTTCCAGTACCATTTGTACTAGTTCCAAGCGCGATGAACTGAATTACTGGATCCTTTTAGCTCAGCATTGGGGTAGTAGGAGTGAAGATTACTCGTGAGGAGAGCAGTTGGTGGGGCGAGGGCAAGATGTATTGGTCCCTGTCACAAACCAATTATGAATGCACCTGACACCATTTTGAGTATTAACAAGTCCACTGGACAGCATTATTTCCCAACCATCAAAGGAGCATATGGATGGATTAAAATGCATGAAATAAACAATTTACTATTAAAATTCATAGCTAATTCCACCTAAAATGTAACACTCTCATCAATAGGAAGTTTTAGATTTGCGATGTTGATACAGACATTTAGACAATGATTGCATCCAGATTGGCCGTTTTCCTCTCTTGCTGCATCACATTGCAAAATAGTTTTAGATTATACTCTCGAGGACGCAGCGTACACAAAATAAAATGGGGCCCCAATATTGGTCTCTACTCTAGTGTTCACGTAATTGCTCTCAGCCAATCATTTGATACTTCATACTTGGATCCATATTAACCATCTTAATATAAAACTTCATAGATTTCAGTCAGAACCCGTAACATGAGTTCCTGAACCCTAATAATACCATACATTTATGTAAAATTTGAAGGTTTAAAGCCCTTGTGATACAAAACTGTACCATATACAGCATAGTTTCATGTACAACATATCATACAGTAAGGTATAAAAATACACTTTCTACTGATATGCAGTAGTTATGTGACACAAATGTTAAAGGTCAAAGAGGCACAAACTCCCCTAAGAGAAGAGTGCACACTATAATCTGGACCTGTGCATCATATCCCTGACATTATAATCAGACACCCAAAGAAACTTTCGCATGCAGCATAGTTACAATTGTACACGTGTATGTGAATGGAATGCACACTGCAGTGATTGATTTTGATAGCATACTACATGTGTACATGTGCCTCCAGCTAAACAAGCACCGTTAGCAACAGGCCGGCAATGTGAATTACTGCAGAGACAGATGACAATTTCAATTCATTCAATCATACTGTCACATGCACTGGTCCCCTTGACAACCTTATTGAGAAAAACAAAATAGATCGGAAAAAAAAAGTAACTAGAGAAGCACTCAGAGAGCGCAGACCTCCGCCAAGCATGCAGCTCATTTCCACCACTGATCTTGTTCTTCCATAGAGGTATCAGCATTTTGATTTCCACCCACGTATTTATAACATTGTGTGCTGAAGTTGCCTGATTTCCCAATATAGAAGTCTTTGTTACGTCATAAACCCTCAGCTGCACGGCGCGTCTCACCCCAGCGGAAACTAGAGCACGCACTTCAGTGCGCGCAGGCAAACCTCAAATACGCGCAGCCTGAACTCCAAAGTTCATTGACCCTACCTGCCAAAATATCAAAAATCCTTCATAAATTCTTCAAAAATTCTCGGATCTCTACCAAAAGTTAATCGTTTGTTACTTGTGTCATTCTCAACCTTTCCTGCAAGTTTCATCCCAATCCGTTAACTACTTTTTGAGTTATTTTGCACATGGACAAACTAACTAACGAACTAACTAACAAACAAAGCAACGCCCACACGGTAATGAAAACATAACCTCCTCCCTTGGCGGAGGTAATTAAAAGGCATTGTTGTCAATGCCATTTTCAGATCTATGGAACACTACAATGTAAATCCTGGAGAGTGTAGCATACGTTATGTTGTACAAGGTTAGGACAAAATTCACTTTACCATTCCATGGTGAGATATTTTAAAAAAAAAAATCAAATGCAAAGTCTTGTTCAATGTATACCAAATATGACGACTTAACAATTCCTGTTCAAAAAAGTCTGACATTATTAAAAGGAGTACTATACAAAGTACAAAATAGAATTGTACAGCTGTAACAGGTTTTTACTCTTTTTTTTTTGTTGTTGAAGTGCATACACAAGTATATTCAAAAGAAATACCTGTAGGAAAATGTATACGTCTTACTAAAATATTTGAATCAAATTGTCTTTATTTTGTTTCAGGTTTTTTTTTTCTGTTTTTGTTGTGTGGTCTGCATTTAATTTTTATCATATTTTTTTTTTACTGTTTAGAAGTAGCTCTGTTGCACATTGTAGTTTTGTGAGTTCTGCGAATTACAGTACATGTTGTAGGACCGTGAAGTTAACAACACACAAAAACATTGCCACATACAGTATGCTACTACGGTAATAGCGCATTTACAACAGCCTTGGTCTAAATTCGCAAAAACAACATCTCGCGAAAATGTCTGTGACCTCCCAATTTGTGAAAACATATCTGTACGCAAAAATAACAGAGTTATACAGTTACATTTTCCATTTTCCATAACATCACAAATGTGTACATTTAGCCTCATATAGTCTTCTCATCCAGCCGTGTAACTCCTTGGTAGAACCGACACTAAATTCCTAAAATTTCAATGGATTGTTTGATTTTCTGTGAACTTTCACTGATGTGTTCTATGAAGACTGCTGCATGGGTATACTCAATCCACAATATTTGGGTTTCATTCCCCTTTACGAGAGAATCAACAAAGATGGCAAAACTGAATATGTGAATTGTGACATTATGAATGTTACAATCAGTGTAACTTCAAATCAAACTGAGAACACGTAAATGTACCCTCATTTGATTTCAAAGCAGAATATGTTTTCTAATCTGCATGTCAATGTGTTACATGCTGGTACACTTGTACATCCGGAACTTTCAGTGACCCTAATCATTGCAAGTTCATTCACTGACAAATATTTTGTATACAATGTGCGCAAATCATACTAAATGCACTGCAGAATAGAGGGTGGATATCACGAAAGTCACAAAGTAATACTGCATGCTATAAAAAATAGTTTGTGCACAGATATACATGTAAATGCAGCTCATATCTTCTCAAGAAGATATTAGATATTGTTTGACAGACCGATACTGCAAGTCAAGCTTGGTGATCAAATTTTTTCCAGGCACACACAGGGAAACAAAGCACACCAAGCAACTTCAAACACAGAAACAAGATCAAACACAGAAAAAACATTAAAAAATAAAAAAATGTCCTGTCCCATCCCGCTCTGAGCAACCTGACATTATGGAGCCTGATAATTTGATAGCAGATCAGGATGTTCTCTATTAGCATCGTTTTACGCTAAGATCTAGAAGATTTTCTCTAGCAGGAACTGCGGATTTACTGCACGAGACAATTTGGCTTAGGTTTACGTGTTGTGGGGCATCAGGTCAGACAAATGCCATCTTAAATTCCCATTGACGGCAGCTGCCAAAAAATCAGCCAAGCAGATAAACTGTAATCATGTCCAATCAGCTCAATAGATCTGAGATCTCTGAGACTTCATGGCAAGTAGATCTTTACCTACCACCATAATTATCATTGGCTCTCTAAACATAATGTATTTAATGTACAAGTGTACCTATATCCATTCATTTTAATATCTCCATACAATGACTTACTCTGACTATATCAGGAGAAGGGGTAAAGTCAAGCTTGCAAAAGAAAACAAAAAATCAACAACAAATGATTACATGTACCTTCAACACAGAAGTGAAACTTCTTTGCACAGCTGTTAAATTGTTCATTCATTCCATGAACTATCATAATTGCTCTGTGTGCTCATCTTTCACCGATTACATTTCACTGAAACTTGACATCATGACTTGGTTGAACAGCAAATATGAAAGTACAGAGACCTATCTGCTTACATGAATTACATACAACTGTACAAAAGAAACAAAGATTACATTGTACCTGTGATCATTTCCTGTCTGTTGTTTTATTTTACTGACATTCAGTGACTTTAATACAATTTAAGCCTGTCTTCTTTTTTGGCTATGGGAAGATTGCTCCTTTTAAGAATGAAGGTTAGAGCACGTCAGTCCAATATGATGAGACATCATGGTGGCAAATTATAGTACCGTTAGTCGTGTCTTGGATAAGGATAACATGAGACCTTGATGTGTTTTGCAGGGCACTCTTTAATAGGGGTTGGTATGTCAGAAATGCAATACAGAATTCATTGCACTTTATGAGGGGTCTACTGAGGTGCAATCAAGACAGCATATTAGATGACTGTGATGTTCAAACAGGCTTCTCTTCCTGCACTCATCCATTTTTAAAAAAAACTTTCAATATGTACACAATGTGTAGGCCTATTGTGCATATTGTAGATGATTGTACATACAGTGCATTTAAGATATTTCACTCTTTGATTTTTTACCTTTTAGACATTACAAGTTTAATAGAATGTAATGTACAAGTTTGGCTTTTTTGACTAACACGGGAAAATCATAATTTGTGAGAGGAGAAGTTGTGAATATTATTGGGACATTGTTCTCATATATCTAATATTTTATCTAATTGCTCACAAATTTCCACAATGATTTTGAATATTTTGCTATGCATAGGAAACAACATGCAGCATAGAATGTAATTTCGACAGTTATTTTTTTCTTATACTTTGATTATTCCAAACAGCTGTCCATACTAAACCCATATTGAACAAGATAGATTGAAACTTAAAGATCCTAACTTTTTAAATTATGTACAATATGAAGTATATTAATACCATGGTTTTATGACTCAAATACCTTGATTGGTTCATGAAGCTCGTGCAATGTGGGTCTCTGCTTGGCACTTGCAGATGTAGAGAAAAGATTGCGATAGTAGTCCAGTGACGGCACCACCTCAATGGTATTCTGGCCAAAGGTCTGCATGGCCATGGAGTGGTCAAAGTCCTCATTGCCAGAGGGGCTGGACGGGCCATCTGAGTTGAGACCACTACTGCTCTCCGGAGAACCCTTCTCCTTGTCCACCTTAGAGGCTGACTGAGGCTTTTCACTGACGATATTGACCTGGAAGCGGCCCGGCCTCGGCGAGCTTTTCGTTCCGCCTCCCTCCTGGGCCAGGCCCGCCTCCTGGCGGTTGCTGTCCTCCTGTTTATTGAGATCCTCCATCTCGACCTCACTCTTCAAGACGCCCACATCACCACTCATCTCAGAGTGGCCTTAGGGTCTGCCCAACTTAGAACCTGTCCTTGTTTCAGTCTCAGCAAAAGTCTCTTTTAACCTGATCATAATGTATAAAGAGAAAAAAGAATATGATGATGATGAACAAAAAAAAAACAACAACAACAAAACAGTGATTTCACAATTTATAACTTTTGCTGGATAAAACAGAACCCAGGTCTACCATATTGATTATTAAAGGCAGCCTAACAGTATTGCCAGGTAAGAAATTATCTTCAATTGCTATACATTTCAATTATACGTTCATCACTTAACATTATGAATGTTACAGTACATTTTTTTCCTTCTTATTCCACACAAAGGACAATCTTGGGCAATATTTTGCCACGATGTAATAGTACACATCCATCACTCAATGCAAAGGTCTAAAACAGAGAGCGATATAACACTAGCTTAGCCCCTGCATGCGCCCAGTCAAAGCCACTGTATGTGTGTGTGTGTGTGTGTGTAACGATATAGATGAAATTACCTACTTTACTTGCATGTGTGCTGCTGATTGAAGGACTTGCTCCTCCAACATTATCCCATTTCTTTGCAGCAGTCTTCACTGCACTGGCTACCAGTGTCCAAACAGGATGGAGTTTAAATTCGGCTCCACACATGGAAAGCAGTACATTCTTCGACTTCGACTTCAAATGTTTGCAAACTCTGGTTTTAGAATATGTTCCTGGCCGAAATCTCCATATTTTTATAATTATCACTGGTAAACAGCAGTCCAAAGAACAATCTTAACTTGTTGGAGAAAAAGCTTTTATTTGTGCATCTCTCTCTCTCTCCATCTCTCTTTGACTCTGGAATGCTCAGCATTAATTGACTCCATGTATGATGTAGGGCCTACAGTAGATCATCTCTACTCGGCCTGGTACAGAGCAGAAATACTAAAGTCCCCCAAGAGTAGCCTCACTAGTCACACAATGCACACACGTACAGTTAGTCGTACACCAGTGCCACCAGGTGCTTGTTTCACAAAGAATTTG
The DNA here is from genome assembly GCF_040938485.1 of Diadema antillarum. NCBI lineage: Eukaryota > Metazoa > Echinodermata > Echinoidea > Diadematoida > Diadematidae > Diadema > Diadema antillarum. Next base: position 86,106 of record NW_027271576.1, on the reverse strand, counting down.
AGAATTAAGTCAATCTTACAATTTAGAATTGGTTGTTTAATAGCCTGTCACCATCCATTTCAAATTTTTGACATTGATATTTCATTTAGAAATTTTAGGCCTACAGTGCACTGCATGCAATGGCTACAGAATAATTCATTTGTTACTTGGAATTTATAGACACTAAATATGGGTTGTAAGTTGCATTATCAATGATGTCTCCAAAATCTTAATTTTCATTAGAAAGTCAAACAAAATTGAAGACACACACAACATCAACATATTATGTAATACATCGCATGGCCGCATTCAGTTTAGCGTTAGTCAATCTTGATTTTAAGATCGACTTGGCCAGTTGGGGCTTCTTTGTGTGAAACAGGCACCTGATCCCATAAACCCGGGCCAGGGCGCCCCTTGTATTGTACAAACTTAATGTAGACATCTAGCACTATGCACTATAAACAACAGTTAATTAGAACCTCTAGTAGATATACACAGAGCCAGAGAGGTCTACTGTGAGCTGTGGGAGCGTTCGGGCTGGTCGCAGTACTAGTGATTGATTGATCCCACGTACAAAAGTAAACTGCTGCGCCCGCCCGCTCGCCGCCGCGCCGGGCGGGCTGTCTGAGAACGGTCGGAATGAAGCAGGTGGGTCGTGGGCCGTGGGACAGCCGGCAGCCTGCTGCAGTTTCTGTGGCGTCTGCGACCAAATAAAATGCATAAACTCAATATCATAAATATTCTAGGTTACCTACCTAATTGGACCGGTCCTCTCGTTGTGCAGACAGAGTAATTTTACTGCAATCACTGATCTAAGGTTGGTCGCGGTCACTAGCTAGATTCTGTATACCACCAGCATGCACTCCACTCCAACCTCCTTCGTGTTACGCCCGGATCAAACTGAGTTGACGAAGCTAGCCAGTATCTACACCGTGTCAGTATAAATACAATATGCACTGTTCTACACACGGAGAGATGAGATCAATGATTTAGTGCCAGTGGATGAGAGGAACGACCCGTGAGTACTTCCTGACATCTCATGGCGTGAATGACAGACCACTGATATAAATGACCTCTCTGTAGTGGTGCAGTGTGGAAAAGCTGAAGTATTCAATTAGACAGAGCCTAGCCGTACGAAAACACCGGCGGCTGGCTGCATGGGTAGCTAGCTCGCGAGCTGTGCAATTCGATCATTTTTCAAACGTTGAGGGCAGTATCCCTAACGAGATCATGGAGTGGAGCTACCAGGGGGGCGTTTCATCAACGAGTTCGTCGGAGTTTTCACCGACAAATTTGCTATCAGCCAATCAGACCAAGAATTTCATTAGCTTTTAACAGTTGTCAGTGTAAATCCTTGCGTCTGATTGGCTGATAGCAAATTCGTCGGTGAAAACCCCCGACGAACTCGTTGATGAAACGCCCCCCAGGATGTGCCCCTATGGCGGGCCATTTGCCCAATACAAGATTGAATTTCGATAAACTGAGTTTATCGCCGAAAAACTCAGTTTATCACTCGATATATAGCTACTTTAAGTTTTTCGAGAGAAACTGTGTTAATCGAGCGATCAGTTTATCAACAGAAAAACGCAGTTTATCAACCAAAAAACTAAGTTAATCGTGATAAACTTAGTTTTTCGCTCAATAAGCAGTACAGAGTTAATTATCTAAAGAAATAATAGTTTAGGCCTGTAGACTGACAAACTGAGTTTTTCGGCGACAAATTCAATTTACGCAATAAACTTAGTTTATCTACTGATAAACTGAGTTTTCAGCGGTAAACTAGGTTTTTCACTCTATAAACACAGTTTCGAAGAAAAAAAATAGTTTATTGATAATCAAGGTTATTCAAGCTTTGTCAGTAGTGGGCACTTTGGTCTTAGCATGGCGATTGCCACTGCTCGTGTGCCGTGTTACTATCTCCATGCATTACGTGACACATGATAATATTGCATTCAAGCAAGTTATCAACTTAACCATGCTCACTGCATAACGCAACAGACGTCAGTTCAACAGTCGTTTTGCTCGCTGTTTTGACATGGCCACGGAAGGTAGTGGGCAGGCAGAAGAGCTACCAGATCCAGCTTTTTAGATATTTTTCACGTGGGATGACAGTGTTTGCCGTTGTGACTACTAGCTGATAATTATGTAAGCTGTTGTCGCAAGTCTGCGGCCAGCGCGTGCTGAACTCCATGTCCTAATCCTGCAGCCAAATCCGTACGAGTGCTCTCTTTCACCAAGGCTGAAATAACTATGATTTTTGATAAGCTTAGTTTTTTGCTTGATAAACAGAGTCAATCATTAAACTTAGTTTTTCGATGAACTCAGTTTATAGAAAAACTCTGTTTATCGAGCGAAAAGCTTAGTTTTTTGAATAATTCTGTTTATAAAGCGATAAACTTAGTTTATCAAGCGAAAACTAGGTTTATCATGAAACTCTGTTTGTCATGCAAAAAAAAAAAATTAGTTCACCGATAAACTCTGTACATAGAGTGAAAAACTATTTTTATTGTAAGAAACTTAGTTTTTCTTTCGATAAACAGAATTTTTCTGGAAAACTGAGTTTATCGACTGATAAAGTTTTTCGGCGATAAACTAAGTTTCTCGGAATTATTGGACAAATGGCGCGCCATAGACATCAGTGGTGCAATGTACTTGTGCATGTACCTATCCCTGTACACTGAGCACAGATCTATTTTGGTACGTTACAGTCATGCCAGTCGTTCATGCAGACAGACGACATGCAAGCACCCAAGCACAGCACGTGTGTACAATTCAGTTTTAGTAAAAAGAACGTCTAACTTCAAGGTCGGTGCACGCAGCACGTTGACGATGCAGTTTTTATTGGCCCAGTGTTGACCAATCACATTCGTGCAACCCTTCTCTCACGTGAATAAGATACTGTACTAGTACTAGCAGATGACACATATGATTACTGACTCACCAAATGCACTATAAACAGCGACTTAAAGTTGACATCATTCGACGTTTTTGCTCATTTCTCAAAAGTTTACTCAAGAACAGTACGTATAATCATAGTGAAAGTTACGCAACTGCATTCCTACTCTCGCGTAATAACGTATGGATTTAATGATATGCAGGAGAATGATGATAAAACGTACATTACAGAGAGAGGGGGCGGGGGGAGGGAGGAGCATACTGTAAACTAACAAATCAAACAGACAGGAGATGACGCCACATCTAAGACAGGACGTGAACGGAATATTTTGTTGAAGAGAATTATATTGTGTTACTCAACAAACTGCATTTACAGTTTAAAAGTATATGACATAGAGTAGATTATTGCAGCACTATTTGGCGAAATGATGGAAAAGGGAGATTAGACAAATTTACAAAAAAAAATGCAAAATTAGAGCTCTCAGGATTGTATTGAAGAAGGAATGGAGTCGTGTTTTGTTTGATAATTTGAACATTGATAATATTTCTAATAGGAGAAATAAACAAATTTTGTATATGATGTTTAAGATTGCATAATAGATATATGAAACCAGGAGAATTTTTCAAAGCATTATGGCTTAAGTAATGTGTATAAGTGATTTGAGTTACATAAGCCGCGTACCAGTATTTCATTACGTGGAATTAAATAATGGAATCGATTGTCCTTTACCAGATTTAAGTTCAACGGTGAATATAACTGTCATCTATTAACGATACTGCTTCCAGTTCTAGATTCATCAAATTTATATTCTTTGTGTACATTTGTTAATTTTTGTGTGAAAGTTCAACAAGAATGATCTTGCGTAGAGCTATTCGTGTGTGATGCGTGAAGGAGGAAGGAGGTATGGGGCCCTTGTAGCCCGCAAAATCAACTGTTGATGATGTCTTTTGTTGTTGTTTCATGTGTTTTTATTGTATACTTCATTTTTTTTTTCTGTATGATTCATGTCACCATCGATGTTCCTGTATATGTTCCTGTATCATGTTAAAGGGATCGTATAGTTTTGGTTGAGACCTAATTTCAGTTTTCTAGCATTTTTTGGTGAGATAATGAGAAATCTCTTATGAAAGAGCATGTAATTCCATGCGGAATTCAACGTGTATTTGATGAAAATTGGTTTTGAAATGGCTGAGATATCCAAAACAGAGCGATTCAAAGTGTGGCGGGGACCCACACTTTATTACCGTCGCTTTGTTTTACTTTGTTTTTGGATGTATCCGTCATTCCAAACCCGATTTTCATCAAACAAACTTTGAATTCCTCTTAGAATGGTATGTTCAGTACTATTTCGTAAGTGTTTTCTTGGTATCTCGCAAAAAGTTAAAAGCCCAATTCTCATCTCCACCAGTACTGTGCTATCCCTTTAACTGTCTTTTTTAAGATGCACGGACTTGTGGAAGTACAGCCTGTGGCTGAAACAAGTGCCGTGTGGAATTTAAATGAAATAAATGAATGAATTATTGAATGAATGAACATATATAATGATGAATTACAACTTTTTACCTGTATGTCATGTACGTATATATTGTTTTGTTTATTGTTCTTATGTCTTCTGTGATACTCTGTTGTAACGTGATACTCTGTTCTACAGCGCCATGAGTATCTTTTTAGGTAGAATGAGCGCTTTATAAGAGTCTCTCAATCATTATTATCATAATGATTATTATTATCATTGTTGTTACTATTATTTTTATTATTATAGTTATCATCATCATCATCATGAATGAATGAATGAATGAATGAATGAATAATGAACACTGACTTTAGAAGAATCGTTAAAAGTTAAGATCAACTTGAAATAATGGTATACCATTGGTTTTATTGTTCAGTTTTCTCTACTTTATATTGTTAACAAAATTTACAGAAGAATAATTCCTTCATCCCTCACTGTATTTTGTATACAGGAAATTATATCTCGTTACACATCACTCAGCAGTTCCCTATAATGCATTTTGGTGCGACTGTCATGCAAAATGTCATTCGTGTAGGACGGTGTAGCGATTTCATTACAAAGAATTTTACACCATTATGTTCAAAACATTATGTCCAATGACTAAAATTGTCATATTTTGAGAAAGGAAAATATTCCCTGTTATATGAATGTCTACATAAAAGTCTCCGGAGAAAATTTCATTTTCATTTGGAAGCTATAGAATAGCATTAAAGAAACACATAGCAAATCATTAGTGAAAGATGATCTTTAACTTTTAGCATCGGCTTATATTCTAAATGCATTTTCTTTCAAAAGAACAATAAACATTCATGGCATCAAACAGAACGTCGGCAAACTACAGTTAAACTCGCCTAAGTCGACATCGCACCAAAAATTATCTACCAAATAGCGTATAAATAGCGTAACTTTTGAAGGAATACATTTTGAGCAAAATGATTTGGCAGGGGTATAATGGGGGCCTATGTGTTGACTAACTTTTGTGTGAAAATGAATGTGTTCTGTCAAGTCATTTCTATGAGTGAGCACATGTTTAAAGACAAAAATTGTCACTTTTCAAAAGTCACAAAAGCTATTTTTGACAGTTGCTCCCTCTTATTTGTACCTGTATAATGGTGAAAGTTTGAGTAGGGCCTACTATATTGTTAATCGTTTCACCATACATTGCTTGACCCCTAATTATGCCATATCAACATTAAACACACTTCAGCATTTCATGCTTCATGTTAACAGTGTGCCTGCTCAAACACTGTACAATGACTCCCTCTTATATTCACACAACATATCTGTTACATGTTGGTATATGATATCAGATGTCATTTTTTTTCTCCACATTATTAAACAGAAAAGATTTTGCAGTACAGGGGGGTTGAGATATTCAAAGCCATTTCCTCAAACCGTGCTCGACTAACCGCAAAGATGTCAGGATTATTAGGTACAAGTTGCTCAAAAGATGAATGATAAAGCAACAACAGCACTCATAAAGATGCTCTACAACCAGAGCGTTTCACGGACCCCCTAAAACGACTCCCGAGAATTTTAAAGAGTTACTATTTTGCTTTAAGACGTGCTCATTGATGTATGACTGACCAGATTATTCTCATTTCACACGGAAGTTAGTCGATAAGAACATTAGTGTTAAAATAATTACCCTTTATCTTGTTCAAAAACCTTTTCGTCAAATTATGGAGAGGGGGAACTTTTTGTTGTGTTGATTTCTCTTTAAGAAAATTCATGCCTAGTGTACTAATACCGTGCTCGCAGGTGACATTCTCTTTTATTTCTTTATCTTATGGAATAATTCAAAAAAATATATTGTCTAGTATGTTTTTGAATCGAAAAAGGGGATTTTAATGCGACCTTCAACGCGTCATTAGAAAGAAAAGAAAAAAAGCGAAAAGATGTCTTAAGACGCCAATGAAGTCGCAGGCATGGCCTATAGGCCTATTATTCTACGGCATACAGGTTTAAAAAAAAACTATACCAAGGGCTCTTTTACGCAGTCATGCACATTCTATGAATCTTGAAACATGCAATAACGACATTATTTTTGACAGTAAACTTACTTCATGATTAAATGCGACCGTACAGCACAAAACCAACAAAACGTTGCACGTCCTGATTTTACGCGAGGACTCAAATTAGGCATTAAGTGAAGCGGGTCGACCCAGTCAATCTTGAGATTTCCATATTTTCTGAAAGAGCTATTCTTCTGGATTATTTTAAAGTTAAAGATCATAAACGAATGGGAAATTGTATTTTTAGCAGTTTTTCTATAACACTTTTTGTTGAATAGTGTGAGCACGTATACAATGTCTTTAATAGAGGCCTCCCTTCATTTCTAAAAAAAACTCCATACTGTTCACTTTCAATTCTAATAACTTTTGAAAGGATGAAGCTATTGCTTTGAAAGTTGTAGTAGACATGGTTAGAATGTGTTGATAGAGTATGTTATTTCAAGATTAATTTGATAATCCCATCATTGCTGTTGCTATGGAGTTTTACATCCTGTTTCTGTCCCATTCATTGCACAGAGCACGGCTTGGTCGGATTTAGTGCTTGCAAACCCTATACACAGAGCCCTTTTTTTCTCTCTCTCTCTCTCTCTCTCTCTCTCTCTCTCTCTCTCTCTCTCTCTCAGTAGGCCCCTAAACACTTTTCCAGAGTGTGTGCTTTCTTTATTTGGATATTGTTAGGAGAGTCCATTTAAATTGAGTTATATATTATTTCAAAGCTTAGAGTCTGCTCTTTCAGAACTACCCTTAGTCAATTGATTCCTGCAAATTTTTGTTGGTGATGCTGGGTAACAAAGTTAATATAGGTTTTCCCGGCCAATTTCGCACTTGTGTCAGTCCAATTCCTAATTGCTGCATTCAATTTAGCAAAATTTAGCGTAGATGACATGTTCGGTAGTTCAATTTTATGATCTCTTCATTCAAATTCATTTTGGAGCATTCAAATTACCTTTAGCGTCATTCTAATTAACACTTTTTCAATTGAAATTCGTAAAACTAGCACCATTTCGTTATTCGTTCATTCAATTTAGAATGATATAGTCACGTGATCACGGACATGCCGCACTCGTTCATTCAAATTCATTTTTGGGCATCCAATTTAACATCTTTTGCAGTCAATTTAGCACGCATGTTTATGCTTTGGTTCTTTCTTTATTTTTTTTTTTGTCAACACAGTTACTGTTTTGCAAGCGTCATTACATTTCAAATTTTCGTACTTATTTGAAAGATTTTGGCAACAGGTTTTTTTTTTTTCTTCAATGTGCTTAGTGATTCTTCCAGTCCGAAGATTTAGTGCATCATGTGGCCACAACTTATCTGGCCGTTGAGTGCTTTATTCCGAGTGTGTCGGCCAGTTCTAGGAAGTCAAGGTTATGATCATCAAATGTTTCTATAATTCTTTTTCTGTCTTCTTGAGAAATACGTCTGTATCTAATTTGTGCTGTCATGACTGTAAGAAGATGAAGTTAGTATTGGTACATGTAGGCCTAAAATGACATGTATGAAAGAAAAGGGGCGTTACAGAACAACAAACCCGAGTTATGTATGGTAAAAAATATGATACTTTTACTGCTTAACAGTGCGTGGATGAAACAAAAAGTCACATAGAAATACGCGTTTAAATGTTATCACCTTTTCAAAAGAGAAATAACATGACGTTAATTTGAATGAACATGTTAGGAATTTGACTGCCCATACGCGAAATTGAATGACTGAAATACCCCTTTCGGCCAGTGTTGGCGAATTTGAATGACTGAAGAGCACGTGCCAATTTGAATGCTCGTTTTACGAATTCGAATGGCACATGTGCAAATTTCATTGATCGAAATGCTAAATTGAACGACCAACTTGCAATTTTGAATGACAGAATGGGCAGTGACGAGGATTTTCGCTAAATTGAATGAACCTTTTATCAAATGGACTGACAAAAGTGCGAAATTGGCCGGGAAAACCTATATCAAAAACTTTGAATTTCTCACTGAATACGTGAAACACAACAATTGAGAATCGGGTAAAAACGTTGAAAATGGAGTATAATGGAAACTTTAAAAAAATCGAAGTGAAATAAAAAATTAATGCACATGCCATAGCAATACAAAAAAGGCATCTGATATCATATTTTGTTATAAACGGTTTTGCTATGGATACCAAATTAGGCAATGCACGATGGAATAACGATGGTTGTATTAAATCATGGAGAGCGCCACCATCGTGTTCAAGTATAGTTGAACATAGCTCGTTTAGTAACAAAAACACATTTACAATGGAAACCGAACTCTCATGGCCATTATAGCTTTTGATGGTGACAGCTCTGCTCTGAACAATTTTTGTATGCCGGAATGCAGACTATGTTTGTTTCGTTTTGTTTTATTATTATTGCATTCGGTGAATGTCATCATACAGGTAAGTCAGCAATATTATATAAATTCTGGAATTGAGCAACAAACTGCATGCAATGTCTGTGGGCTGGGTGTGAATAGAAAGGAAGACAAATATACAGAGACTGTTTTAGATAAAAGTTGACTGAACGACTCCATCCCTTTAATGGGTAGACAGGAAGGCTTCATTATGGCGGAATCAGAGAATAGTGGGTCAAAGGTTAGATTTACATTATACACTGCGATAAGATCCATCTCTTTATAGAGGAATACACATTTTAGCACGAAAGATATATAATATATATATATATATGTGTGTGTGTGTGTGTGTGTGTGTGTGTGTGTGTGTGTGTGTGTGTGTGTGTGTGTGTGTGTGTGTGTGTGTGTGTGTGTGTGTGTGTGTGTGTGTGTGTGTGTGTGTGTGTGAGGGCATTCTACTATAGGACCTACACGGACACTAAGTACGTCAACGGTGTTTGTGATATGCGACCAACCTCTTTGTATGCGACACAATCCTGGGGATTCCCCGCGGTGCAACTGCTGTCAGCCAAAGCTTGTGTGTTGGCCTGTGCTCTGGTATTTTGACTTCCGCCGTTCATAAGTCCTACGGAGCAGCTTAAAGCACAAAAAAAAGTACGGGTGTTACTTTGCATTAATTGTTAGTGTCGAGAAGGTTTCCTAAATCGTCTCTCCAAAATGTCGGATAATGTAGATGTTGTGAAAACACTACAGGAGAAAATCGAAAAATATCATCCTGGAAGTACGATTCGAGCGGCGAACAAGCGGCCTACAAACCCGCCACCACAAACACGAATCGGCCTCTTTGGTGGACCCGGTGTAGGTAAATCGGCATTAATCAACTCATTCCTCTACGCCACAGCTACGGATGGTCTGTGGACTCATTCAGCGCCTGAGGGGTACCAGTCCCAGACATCAACAACCAGGAGACGCAATGTTTACGATATCTCGGAAAGACTTGCTGTGTGCGATAATCGAGGGATGAGAGATTTCAGCAGGCAGTACATGTCCGAAGTACAATCACAGCTTGGTAAGCTAGTAACTATACATGGCATGTATTTCTGTCGTAAATTCGAAGTGTTGCTGTGACAGTATTCATAACAGTAAAATGAATTGTAGTAGTGGTGATCGATGGATCTTTCATATACTCGCAAACAGTAAAAGCATCCCCCCTCTCTCCCTTCTACCTTCATTGGAGGCAATGATGGTTAGAAGAGAGTATTAAACATGTATCATTATTATCATTATTATTATTATTTCTATATTATTATCATTATTATTATTATTATTATTATTATTATTATTATTATTATCATCATTATTATTATTATTACTATTATTATTATTATTATTATTATTGCTATTATCATTATTATTATTATTATCTCAGTCCAATCACTGGACGAGTTCGTGGACTTGAAATATTTCATTCAGAATCACTGTTCGAAAGTGAAGCAACATGTCGCAAAAAGAAAATGCAACAAGTATTATTGTAAGCAACAACAAGGCTAAATTGGCATTGGGAACATTATTGCAGATTGCTAAAATTTGGCAGCCACGGCAGGGTGCGTAACTGCACATCTTATGAACACAAGATGGCGCTACACTACGCCGTAACCAGAGCCGTAAGCGTAACCTGGATGACGGTACGCAGGGGTACGGCGTGGTGCATCATTTGCCAACTTTAACCAAGATCATTTCCCATGTTCTAAGAGATTGAATGTGCCTTGAATTACGAACTAAAAGAGAAAACGGTATATAATTTCTTTGGTAGGTGTTTGAAGGCATAATACCTTACAGTTGCAAGGAATCTCATCAATCAGAACTTCCCTCCGAACCTTGTACAATATTGCACAGAGTAAGGCTACAGTATTGACAATCGTCATGATCGTAGTTCATAACAATGCCTACTTTATTTCTATATACTTCGCTGAAAATCAAATATCAAACCTTTACATTAATAAACTGGAAGCTTCAGATCACGTGACATGATTGAATCGTGAATGAATGACACAAAGAGGTATTATTTTGCACCTACTGTACGTATTGGCTTCCTGCTCACATGCTGTACAAGTCTAGAGGAGCGTTATCAAAAGGGGGGGGGGCGCACTTCCTGGTTTTATGACCTAACAAGCAAAAGGGGGGGGGGGTGTCTTCAGCTCATCTCTCCCCTTCCACTTCTTGGTTAAAAAAAAGGAAAAAAACAAAAGGAAAAAAAAGGTGTTGAGCGCAAAAACATATAACCTTACCGCACTCACACTTCAAGATCTCTACCTATTTCTTTTTAGTGCCACTTAGTAGGGGCCCAAAGTGATGACATCTTATGTATTCCTTTGTATGGTGCACAAAGTGGGGGGGGGGGGGGGGGCGAGACCCCTGCCCCTCCCCCTCTCCCCCCCCCCCCCCCCCCCTCCGGTTCCGCCGGCCATGCTGTATGCACTATTTACAACAAGACATGGAGTTTATAGCAGCTGTGGTATGGAACACTACTGTACCATGTGCATTATATTTGTTGTTGTGGTTATTGTTGTTGTTGGCGGTTTGCCAAAAGATGATCGCCCGTATCATTGCATATCAGTGTGTCAATACTGTTTGAAACGTGCTTACAAACGAGCTTTCTTCTTCTTCTTCTTCTTCTTCTTCTTCTTCGTCCCATTTTCTTTGTCATGTCCAGTTGGTGTGCGAGCAGATGGGACAGAAGTCGAATGGGATAGAACTTTCTTCCAGAAATTCAGCGCACCCCTGGAATGGATATTTAAAGCCCAGGAGGGGCAAAGGATACATTGTGCAGTTCTTGTCCTGAGGTAATATCTCTCACACTACGTTTTTGTGAAATGGAACTTGAGTTCATAAATCAACCAAAAAGCAGATGACTTTTATCAGAGGCGCACCAGAATATGATATATTTCGTACATATAATGTACCTTTACCAACGCGATTATCATACTGCACCATGTAACTTCTGAGGTCACACATTTGGTATAACATCAGCAGATTTGATATGTACTATGGTACTATAGCAAGGCTCGACATTTTTTTTTTTAGCCGTGGCCCGGGGCCACCAGAAATAGATATCGGACAACCAAATTTAAGAAATGAGGTGTTTTGGTGACCCAATTAGGTCCTTATATAGGACCACCACTTATACGTGGTTTTAATGTGTTTTTCTCAACCGGAAAAGGGACAATAACTTGTGCTACAGGTTTGATAAATGCACACACTTCAGCCAGAGTTGCCGCTACCAAGGTTGCTAGATTGCCCCTATAGTCTTCACAGCCGAACTCACTTTATTTTAAGGCCAATTTCGGCCACATTTTTTTTTTCACGGTTAGATTTTGCTGATAAATTTCGTATGTCCAATGATAGAAGTGGGTATACGAAACAGCGAATGATAATACCATGAATATGTAGTTCGTAGAAAATCAAGTTTATGCTCCAATTCAATATTGGATGCAGTAATACTGTGAACTACACGAACATATATCATTATGGGATTTTTTTTTTGTATTATTAAAACTTTATTGATTTTAATTGTTTATGATTTTCATTACTTTTTCATTGCCTGACAGCCAAATAGAACATAAAGAGTATTGGAATACTTTCGAACATTCTTTATAAGAATTCATCAACATTTACAGTAATATTACGTCATAAAAATGAAATAATTTTGATACACTTTCATTTTATTGCATGAAGGTCAGTGTTAGCATTAAATCACTGTGCAGTAAATGCCTTTTCAATCATTTAACTGCATTATTAAGTCGGTTTCGGTTTCTTTTGGTTTTTATCTCTTGACCATCTTTCATACAGTGCAAAAAATCTGTCCATCCAGCCATCAGACTTGCGGAACCTGATTGATACTGTGAAGAGAGTTACCAGTGAGTATAAAAGCTGAGTTTACCCACTGACCATGTTGACTGCAGATTATACACTTGCACAGACTTCACAGGGCATATGAAATTATCCACGTCATTTTAAAGTTCTAAATGTAGGATCCGTTCGAATAAAAACAAATCGAGAGGCTACGACATCATCACCTCACAAAACTGTCAATAGTTTGAACATTAAATACTTTTTTAAAGTCATAAAAGTCGATGATTTAACACCTATACAAACTTCTCTCCTTTCACCGTTTTGTACAAATCGATGTTACTTTGCAATTATTTTATATAATTAGGATGTAGAAACAAATAGATGAAAATGAAAATGAAAGTCACTGCAGCTAGATTTTCACAAGATTGATTTTGCTATTGCCTTATATTTACTACCAATATTAGTATGTTGCTGCGAAGAGATCACTCCCTGAAAACTTGAGAAATTTTAACATTCCGTAATTGTTATTGCGTATACATTCTTAAATTGGCAGTCGCACTGTTTGACGTGAGCTACGAAGCTACAGGCCTTGAGGGATATTTCTCCATGTCTCTCTATTTTTTTTCTATTTCTCTTGTTCTTGTAAATTTATTCAGGAGTGATTATCGTCACTGTCATTACACCTATTTGATGTGCATTGTTATTATAGTCAGATGTTGTGGGGGCACTGTGGCATAGTGAATAAGACTCCCGAGTCCCAAATCGGAGGACCTGAGTTCGCCAATTCACCACAGTGCTTGCGTCCATGGACAAGATGTTTTTACTCTCCATGTCCCAATCGACCCAGATGTATAAGTGGGTATATCTGGCAACGATAGGGTAATAAGAAATGACCGGCAGGGTCGCAGTGTAAGCGCTGAAGAGACTACCCTGAATAAAGAAGATCATAATCACCACATTTATTTTGAACACTAACGCTTTTCCTCCTCTTTGTTTCTTTTCCAAGACCAACCTCCACTGGTTGTCATCACTCATAAGGATTCTCAGTCGGATGCCAGGGTACTGAAAGATTACAAAGTATCTCTTGAGAAAGAAGACATCAAGGACGTCTTCACAATCGAGAATTACACGTTCAGCGACCACCAGTACAACTACGACAAACATCGCGCCGCACTGGAGATTTTGCATCATTGCGTGATCGCCGCTGACGAAATCATGAAAGTTCTGCCACCAGCAGCTGCTGCAGAACGTGGATCCTCCTGCACCATTCAGTGAAGGGAGTCAGAGAAGTGGATCAGTCTATGGACCTAATACACATGGACATTCATCGTATCGTTAATTAATTCATGCACCCGTACATCTCAAAAGCGCCACAAAAACATTTTTAGCATGCTTCACTGCTTTGATCCTATGATCGTCACCGCCAGCAAGCCGGGAGTAGAACAAGACGGAGGTTCGAGAAATCTAAAACTATATGCGCTGAAGAAAAAAATCCTCACAAAAATGAAGTAAAGTGAATATGCAGTGTGCATGTGATGTATGTTAGAAAATCATGCCTCAAACCATCTCAAACAATTTCGCAGGTAGCAGGCAGTTTTTAAAACAAAGCTAACATTTTGGCAGAATGATTGTCATTTGTGATTTCAGTATTTCACATTTCCGCAGCTTATTCCAGAGCAAAAAGGGATGGTAATGGTAGAGAACAGGTATCTTGCCATTAGGCAAGATCTTATGCGTGTGCGAAAATGTGCGAATTAGCAATTACCCATCTTTTGACAAAACATTGTCATGTTCTCAGGTTTTGCTGCTCGTAATCATCTGTATTTATTCAAAGACATTTCCATCTGAAAAAGGCACATCAGCGAAACAAGACTGAAGGGAGGGAAACGATTCTTTTGTTAGTGACGGTACATGATCACGCAATCGTAATCGTCCAGACACCTGAATGTACTCATTGAGATGCACATAATCAGGTGGCGGTGGTGATGATGGGATCAAAGAAAGACCTCTGTTCATAGTCCATGTGTAGTAGGTCCATGTTCGGTCAAACCATGGAGCTATATACTATAGCTCCATGTTCAAACCAAAGCGGGATACAAGGCGGCACAAGCACTCACTCTTATATGAAAGTGTAATTAAGAAAAAGATAACCATTGATATGAATGACTTAATTGAGAGAAATCGAACTGTCCTTGATTGGTTGTGATTACAGATACTTAAAGACTACATATCACCTCCTGTCATCAATATGCAGCACTATAAGTGCCTCACCATTACTGCTTGCCTAATCTTCTCTAGTTTTTATGAATCTCTCGGAAATTCAACTTGTCATGCTTGTAATACATCGACCGAAGAGTGTCTTATTCTCATAGCCACTACATGATATTCATTTCCCACCAATTTCAATGACAAAAGTCAGCATCTTAAGCACCCACCTCATCAGACATCTCTGTCCTTTGCAAAAGGATAATCATTCAGAAGTGCGATACTTAATTTGGAAATTGCTTCCAGACAGAGATCTGGATATTGCTTCCAGACAGAGAGAGAGAGTCCGTCCACTCAATCAGATAACACAGCCTGATAACATGAATGTACCTATCGTAATCTTAAAAAAGAATAAAAAATAAAAAATTGAGTAAAAATGTTCACTCTTGAAGGAATGAATAACACAAATGAGTGAATTTAGAGTGAAATTAGAGTGAATTTTGAGTGAAATTGGAGTGAATTTTTAGTGAAAGTGTTTATTTTTAACTCATTTTAGAGTGACCTCAGGGATCACTCCCAAATCTTCGTGTGATCCCTGAGGTCACTCAAAAATGAGTGAAAATGAATATTTTCACTCAAAATTCACTCAATTTTATATTCACTCCTTCGAGAATGAATATTTTCACTAGATTATTTTTAGAGAGTAGAAATCTGTAGTAAAAAATGTAAATCAAGTATCTACGATAAACGCATCTGTAGTATCAATTGCAGTAATGACGCTGATTTTTACAATCTGTCGGGCACGACGGCCAGCCCGTTCCTTCAGACGTCCAGTCATGCGGATATCCACTTCTCGAAGATGCCCTCCTGCCTTCGTCAGTTAGGATTTAGTTGTTAGTTCAGCGCTAGAGCCAGTTTTGATATGTTTGTAGTGCATATTTTAATGACTTATAATACTATATCATTTCATTAATTTTATCGCCATATTTCTCAAGGAAGATACATCAAAATAACAAATACCATGACAATATACATCTGATTATTACTTACTGAGCATGCCTAAATTTGGACGAATTGTCATGATACATTTGTATTATATAGTTTAATGTTGAGGTATGACCAAAGGAAACAATTAAAGATATTATGATAGGCCTACCAAAAAAGAAAAGAAAAGAATGTAATTACAGGTTTCGCGAAATTATTGGTGGTATGTTGTAAGCTGTTTCATAATACTGCAAACTGTTGTGTGATAATAATAACTATGATAATAATAATGATGATAATAATAATAATAATAATGATAATAATAATAATAATGATAATAATAATAATAATAATAATAATAATAATAATAATAATAATAATAATACATTGTAATGATTTTGAAAAAATCTAGACTAAGTTTGATGAACATCTTGCATGCATTGGGCAAACATAGTTTCCAACCATTTTGCATGCAAACTTAACTTGTTTCTTAAACAGGCAACCTATATCTTATCAAAGTAAAGTAATGTGACAGGTGGTTATTATCTTAACCCGTTCCATGCCGAATTCTGAAATCCTCTTAGATCTAGTACACAGGCCGCCAAGTTCCCGAAGGGAATGGGTTAACATTTCCCTGTTATACGTGTCACATGACAGCTGGATGAAAACACTGCACCTTATACTATGTCCTGCAGCTATGCGTACTTTACGTGGGGCCTACACTATCTATTTCCTAAAATCTCCTATATGCTTTATAGAATCTACTATGAATACACTACTTGTATTGCGTTATTTCACTCACTGTTGTATTATATCTCGGTTGAAATACAGTGTCAGAGATTGCTCATTTGTTGTTGGTTTTTTTTTTTTTTTCTAATGGGATTGATGGGTAGTGGATACATAACGCACTGTATGTTATAAGTACCACGGGCCCTGTTGCATAAATCGAACAAACATAATTAAAAACAAAACAAAAAACAAAACAAAAAACAAACCGGAACATGTAAGCCTTTTTATATCAAACATAATTTCGTGCCTCAATCAATCATAACTTGTCTTTTATCAACTTAAGATAAATAAAAAGCTGTGGTTGAAGTAAAACATAAAATCAAACGTAAAATGCCCAATAGCCAATCAAAACCAGGGGGTGATTGCCACATTAGTCTTCCCCACACATTATCATCTGCTCGGAATCAAACCTATAGGGCTGTGAGTTGGCTCAGTCGGTAGCGCGCCTGCCTCACGATCCTAAGGGCCCGGGTTCGAACCCGAGTCTGAACTGAGCAATGTTGTGTGTAATCATCCCGTCCCCTCTAGCAAGACGCAAAACACTCTGTCCCTCGGATAGGACACAAAATGGAGGTCCCGTGTATGAGAGAGTCACAACTCATGCACGTAAAGATCCCGCTTCATTCATTCATCGCAAAGAGCAGGGTGTTTAACCCGGTGAAGTGGTCCCACCTCACATCCAACTGGACCCCATGGAAGACCAGCTTACTGTAGCTGAATATGGGTTATCCAGCCATCTACACATAATGGAAAATGAACAATACAATACAATACAAAAACCTGACTTAAGTTTACGAATTTAATGCAAGCGGTTTTACGTTTGATCCTAGTTATGTTTAATTCTTATGCTTGATTTGGACTTATGCTTGATTTCGAAGGAGTCACATGGCCCTGATTAGTTACCAAAAGATGACCAAAAGATTTCGGTATGAGTAACTGTCGCTATAAAATGTATACGTAAAAATAGCGCAGTTAGGTCCCATTATTATGATATACAGATATATAAGATATATATACATATACAGATATAGGCCTATTATGTCTGCTATAAACTTGCTCTTTGCTTTCAATCAGACTTATATTGTGTATAACTTGATAAAGTGATGATTGGACATTGTCATGATTGTACTTAATAATGCATGTTGAATACATAATAAAACATGATGACACATAATGAATGTGTGTTTCTATTTGTGTGTGCTGCTGGTTTTGCGTTGACTGTTGTGAATCGATCATGATAATTGAATTTGTGTTGGTACGTTATTTTAGAGTCCACCTGTATATTGTTTCACTGCAGTTTATTACAGATCACATCGTTGACAGGTGATGTCGCTCAAAACGTATCTCTCTCTTATCAGTTACTTGTGTACTATAATTCAGCAAAGTCGCTGCATCTTACTAAACCAGATAAATCCACCATTGGGCAATGACTGTATAATAGGCCCTACACGGATACAGGTGTTTTCCGAAGGTTTATATATTTATGTATGTAGGCCCAAAGTATGATGTATGTTTGTCATATATGTATGAATTTACTTATCTATTTATCTTATCTATTCATTCAATCTTCTTTAAGCAGGGTGGCCATTTTAGTTTGCTAACTGTTCTACCAAGTGGCCCTGCGTATACAAAAAACAACCACTTGGAAAAGTATAGAATTTTACAAAAGAAACATATAAAAACAAAAGAATACATAAAGATGGAAAATAAATATATAACACAGCACTGATTATGTTTGAAAAGTTTCATATTGTGTAGATTAAACATCATTTAAAAAATGGAAACATAACAAGCACACAAATAGGCCTATAAGGATAAAGTTTACAGGTGAAGCATTTCTTCTGCATTAAAATAGTATTGTATCAGCCGTCTAAGCCGTCAAGCAAAATTCAAGCCCTAGAAAATTTGCTCTTACATGTATTTTAGTTCTAATAAAAAGGGGCGGATCCTGGAATTTCGAAAGGGGGGGGGGGCGCAAGCAACATTTCTTGTGCTACTTCCGGGTTTCATCTCATTTTTTCTTTTTTCTTTTGTTTTAAGGATAAATAAAGAGGGGGCGCGCGCCCAGTGCGCCTCCATCTGGATCCGCCACTGATAAAGAAATTCACACTGCAAATTCTTATTGCGATAAGTCTTGGAATTCCACAGTCTGGGAATCAACAAACTTATAATTTCATGCATAGCATGTTTTACACAATTTTGTAGTTTGCCTGTACGTGAGACAGAGCGTGTTTTTACATAATGGTTTGGCAATGGGAGACAACACACAGACGTTACTCTACCCCGCTAATCATAATATGATTTGGTTACGGCCTGTTTGTTTTGTTTTGTTTTTATGCCTTCGCCATGAGTGGTGCCGGAGGCATTATATGTTTTCGGGTTGTCCGTCCGTCCGTAATGAATTTTGTGGACATGCAGGGTAACATTCAAAACCTTTTGAGGTATCCTAATGAAACTTGGCATGTATGTGTATTAGGGGTGAAGTTGTGCCTATCAACTTTTGGGTGCACATGCTCAATGTCAAAGGTCAAAGGTCAAGGTCAAATACAAAAGATTTCACTATTTCCACCATATCTATGCAATGCCTGAAGATATTTTCTTGAAACTTAGGATCTGCATGTATTACCCAATTAAGATTCTCTGGTGAAAAGTTTGGGTCATGAGGTGAAAGGTGAAAGGTCAAAAGGTCAAGCAAAAATATCAAAACTTCACCTTTTTTCTCTGTACCTTGGAAATTGTTCAAGGTATCTTCATGGAACATACTATATATACATGTACTGACTGGCAGTGATTATCTAGAGGATTTAGGGTTCATGGGGTCAAAGGTCAAGGGCAACTCTTTAAAATTCTACTATTTCCCTCATGTTTATGCAATGCCAGCAGGATTTTTTTACACTTGGTGTATGCATGTTCATATAACCTAACAGAAATTCTCTGGAAAGTTTTTTTTTTCTTTTTCTTTTTTGCCTCAAAGGTCAAAAGGTCAAAGATGAAAAAGTGAAAAGTGAAAGTGCTGAACTAAATTTTTCCTCCATATGTCGGAAGTGGCTCAAGTTATCTTGAAACTTATTACATATTTATGCATGTTCTGCCTGACAGTGATTATCTTAAAGGCAGCCGATCGCCATCCCTAATGGTACGTAAACTCCGAACGACCGAAGTTTGTGCATGCAATTGCGCAATGCCAGACTCGGTGCTATATCCATAAACGTGTGGGACAATGCTACCACTGAGACAAGTGTGTGTGTGTGCGTGTGTGTGTACGCATCATACACAAACATTGTCACCGCGAGCTGCGGTGATTGGAGGAGAGAGGCCAGAAGACGCTGCGGCGTGTGTGTGTGTGTGTGTGTGCGTGTGTGTGTACGCATCATACACAAATATTGTCACCGCGAGCTACGGTGATTGGAGGAGAGAGGCCAGAAGACGCGTGGCTCTTTTGGCCTCTCTTCATGCGCATGCGCACTGAGAGTGTGCGTAGATTCGAAAGCTCTCGTGGCTCGCTGGGACAGCCATTTTGGGTTAGGAGATAAGCACAGGGAGCTCTCTTGTAGCCTACCGTGTTTTCGCTGACCCATTGAGCCAGCGTATTCTCATTCGGGGGTCACTACATTTGATACAGAATGGGGGAGGCAGCGTGTTGCGTTCGCCTCCGTGCCGCACAAACCACTCGCCACGACTGAGTGTCTTTAAATATGAATTTTAGGTTCAAAGTCCAGATGAAAATTGTAACAATTTACTATTCAATACAGAAATTGCACTTTTTCTCCATACCTTGAAAATTACTCAATGCATACATGTATGAATGGGTCAAAGTCAAGTTAAAGTCCTTAAATCCCCGAATACATGCTCTCCTATTCATCCAATTAAACCTAGGTCAAGGAAGGTGAACATTCAACACATTTGTGACAAAATTGTCATTTTAACATTTGCCAATTTTGTGAAAATGTAATCACACATTGCCCACATGTACTACCTAGACCTATTAGGAGAATCATGCATTATGGCGGAGGCATACCAGTCGCCATAGCGACATTTCTGGTTTTATATTGTGACACTCTGGCCCGAATTCACGAAGATGGTACAAATGAAACCATGGTTTAGGGCTCACACCCATAAATATTTCCCCATAGGGATGTGTGTTAAAAATCAAATTTCAAAAAATTCTGCAAAATAGCTTGGAGAAATGAAGTGTTTCAGCTTCACTAACCTGGATAAGTTAGATATACCCTTTCATCCATCAAATTCTCAGGGTGGATATTTCAGTTCAAATTCTGTCCAGGGGTCCGCAAAGCCAGACTACGAGTTCTTGTCACTCAAAATATCACTCATTTTCCGTACACGTACCCAATGAAATATAGTCCCCTCAAATTCCACCAGAAAAGCTTTCATCTTCCAACCAAAATGCAATTTGTAGAGGAATTCATACTCAATATCTACAGCTACTAGTATTCAGTTTTTTTGCCAAACTACATCATTGATTTTTAATTAATTTTTTTCTTCATTTATTTTGGTATCTTTGGTACGAATTTGTGAAGGGGTCTGGGACAGTCCATTGTATTTACGGGTGTGAGCCCTTTAAACCATGGACAAAAAACCATGGAGCGCCAAGTGTCGCACGGAATAGTTCGTTACGACATTGGTCTTTACGTCGAAAAAATGACCGTTTCGTTAACGAAATTATCATTTCGTGTACAAGACGTTCATTTACTTACAAAATGTTGTCGTTTCGTTACAAAATAATCATTTCAGGTAACGGAAAAGAGACGGATAGTACATGAAATTTGTTATCTGCTATACGCCACACAACACAGGATGTGCTGTAACATCAAAACATACAATTTGCACTGACTACATCAAAGACACATTGATTTTTACATTAAATCGAAATCAATAGTCAGCTCAATATGTTATGGTACACAGATTAAAGTTACTAATGATCGTTTTATAGAGTAGGTCCTACCCGTTTTGAGCTGTTTCCACAAATGAAGAAAGGAAAGCCCTAAATTCAATCTTTCAAAATAATTCGCAAAAATCTTACCTTAAAAAAAATACCAATCAGATTTCACGCGCCTTGAAAATTGCAACCAATATCAAATGCCGAAAATGTGATTTCGAAAAACACACACACACACACATGGAAAACATTAAAAAATGCAAAATATGCCATTCATCATCATGTCTGCATGAGAATGACCTAAATAATAGCACATGAAAACATCAGATTTTTAAAGAACTGTTTTGCGAACTATGGACTCATTCGTATAGCTTTTATTCCGGATAATCTCGTCAAGGTACATTCATGTTTTGTACAGTATCGTTTAAACGCTTGAGAAAATATTAACAGTGCTAATGATTATCATCATCATCATCGAATATACTCTATATTTTGGAGATTCCATTTCACAGGCACCTCAAGTAATCCAGTCCTGCGGAAAAAAAACAGCTCATAATTATTGATTGATATCATTTCATATTCATGAAGTTACTATTTTGGTTTGTCATTTGAACCCATATCCGCAAATCCACAGTCATCATTGATGATTGAAATGTTAATAACTATGGTTACGGGCGAAAATGATGTTAACCGTAGTAATAATAGCATTTCGAAAAGTAAAAATTGCTAAGAGGATAATGACCATGACTGAAATTAAAATATTAAAATAAAACTAATTCATTTACAGTGGCGACAATTTGGAACTCAGGGCATCTTATACACAAGTTTGACTGGAGAACAAAGGTATTGAAACAGAATATCAGGCATTCAAAGATACGTATCAGCAGCTTTTGTTTCCAGATAAAGCCATCACACACAGTTTAATATATCAATCTGGCACTACGCGGGTCCTCCTATAATTAACCTCCTATGGATAATAATTCGTGCAGCACGTATACAGTAAGCCTACGGACAGTCATGACATTTACGGGCTTAGACATACATAAACTGTAGACAAGCGTGCGCCTACATCCATTGATTATTGCAATCTTAATGGATTTTAGTCGATAATAATTCTGTCAATGAATTATCAACATTCAAAAGAAATCATCGATACAAATCGTGATATCGGAGCCAAGTATCGACAAACAATGAAACTTCATTCTATATATTTAAGAGAACATATCTTGGGAACATCGTAATATGTAAATCAGAAGCTGGTAATGTTTTAGAAGGATAGCATCATAAATATCAGGTTTCTTGCTAGGGGCATTCATGTGTAAACCGGGAAGAAATCATTGATCGATCCGTCAGTCTCTGAGAGCTGTCCAGTCATCGGAAACTGTATATCCATCCACCATTCCATTTGTCATTCAAAAATCTTTTGTAACCTATTGGTGATATTGGCAAATTATGATAGGGTATATATTCTTCACTTGCCAGGGTATGAAAATTTTGCGGATTTAAGAGCATATGTATTATCAAATTGAATGTTTACGGTTCAGTTGAGTTTTTCAGTTCAGTTTGATTTTATTTCTGCATTTCTCCATGAAAATCAGGTTCGGGAATTATCGGTACATGTATCTGAACAAAAATCTACGTAATGAATTTACAGTAGAATGATAACGATACTTTTAAAAGTTTTTGAACAAATACGATGAAATCAAAGAAGTCAACGATTTACTTATATCCAGTTTGAGGTAGAAAAGAAAAATGCAGGAGTTGAAAAAAAAGTGAAAATAAAGTTTGAATAAAGAATAAAGTAGTCTGCCATCTTAAGCTGTTGATTGTTAGAAATGGCAGTCTCAGAAAAAAAGGACAAAAAGAAACATTTAAGTTCCTTTTTTGGAACGAAGCTCCTCGTAGTCATTTGGTAGTTGACAAATATTTCCGATGTAACTATACACAGATAGCTATTCGAGTCAAGAAATCAAAATATCCTCTTTATAATGGAATAGAACAATCGTATTTTATCACAAATCATATACCAATCGTGGACTGGAGAAGCTCATGCACCTGTCAAACACAAACACACACACACACACACTTTTTTTTTGTTTTATGATATTCTTTATTTGAGTTTCATTCAATATCAAATCCATATCAACAATGAAATTAATATTACAAAAAAAAAAACAGCTGTGTTCTTCTTTCAGAGTCTTGTGCTAGTGAATCATTTTTCCAACATACAGTACAATATATTTGAGTTTTTTCCAAATCATACCATGTTTTTATAAGAAAAATGACATTAAATTCTACATAACTCTCAGAAAAGGCTATTTTGATCAGCCTAATCAAGCCAATCCAAATGTGCCTTATTACACACACACCCAAAAAGAAATTGTCCTACTAAATCAGTTTTTTTTTAACATAACTTCCTTCTTTTTTTTTTCTTTTTTTTTTGCAGAGCACACGCTATATACATAAATATATATCAGATTAAGCATAACTCTTAAAAGGGAAAAATATCTCGATCAACTTGATCAGGTTACTCAATATCCGCTTCATTACATAAATTCTCTTACACTCTCTTGAGAATACATCATTTCCCAAAACTTGTCATAAACTGAAAAAAAGAACAAAACTCATCATTTTAGTTAACCAACCAACCTACCCCCCCCCCCGTATGTGTATATTATCAAAACAAACCGTATTCCTGCCTAACCCCCTTAACCATTACTCTACTATTACCTAACTACATCTACCTAAAAAAACCCGACCATCCCCACTTATTTCCCCACTAATATACCTCCCCCCGTAGCTTACCCTCAGCACACACCCATATACACACAAAACATCAACAAACATACCCACAAGTGCGCACCCACAAACACCAACACTTGCACACCAAATCACACTACGATGTACATACATGTGGTACATGGTTACCTGTTTCCTAGACAGTAGACACAAAACCGAAGCTAACCAAACGTTTGACATGGGAAAGAGAGAAAAAAAGTGACACACACACACACACACACACACACACACACACACACACACACACACACATTATATCATAACCTCAGATACGTATAGTTGTTGTATTTTTTCCATAGGCCTATTACGGCCACAGAGGAATAGTAAATGTGGCAGTAGTATAGCAAGCCATGACTGTCAAACAAACAGGAAAAAAAAAATAACCACGGAGAGTTTTTTTTTTTCCCTACAGGCCTATTGCGGGATGAATGTTTTTGAATACCTGGGTCCACCAAAAGGATAGGAAATGTGGCAATATTCTTTTTTTTTCTACAAGGCTTTTACGGGATGAAGATTTGTAGCAATACCAGCAAAGAGGAAAAAGGAAACATGTGGTCTGGTATGTGGGTGTTTCTGTTTAGATATATGATATTGTGTCAGGTATCATGAGCGAACAGCTATTCAGTTCCCTTGCATTATTTCTACGGGATGATATCGTCCTATATGGTACAAAACTTCTGACAAGCTTCAAAGGGCATTAATTGATATGGATAATGTGAATAATGTGGACATGGGAACTCGTAATTTGACAATAGAATTGAAATACACTAATCATTACATTGATGACTACAATGATCTAAAACGATTACTTGTATTTCCTGTTTGTTATGGTGTCTCGAGTCTACTCAAAACGACACACTTGACCTAGGTGTTTTCACTTTCACTGAAACTAAAAACCACGGTCTCACAGATACGAGAAACAGTTCTTTTATCTAAAATGACGGTAAGTATGTGAGAAGTGGAAGAGTACATAATCATCTGTAAAGAGTGTCAAACCAATTTGTTGTAATAATTCCATCTGGTGACCGTCTTGGTTGGATTGTAAGAAGGTTTCGGTAAGCTTCACAAAATCGCTTCTTGCGATTATTGTTATTATTATCGTTATCATTATTATTATTATTATTATTATTATTATTATCATCATCATCATCATAGTGATAGTATTAATTATCATTATAATTATTATAATTATTGTCATTATTATTAATGCTATTTTTATTCAGCCGAATGAAAATGACAATAACATTAACATACATTCACATGGAAATGGCACAGTTGACATATAATACAAAGTATGAACAGGGAAGCAATACATGGGCTAGGGCTCACATAAGTAATTATTTTACTGTTGCCCTTAGGCATGTGAGCCCTCTCCTAATGCATTCCCGTAGACACAAATACAATGGAGTTATGAAAAGAAAAATACACATTATTATCAAAACATACGAATAATGAAAATATCACATAAAAGTACAAGAGATGAATGAAAAAATACCCCAAAATTATCCAATCTTCACTTTAAAACCTACCTAGATTTATACATTCACTTTATGTAATGAAAGCAAAAGAAAAAAGGGGTATAATGAGACAACAATATGATCATATCAGACATTGTGTCCTGGACCGGATGTTTCAATCTTATTACATTCAATTCAATTCAATTCAATTTGTTTCACGTTTATCAATGAAAAAAAAAATGCATCAACAGGATAGAATGATAATGATATCCAGCTTGGATGTGCAGCATGACATTACTAACATAGAACATGACCGTCAATTTATCAAAAAAGATTTTTTCCCTTACAGGCCTATTACGGGATGAATGTTTTTGAATACATATTGTACCACCAAAAGGATAGGAAATGTGGCAATATTCTTTTTTTTTTCTACAGGGCTCATACGGGATGAAGATTTGTAGCAATACCAGCAAAGAGGAAAAAGGAAACATGTGGCCTGGTATGTGGGTGTTTCTGTTTAGATGTGACAATGTGTCAGGTATCATGAGCGAACAGCTATTCAGAGCCTTTGCATTATTTCTACGGGATGATATCGTCCTATATGGTACAAAACTTCTGACAAGCTTCAAAGGGAATTAATTGATATGGATAATGTGAATTATATGGACATGGGAACTCGTAATTTGACCATAGAATTGAAATACACTAATCATTACATTGATGAC
This sequence comes from Diadema antillarum, assembly GCF_040938485.1. NCBI lineage: Eukaryota > Metazoa > Echinodermata > Echinoidea > Diadematoida > Diadematidae > Diadema > Diadema antillarum. The sequence goes on along the minus strand of NW_027271576.1, from coordinate 59,641 downwards.
TATAATGACCTAAAACGATTACTTGTATTTCCTGTTTGTTATGATGTCTCGAGTCTACTCAAAACGACACACTTGACCTAGGTGCTTTTACTTTCACTGAAACTAAAAACCACGGCCTCACAAATACAGGAAACAATTCTTTTATCTAAAATGACGGTAAGTATGTGAGAAGTGGAAGAGTACATAATCATCTGTAAAGAGTGTCAAACCAATTTGTTGTAATTATTCCTTCTGGTGACCGTCTTGGTTGGATTGTAAGAAGGTTTCGGTAAGCTTCACAAAATCGCTTCTTGCAATTATTATTATTAACATTATTATTATTATTATTATTATTATTATTATTATTATTATTATTGTTATCATCATCATCATAGTTATAATAATAATTATCATTATAATTATTATAATTATTATTGTCTTTATTATTAATGCTATTTTTATTCAGCCGAATGAAAATGACAATAACATTAACATACATTCACATGGAAATGGCACAGTTGACATATAATACAAAGTATGAACAAGGAAGCAATACATGGGCTAGGGCTCACAAAAATCATTATTTTACTGTTGCCCTTAGGCATGTGAGCCCTCTTCTAATGCATTCCCGTAGACACAAATACAATGGAGTTATAAAAATAAAGATACACATTATTATCAAAACATACGAATAATCAAAATATCACATACAAGTACAAGAGATGAATGAAAAAATACCCCAAAATTATCCAATCGTCACTTTAAAACCTACCTAGATTTATACATTCACTTTATGTAATAAAAGTAAAAGAAAAAAGGGGTATAATGACACAACAATAATGATCATCAGACATTGTGTCCTGGACCGGATGTTTCAATCTTATTACATTCAATTCAATTCAATTCAATTCAATTCAATTCAATTCAATTCAATTTGTTTCACGTTTATCAATGAAAAAAAAAATGCATCAAATATAACAGGATAGAATGATAATGATATCCAGCTTGGATGTGCAGCATGATATTACTAACATAGAACATGACCGTCAATTTATCAAAATTTGAATCGAGAGCTGATGAAAAAAATATATATATACGGAGCACGAATACAGTGCACTCCCGTTATAACGAAATGCTCGGGACCGGCAGTTTTCTTCCGTTATAACGAAATTTCGTTATAACCGAACAAATACAATATATAACGAAAACAAGGAAACCACGTACATTTGTGTATCATATTCTGTTTACTGAATACTCATCATACACTGGAAAGCTATGTGAAATGTGATGGGATAACTGAATCACAATAATAAACGCAAGTTCCCCTCAGAAACTGTGCGTGACACAAAGAGCGAACACACAGTGGTGTGAAGCGTTCACCCATGCAGAGACGCTATAAATGCTTGTTCCGTTAGGTATTTTCGAAAGCAATTCGCATTTCGTTATAACGGAGCACATTTCTTTTGTTTTTCTTTGTCTTTGGCGCTCGGAAAAGACTTCGTTATAACGAAAATTTCGCTATAACCGTGTTCGTTATAAGCGATTTTTTTTTTACCACAGACTTTAATGCTGATAATTTTGGGACCAGAAGATTTACTTCGTTACAACGAAATTTCGTTATAACCGTGTTCGTTATAATGGGAGTGCACTGTACAACATCTAGGATCAAACTAGAGAAATATAGCAATTATACTATACAGGGGAGAACGAAATAAATCACATGCTTTTCACAAATTGACAGTTGTTATGATAGAGACGCTGGAAATATTGTAATAGTGCGATTGAGACATTAAGTAAACGACATATATAGGGTCCTCAGAAGATACAGGGGAATGGAAAAAGAAAAAGAATACACATATTATGAACTAACGATGCACGAGTGATCTGACAATCAAATCTGATATTTCCTGGGCACTATGACTGTAGGGTGGAAACGTCGCATTCAATTTCTGTTATTTGGCATTTGTTAATATGTCATCAACCATCATGCTCAGAGATGCCACATAGTCCATTTTTCAACATTATAGCGTGTTCTGTAGCAGGGATGGCTGAAACATGACAGATTTGGAAACCGCCCCATGTGCACGGATACGACACTAGCATAGCGTATTCAAATGTTCGGTCCTCTGAAGCAAGATTGACAGCTGTTCCCCCATAGCTTGAAGCTGATCATGCATCTGTCAATGAGAAAAGAGATTGAAAAATGATTGCACCTATCTCTAAAGGGTATCTTCTGATAATTATCAATGGGTTATTGATTCATAGCTTTTATTGGGTATAGTGGTATAATGCTGATATGCGATATTGTCATGTGTCATCTTTGGTGTGTATTACATGAAGGTGTAATCAAATTAGTAACAAACGATGTGCAGGTGCCGGCAGATTTGTTTTGACTATTTTCGATATTCATATTCATTGGCTTTATTTGTTTGTACAAACAGATGGAATGATAAATAAATATGTATAAACGGAGGTATATGGGATTTGGGATAGAAGTAATAATCAGTCAGGTATACTTGGAATGAGCATGGTTGAAATGGACGTAATTCTAACAAAACATTTGTTAAAGATATTTTACGAATACATATGATATATCAAAGTGTATATAGAGGACATTGTATGGACATGCGAATGGTTCGAAAACGTAATACAGAACACAGGATGCTATGGTACAGTGGAAGAATTAATGACAAGCAAAAATCAATGAGTGTATGATTATAGTAGTATTGTGTCGTATTGGTTGTTGTGGTTATCTGTTTCCTCCGTAAATTGGCCATTCATTAAAACCTTTCCCAAGATGTTTATCAAAATGTATTGTAAACTTACGAAAAAAAAATGGGCGGAAAATCCGAATCGGCGATGAATTCAGGGGAATTCAATACTATCCGACTAAGAAGATTTGATAACCTGTGACACGTTTTACCTACTATAATCAACATGTAAGGCATTTCCCATCATTAACATCTCGTCGGGTGACAACGATAGGCATGATAGGGGCGTTAAGTTCCCAGTAAAAACATAGTGTTCAAGGCACCTTAACGCCCTAATCACTCCTCGAAGGAATCGCGAGAGCTAAGCCTATTATAGAACAAAAAAAAACACCACAAATGCTTAATGCCGTTATCAACTGCAGTCACAACAATGATAAAATCGTTAAAAGCCACCCCACAGACACACAAGCAGCTTCGTAAAATTTTCATCGATACAGCAGAGATATGAAATCTTAACATTCCGCATGTAGATAACGCTTCACAAAACTATATCTAAAAAAAATAATTGTAAAAACAATAGCTATACAACTTCCTCTTTCAAAATTCGTTAATGTCTTACCATTGCTCCTTTACCTTGTGGGATTCATTAAGCGTACATTGTATATCTATTGTTGTGTGAAAATTATTTGCTTCAGAATGGTCTCATATTCAGGTAATGTGCAGTTTAATGTTTCCAGGTTAGCATGCCTGTACATTGACGGGGTGATCATTATTTTAAAAAAAAAAGAAATTAGTAAGATAGAATAGAATGGAAATCTTTATCATCATCACCTGTCGTGTGAGACTTGCCGTTCTTTCCCTCTCTACACTTGCTGCACGCTCAATCTCTTCAATTCTGCAAGATAGAAAACAATATTTTCTTGCGGTCATATGCACATGCACACACACATAAATCCAGAAACACACATATTATACTAAACATATTCATTTGTTACACACATAATACTGGTCAAATTGTCACGTTGAATTATGCACCACTTCAGGAAACCCAACATGCATGCCCTTATAAAACAGTTATGGTAAGGAAAAAAAAATCAATAATATACATCATGATGCTAGAATAGTAATGTACAATTTACTGTGTAATTAACATTATCAGGATCACTATATTCAAAATACCATTGACATCTTCTGGGGGAGAGGTATCATTATTGACAAAGGAAATGACCGTGCAGAGCCAATATCATTTTTAGTACCTTCTGTTCAAGCGTTGAACCTGCTCCCCAACGTTAGTGACGTCCGTCTGCCGCTGTTTAGCCACGTAGCTCTCGAGCTGTAATGACTCCCAGCCAATCAGCGACTGGAGTTCAACTGTAGGCTCTTCATCTGAGGATCGATGCGAAAGCATGGAATAAGATGAATATTTGACTTTGTGGATGTACCTTTTTCATTCATTGACGTTTTCCAATTTCCATTTTGTCATGATATGCTCATCAACATGATCAAGGCACAAAATGAATCGAACGTGCTTGGTAAAAAGTATGCAAATTAGGTAAAAAAAGAAGAATGACATCAAAATCCAAAACTTGTGTTTTTTAAGTCAGAGATTAATGTTTAAGTCACCATTTCCGTCGTAAACAAGTTTGTAACATAGTGTTCCTCTGATTTAAAAGAGGCATTATCATCAATAAGGGAAACACGTCGAATATTATTGTGCAGTAGATCTATAGAATAAGTTAAAAGGGACGAATATAATATGTTCATATATATAATACGATATAATGTACATAATGTATACATATATATATTCAAATATAGTAATACTGACAGTATATAATACCTGTGTGTGTATGAATATTAAACACATATATACATTTATATTCACACATCAAGGTGCGTGTCTCGGTGTGCGCTTGTGTTAGGCTTTTCATTGAAAACAATCGTTTTTTGCTCTTCTGTCGTCGCAAAGAAGCGGGTGTCTATGAAGACCAATGCAGGTTGGTAAATAGCTTACCGAGAAGCTTTTCGTTATCCTCGCCGCACCGTCGGGAGGAGAGATACCTGATGAGGCGGTAGAGATGAGCAGCGATGATGAACGGTGGAACCAGAAAGGGTTTGTCGATATACTCCTTGATGAGTCTGTAGCGATGGAACTTCCAAAAAGCATCTGTGTTGTCTTGTACCGTGCTGAATGTGTAGCTGGTGTTTTCAGAACAATTTAGAAAAATGACGGTTGAAGAAAAAAAAAACACCAAAATCTTGCGCCTGTGTGACGTAAATTTCTATGGGCTATATTATTTTGAATGAAAAACAAAAGGAATGTTGTTCTCTGGTTGTAAAGGAAACGTGTAATAGACACTATAAGAGAGCCCGTTGTACAATAGAAAATTTAACAGGAAGGTTCTGTGTGCTATACCAAGCATTTAGAAGCTGATCGCGAAGGACCTACAATGTACGACCAAAGAACACACGAGTGTGTGATCTTACTTCAGTGAACGCCTGGCCAAAAACAAACAAACAAATGAACAAAGAAACAAACCAAATGCTGCTAAGCTATGTCGACATAAGTATGCAAATTTGATATGATATATTATTTCATGCATCGAAATCCATGAGCTCAAGAAAACTATTCAATTTGAGAGGTTTCATCTGCAAACAGAGGCATACCTGAACATGGCAATGAGAAGGTTGAGGAGGAGAACATTACTGATGAGCATGTATACAGCGAGGAGTATCAGACCTGTCCACGAGTTGTCCGGGCAGGGAGAGTAGTTGCCTTCTTCGATCATGGTCTCATTCCTCGTGCAACCCTCGGGTCCTAGGTGTTAGAATTCAGTTTGTATCCAGAGACAATTTTCCTGATTGACTAGCGATTGACTGGATTAGTATTTTGTAATGTTTATGATATGTGTCCTATATTATTTACCTGGTCGAATGAATAAATAGAGAACTAAATAATAATAATAATAATAATAATAATAATAATAATAATAATGATAATAATAATAATGATAATAATAATAATAATAATAATAATAGTAATAATAATAATAATAATTTGTATCATAATCATTTAGCAGGAAAGTCATTAATTTCTCAGTTAGTCTATTGAATAGTCAGAAAGAGTATTAGTTGGTCTGCGGCTTAATATAATCATATTCTAACTGTCTTGATTTAACAGTGAGTGTGATATGGATGATTACGGAGTAGGTCTTATATACATTTATAGATTTTCGTCACACGGACGTTCAGAGAGAGAGACAGAAAAAAAAACCTGCGCATGCGCAAATTTGCTTATGAAAATCGACCTCGTGTCGTCTGAGTATGCACGGTCGTTCTGGGTTATTTTTGCGTCCCCTAAAATTCACACGGCAGAGAGCTACTTGATGCAGTGATCCTTATGGGGCGCCATTTTACTTTGTATATACAATAGGCTGCGTCTTCACGACTCGAGGAGTGAGGAGAACGGCCAACGCAATAGCCGCAAATCTAGAGTGTCCTATTGGTCCGGATGCATAAACACTAGCAATTGCTTGTGCTGGCCTGTTTGATTAATTAGTGATCAATTGGCATAATGACTGACTCGAGAATTATGATATTGATTGATCAGTGAGTACTTTCATCAATTAATGAGCTCACTGGATTATTTATGTCTAGATTGTTGAATAACAACTGTGTGCATTTATAAGTGATTGTTGGTTCATACATAGAAACATGCACGTGTCTCTGTGTGTATTACCCATGATGACGTCCAAGTACAGCTCGCCAAAGACCTGGAAGTAGGCGCGATATAATATCCCCTTGAAGACGTCTACTGGGTCCTCCTGGTTGGGGTAGAGGATGGCTTGAGATGCGATCCCGTACGACAAGAGGAAAATCACCAGGATGCTGATAAACATCACAAGATCGATCATCTAAAAAGAAGACAAACAGTCTCCCTTTTAGGTATACATACATCGCAGTTTAAACGACTTGAATGATTCATTGTTTGTTTGTTTTTGCAACGACTGCTCTTCATGAGATATGACTTGTATTGGAAATATTTACAAATATTTGCAGCAGAACTGTGGTATATCCCTTTAGCAACTGATGATTCCGTACATAATGGCCTATTGTTCCTCTGAAGGTACAGCAAGATCTTCTTATTTTGAAAACTTTTGAAAATATGAAAAATAGATTACTGCATGTTTATTTTTGTCTATTGAAACTTACGTTTATTTGAAAGCCTATTTACACTTTACCAAGAGACTTGTGTGTCACAGAAATAATTCCGGCAAACTTTTGTTTACATCTGACCTCTGTCAAATTACGTAATTATACGTTCTATATGAGAAATATAAAAATAGTAAAGCATAAAACTATCTTAAAAAAAGGACGGGCTGTTTTGAGCGTTTAACCCTAACTAGGCGGGGGGGGGGGGGGGGGGCCCTCTACGTTTCGCGCGATGTATCGCGTATCGATGTATCGCTAACGCGAAAAGCTAACGCCGCGACGTTTCATGACTTTTTTCTTTCGAGTCTCCCGCTTCTTTTGACACCAAATTTGCGATGCCCGGGCGCACGGTTCCGAAGTTGCGCATAAATATGTACGTGCATGTCAGACCAAAAATTGCTCAAAAACGTGAATTCGTGTACAATTTCAATGCAAACTGTGCTTACAGGCAAATTTCATAAAAGCATGATTATTTTGGGGTTTTATTGATTAAAATCAATTGATAACATATTTTCTTGTTCGGAACATTGTCGCGGACAAGTTTCATCGAAAACATAAAGTCGGAAAAACAAAGAAATACATAAGAAATTAAAAAAACAATAAAATACTTCAGAAATTTTTTCAGATGGCACAATTTTTTTCTCTTATATTTGCTCAGGACACTAAAAAGAATATTTACACAAAAAAGTGCCCATTTTGAGCTTTATTTAGTGATTTATACCAAATTGTCTGATTTCATGCATGATTATGCATAAATTAGCATAATCAAGCATTAAAATTTAACTTCATGGTACTTTAGATTACGTCATAGGCAATGTGTGTGCGAATTTTCGTCGCGATCGCAGGGTCGACGGCCGAGATATGGAGGGGGGCCTGGGAGCCCCCCCCCCCCCCCCCGGCTCTATGATCTACCTAAATAGCCCGGCCTAGTTAGGGTTAAGGGAGTAATCTGAAGGGCGGTTTCGGGCGGTTCAGTTACTAATGAGATAAACATCCTGTCTGATGTAATACTTTCGAATTTTGCTTTGAATGTTGAATAAATTAGTTCAGATTAACCTGTACCGGGAATCCTTTTTCTCAGATTTCTTTCTAAAAATCAAGTCATATATAATCACGTGACTGCAATCGTAATGGGCATATCACACGCACTTTTCGAATCATTAAGATTGAGCACTTATTTTCACGATCAATGATAGTGGATACACAAATCAATTATTAGCAGTCAGATTCATAAAGAAGCGAGGTGGGAGAGGCGTATGGGGAGCCGAGGGTCTTGAGATATTACCATTTTCCCGATCATCAGCAGTTTTGGGCCGAGTTTTCTGACGACAAGGAAGAGGTAAAGAACCCGGATGAAGAACGTCATCAAATTGACGCAGAGAACGATTCGAGCAGCTTCGAGGTTTGCGTGGGACATGCGCAGTATGAGACCCAGAAAAAACAGGAGGAAGTTGAAGATATCCATTCGGTTCCAGGAGTCGTTTATCCAGACTCTGATTTTGCCTTCCCACGTCTCTTTATCCATATCAACAATCTGAGAGTGAAAACAAGATTAAAAAACAATTATTTCCAACAACGAATTATTTGCACTGTCAATTCCAAATCTACGTGAAAGCTAGAAAGATCCACTCACAATATTTAGGAAAGTTTAGATTGTCTATAATTATCATATCTTCACAGGCAGCAATCTGAAATGACCACAGCTATTTCTACTGAACCCTAAAGTGATAATCTTCAGGTGGCAAATTTTAAAAATAGGGCCTATTCAGAGGGCTGAGAGAATCAATTCCAACTACGCTCTTCTGCGTCACGGTCAAAGACAGCAACGATCGGAGCCTATTGTCTTCTTGCTCCGCAAGACGGTCCAGAGAGGGTTTGGCAATACAGTGTATCACTTTCTTTATAACTTAGTATCAATTGATAAAGTTGAACCACATTGATAAAGTTGAACCGCAGATATTCGCGGGGAATTTTTCTAGAATTTTTTCCCTATATCCTGGACATTTCAGAAGGAGGTAATTAGTGCCATCAATGATAAATTTGCTGTCTGTATTCAACCTCTACATGCACGAAGGACATTTCTGAGAGGTAGGCTTCGTCAATTAAAAATGTGACAAACAAGAAACTTAGATTGACGAATGACTACTATTGATAAGAGCAAGCATTTCATAACGCAATACCTTTGAAGTGCTGGCCACAATTGATATAATTGACGTACTTGACATTAACCAATCGCTCAGCAATTGATGCAAATTGCTACTGATGAAAGACTTTTAAATAGGGCAACAAGTAGTGGCAAGAGGTATATTTTCAAGGGAGCATGTCACCTTTGCTCGATTCTCGAGTAACGTTTGAGCAACACCTCAGCGAGCTTTAGATCTGCCACGCTAATCCCCCGACGTGGCCATCAGACAAAAAACATCATCATCATCATCATCAACAACAACAACAACAACAACAACAGCAGTTACAGCAACAGCAACAGCAACAGCAACAGCAACAGCAACAGCAACAGCAACAACAACAGCACCAACAACAACAAAAAGCAACAAAACAAAACAAAGAGAACAACAACATCAAGCAAAGAAACAAAAAAAAATCCTGCACTGCAAGTATGCGAGATAGCTTTTCCCATTTTCCAACCCTGGAGGAGGAGCGCCTTAAGTATTAGCGTCATCCACAGTGAAGTTTCGCACCTGCCTGATTTCGTCCAAGAACAGCGTGAGGACCCAGAAAATGAGAAGAGCCTCCGGTCTGGATATATCTTCGTGAAAATTTGACAGCATGACGTAGCTGAACTGAGCCAGAAATACAAGGTACACAATCTGGGGAATGTCAAGAAGGACGACAGAAAAATTAGACAAAACTTGAGTATGAATGGTGACGTCGAGGTGGTATTTCAACGTAATGAGAATTTGCTACGGAACATTGCGGAGCAATTATATTAAAAGCAATGAGTGTACCATGTGTGTTTTCAGCACTAACTTGTTACCATATTAGATTTGATAGATCTCTTTTATTTCTGCAGATTGTATTACCAAAGCATTGTTTCTCCACTCACGGTACGTAGCAAATTTTAATGTCATGTTGTAACCATTCTGATACAATATATTGCTACGTTTTTTAAGGCCATTATGATATGTGACCGTGCACCTCAAAACGAACATAAAGTCGCACACACTGATTTTGCGTGAGGATGAAAATAAGTGAAATGGGTCAACCTAGCCGATCTTGACTTTTTCATATTTTCTGAAAGAGCGGGTCTTCCTTTACATTATGCTAAAATTTGGTATCATAAAACGGGCAGGAAAGTGTGTTTTTTTAGCAGTTTATCTTGAACATTTTTGGTAGAAGAGTGTGATTAGGTGTATCTTTAAAATCCCTTTTTCATTTCTGAAAAACCTTGACCACACTCTTCACTTTCAACTCTAATAACTTTTGAAAGGATAGTGCTACTGCTTTGAAAGTTGGCATTAATTATGGACAGAATGTGTTAATGAGGCATGCTTAATTTCAGTTTAATCTGATAATCCCTTCATTGTTGTTACTCTGGTGGTTTACTTCCTGTTTTTTTGTCCCATTCATCTAACAGCCAGCACGGTTTGGTAAAGATTAAGCGCTTGAATAGACACTGTACTTCAGAGCCTCTTTTCTCAGTTCACACTTTTCCTGAGTTTGTGCTTTCTTTCCAATATTTAGATAGGTTAGGAGAGTCCATTTGATTTGAGTTATACATCATTTTAAAGCTTAAAGTCTGCTCTTTCAGAATATGGTTTTAACTAAAAATTCATGTCTGGCGACTTTTTGTTTGTTTTGAGGTGCAGGGTCACATATCATATTTTTTCAATTTCAACTTACTTCTGCAACTTCTTTTCACGGATATAATGTACAGATGAATGAATGATGATAACATATAGGTAACAAACAAAATGATTGAAATGAAAAATACAGTAAATGGTTGCATTTTATCTTCCATCAAACATACGTAATGATGTTTGACGAGGTAACAGCCCTTTCCTCGTGATAACAACTACAGCAAACCCTTCTCAAGGATTTACTCACAAAAAAGGGGTGCAAAATGCGGGGGATTTATTTTCTTTTAAAAGGTTTTAAGAAGGATGTGAATTTCTTCAAATGGTTGGGAGAGCATTCCGTACATCAGATCTATAATAGTGTCTTAAGGATTTGTAAAGCCAATAGAATTCTTGGGCAATTCAAACGAATCGTTATCGAACTAATTCTAATTGAATACCTTGTTATTTACACTTGATGCAGAGTTGTGCTTGCTTTTCTTATTGTATTATACCGAGAAAGACATTGGAAACCACAGTATAGAAACACTAATAACAATTAAACAATTTAAGCCGAAATCATGATGTATAGCTCCATGCCCAAATATACCAGGTGTAACCGGAACTTCACCGCAGGAGACGAAAAGAACGCCACCATTCGTTGGAAGCAAGTTAGGCCACCTTCAGGGGAATTCCCAATCTCGCTGGTTTGTTCCAGGATCAGAAGTTTACAGACAAGTTTGATGTAATGCAATGAAATAGAAAAATGTGAAAAACATAATAAGGTGTTTCTAAACTCGTGGGGGCTCAAGAGAGTGCTGTTTGACTCATCATTTCCTATCATTACACTGCAAAAAGTCCGATGTTGAACGAGCTGGTGATGGTGTTAAATTTCCGATGCTCATTTATGGTGTTAGATTAACACCTCCGGGTGTCATTTCAAAATGTAGAATTATTTTTTTTAGGTCTTTAGTTGTTGCGACTTTTCACCTTTGATCTGTCCTCATACTCAGCTGTTGTACACATTCCAGGAACACCCAATCATAGCGAGTGAGGTGTTATAGATATAATTAATCAGGCTTTCTTAGGATGTCATCAAATGAAGATAATACCGGTATAAGAGAAATATGATATATCAAACTCCGATTGCAAAACTTCTTTAAAGGGCTTAATTACATTATAAATGATTATGCACTGTATATTAACTAGTACGTCACGATTCGAGGGATTTACCCTGTAATAATGTCTGCGCTTAGTCACTTTTTACGATTAATTACACTATCATATTTTCCACAAGTATATCAATTCAATTCAATTCAATTCAATTTTCGAGGCGTATAGTTACCCTATAATATCGGCTGTTGAGAGTGGCTGGTAACTCGCCTTCCTAATAGTCTCGACATCAGTTGTTTCCTTGAAAATTGCAAAGACACTGTTAGTTTCGTAAACTTTTTTTTTCGTATTCGTGGTGTACTAAAAGATTACTTAAAATCAAACTCTCTCCTTCAGTGATCAAAGAGAGAAATGAGGATCTTTGTATAGGAGCATGTTGGAATCCCTTCCCTCCACGTTTTGTCCATTGTGTTCAAAAATTGATATGCAGTTCCAAGAGCATCCAAGTGCTTAACTTGGAAGAAACAGACCCATGGCATGCTTTACAATAATCAACATTTCTCTGTGACCACTTGATTATATTGAATAGGGCTTTCTGCAAAATATTGGTGAGATGTTACATTCTAAGACCATGAACATGATGAAATAGAATTCAGACACTTTGATTGTATTGAAAGTTATGAATGCGGAAATCCGATCTTTTTTTTTTCTTTTTTTTTTTTTTGGGGGGGGGGGGGACATACTGTCTAGGAGACATGAAGGCCTCCAATGGATCAAGATCACTCCCACAGAGAAAGAGACAATACATTACGATTGACACAAACATCTCATAATACATTGAAATCATGGTCGACATGCTTTCTCACTTACACATCAATGATATTGTGCCACGTGTAACATATAGAGTTATATCACCGTCGATGTTATTTGTGAAATCAAGCATTATTTTGATCGAAAAAGCAAGTTAAGACAGGTCAATAAAGATATTAGCACCTGGGGTATAGTCATTACATAATCACATGAGGGGGATAATGTTAGACGATCTGGGAATGGAATGCAATTCTTAGTTTTGATTCATATAAATGTGGATGATTTGAATAGATCTATCAGTGTTAATTTAAGTCAACGTGTACCATAAACATATCAACGAGTCCAGGAACCACAAGGAAGGGAAAGTTACTATGAATAGTTAATTTAAGGGTAAGACGTGGAGAAATAAGAAGAAATCTGGTAACCTCATGAAGTGTAGTCCTTTCTTGCAGCTCTTGCTCTTCTTGGTTGGCGCTTTCGAACTGGATATACCACATTAAAGGTGGAAAAAGGGTCGCCAGCCATATCTATTGAGGAAATGTAACATCGCTCTTGTTACGGAATTTCTTAGCATGGAGCGTACAAAATTGCCTCTATCACAAAGCGTGTGTACATGATTATCAAATGAAACAACAACAGTAACGTAAAGTTGAATGTTGCACAAATTCCAACATTTTTTTTTTCATAAAGGCAAAACAACGGCGTATCTTTCATACTTCATTATAAATAGCTACGTAATTCAAACATTTACGTGTGATTTAAAGCGAGATGTCCTTACCTCGGCTTACGGGGTGAATTTCAGGAGTGAATCTCACACAATATTTACTCAAAAGAAAAGTCCAGAGAGCTTTGACATAGACTAAAAAAGAAGAAATCTTTTTACCAAACTCACGATGTTGAAATAAATATTTGACAACTTTAGTACATTTGAAAATCACCAACAGGCGTCGATTTATTTATCATTCAACATTTTTTTCGATTCTCCTAAATTTATCGAGGTTTCTTCGAATTAAGGTAGACCCGGCACAGTTTACGATATTACTAACATGATGCATTTTTTTCTTCATGTCAGCATGACTTAATTTCACATGACATATTCATTTGTGTTGATTTGACTTGTTATTGTAGGAATATTATCGATGTTAAGGACGCGAGAGCCGTATTTTCAAATCGTCGACTATCTTGAGATCTAATCTCATCTAAAGACTTAAATTGTAATAAATTTATTTCTCCTATAAAAAAAAAAACTGCCTTATAGATTTGGTTTTAAAAAGTTCATGGAAAAGCAAAAACAAACAAACAAACAAACAAACAAATTAACGGTGAAAACTACCATTTGGTAGTAGTGCCAAACGAATAGCTCGGGGGTTTTACCAGAGATGCCTTTAGAGAGACAACCAAATCTGAACTTTGATCGCCTTGAGAAGAGAGCGAGAATGTCGTGATACATCCAAGAGACATCATTCTTTACGAACCAGTTTGGAGGAGACGAGAGAAGAGATGTCTCCCAACCACATCCGGTTGAGTACTGTCTGTACGCTGATGTGCGAGGTGAAGACCAGATTTTGTGCGCTGAAAGCGATCCAGACACAGGAGGTGTTGTCCCAGTTGGGTCGGATCACCGTGAGGAGTTCGGTCGTCCTGGCGGCACTCTCGTCCTGACACTCGTCCAGGATGTCCACTGCCATTTGTTCCAGTTTCCTGGACGACGAGGATGAGGATGAGAAGGAGGACGAGGAGAAGGAGAGGAGGATGATGATGAGGAGAAGGACGAGGAGAAGAAGGAAAAAGAGAAGGAAGAGGAGGTGGAGGAAGAAGAAGAAGAAGAGGGGGGAGAACGATAATGATTCTCTGAGTATTTCTACTTCATTCATAAACCATCTGTCTGACCTAACCAAACAAGCAAAATGGTGAACGCAGGATAATTATTACTGCAGAGGGGTGAAGATATGCCTGTACAGATTTGTTTGTTTGTTTGTTTTGTAATCAAGTGTCACCCTCTCGTACAAAATGTATTTGTAAAATCGCAACATCGAAATAAACATGTCGGGGAAAAAGAACCAGGGGGAATCGAACCTATCATTAACGTCTTTTCGGGCAGCGACGTTGTACCACTAATCTAGGCTATCCGTGGTTGCCGGCAGTGATAAGATGAACTTGGAACAAATACTCAGACTCTGACATTCCGACACTGTTATGTTATAGTACACAAGGCAGACAAGAACAATGATATCAGTGCCACAATGTGCGGCTGTCAGTGTGTATTAACTGTATGTTCACATGTATACGTGTGCGTTTCTCGGCATATTATATTACCCTATATGCAAGACACAATAAAATGATCGAGACGCTATTCTTACATGGTGGTGCTTTTCATACTCTCACACTCGTCGGGAAAGTTAGTGTAGTGGACGAAGGAGATGGTTTCGAGCATCTTTGTGGCGGTCAGCGCGGCGGCTATGGGCTCCCTGCATCTCTCCCAGAAGAGTTTGGCCATCTCGAAGCGGTTTCTGAGAGCGGCGTAGAGGAACAACTCCTGGAACGGCTCATCAAAGCGGAAGATCGAACTGGAACCTGGAGCAAGGCATCAATTAATAAGAAATTTTCTAGAAATTCTTTTTAAAAAAAGGAGTTACGATGTGATGGATGAATGAGAGATATTTTCCTCTTGTCATTCAACCATGATAAGTAGATTGGTTTTGGGAAAGTTTTGTTATGTTAATCTCAAGTATCATAATGAAGACTCTATATTTTATGGTCATGCACATTCGTCACAAGCATCTTCAACGCTTTTAGACCTGGCGTTTCTCTGTATAATACGTGAGTAAATCAATAGTGACTTTCGGAGACGAAATCCGTATCTTCTCCAGTTTTTCTTTTCAAAAGCCCCTCTACTTTTAGGAATAGGCGTAACCGTAACAAGGATTGTCTGTGAGAAGGGAGGTGAGACTCAGCAAATCGCAAACACTTGGGTGCAGTTTCAGAAAACGCTTTGTGCTTTATTTGTATGTAACGTGAGCACATGTAATAGTTACTTCGTGCCATGAGTTGGTGCACGTCACAAGCTCGACAACCACGAATCACACAATCCACGAGTCATACAACCTACGAGTCAAACAGCCCACGAGTCATTTAGCCCACTAGTTATACATCTTACGAGTCATTTACAGCAAAAAGAACTAGACACTAAGTGAGCAATTCGCCAAGACCTACGAGCCTGACATCAACTATAGGTCCACGATCTATCTATACAGTTCTTCAGCTAGACACTAGGAAAACAAGGCCCACACACTATAGGCAAAATTTGTAGCTCATGGGCCACTTTTAATAGTGCTAGCTACAGTGGGCCTGTTTTTCTCAGTGTCTAACTCGTGGGGCGTATGACTCATGGATGTCGAGCTCGCGTGGGATGACCCTTATACATTAACCGCTGTTAACCTCTTTGTTTCTTAGTTGACCGGTATCGTCCTATATCTTCGTCTTCTTGCTCGTTCGTCTGAGGAAAAGATGTTCGCCGTACTGACGTCGCGGCTCGTTGTTTTACCGATGCTCGGACGTAATATCGGTTCTCCGTTTCGTACTCAGACGAAGTGAGGTGCTTTATCAGTCTACCAACATCTGACACAGTGAAGAGGTTCTAGTCAATATCAAATGATCAGAAATATACATATTTTTTTTTTTTTTATCAGCAGGGTCATCCTTCCTTTAATGTCTTGCATAGTACGACCATAAAATCAGTTTGAAAGATGCAAGTTACCTCAATCATAAAAAGAAAAAAGTCATCGTGCTTGAGTGCAGAACAATAGTCATTCAAAAAATTTGCAGAATGAATATCTATTTCTATGATGCTGATCATAAATGTACATTGATATTATTAGGGATCGTAAAATCTAAGTACTGGACAGGGCTTATTTTAAGGGAACTTTGAAGAAATTAAGACCAAGCAATAATATCTATTAAAATAAAAAGTATACTGTTGAATTCCTTTTTAAAATACAACATCAAAAAATGCCAATACATCGTCATCATTTCATGAAATCACAGTCCAAAGCACCTATGGACAAAAGAGTAAAGTAAAATGATAGAGATTTCTAAACAGACATCGGTAGAAGTACAATAAAAAAAAAAGAGAGAGAGAAATATTATCTATGGCATCTGTTTCATGCAACAGAGAGTGAAGAGACTTTAACGTGGTACGTGAGATTTATTTCAAAAGATGATTTAAAAAGCTAGTATTTTCCGGAATCTGAAGATGATTTGGACAGTCCCATACATGGTCCAATATCTGGGCGAAACAATTAACCCTCACATGTTTCGCAGACAATGTGGACTTAGACATGGAGATCTAGGCTATTTGATACCTTCTCTGTGCTGCTGGAGTCTTGGCGACAAGAAGAGGTTTGCTTCAGAAGATGAAACAGAACGGAGTTGGTGTTGACCTATTATGACAGTAAAACATATAGATATTGAATATCATATGCCTCATAAGTATGTTTGACTAATGGGATAACACTAGAACACGTTACCAAGAGATGTTTTCCCCTCAGCATCCATGTTGTGGTACCATCACATGATATACTTTTTTGTTAGCATTTCTTACCATACCCGCGATTGCAAACGATAAAGGTATCGCCAGCATCTAAAGGCCACGGCCAAGTCCGGTAGATGCGCCAACGCCATAAGCACAATTATCGATACACATCAGTAATTCAGTATCGCTTGTTATCGTCTTAGATCTAACGTTAGTCTCGTTCATTCGACTGCCGCGGACGGTGGTTGTATACCGTCTGTGTTGTAATATTTAGCACGATTATAAAATAAAAATCTGCGTGGTTGATTGAATACATGTTGTATCAAATCTCAAGTTTGTCAATAGATGTGGGATATAAGCAAATAATCATCTTCTATTTCTTAGGCAATGGAATCTAACATCACCTAGGTGATGTTAGGTGCTTAGTACCATCGCCCTCGCAGTGGATGATCATTTGCTTTCTATGCATAGCTCATCGAACTTTAGGATCAGACCGTGACGGCATCAGCTGACTCATTTCCACAGTTATATTGATATGTTCAAGAACAGTTTGTTAAAGATTGTCCAGCCTAACAGTTTCCTAACTTCCGTACTTTGTGTCCGATTTTGATATTTTAGTGCTGTGCCTAATAATTCACTCTTTCTTTCCAGACTAAATTCTAACTTTCAGAAATCTCCCTGTAAATACAAACTGAGTCTTACATGATTGTACAAGCTTTCCAGCTCTCTGACAGTCAAGTAGTCACGGACGTGCACACCTTGCTCCAGGAAGAGTCTTACAAAGTCAACTTTATTGCAACATATTGCCTCGTGGAAGATCCTCTGTAACTCTGAAAGTTCTAGGGGCTGGGGTAGATTTTTACGAAAGAAAGAAAGAAAGAGAAAAACAAGATATATGAAATGAAAGTCATCGTCATCATCATCAGCTTTTCTCGACATCATCATTGCAATTAAGTTTATACCATAACTTAGGGAAATGAATGCTAATAATAATGACATGGTCTTACCTATCCATCTCTACACCTGAGATAAGTAGGGCATCCTTGAAAAAAAAAAACCCAAGATGCCTATATGAGTGGTGAAATACGAACTTGTGACCTCCTTCTTTAAGAGTCTTATCCATTATACCACAGTGCGGTCACAAGACGTCACTCTTGGATTTGACATTTTAATTCTCACCATTACTTAGTGAAACTTTGGCATAAAGATTAAATGAATGGAGACCGGAATCACGCTACCTCGTAGGCCCGAGTCGGATCGTGGTTGTCTTGGAACAGCTTCTCCGCCGCCTCGAACCGGTCCCAGATCATAGCAAGCTTTAGAGCAGTCGTCCAGTCGGGAGAGTTGCTGGCTTGCGGGACTGTTAAGAAAAAAAAATGTCGACCTTTTCAGAAGGAGGCTAGTTACTTTAAGAGGAGATATAAGTGAGTGAAAAGATGACTCACCAGGCAATCAGCGAGACAGCCAGCCAATCAAAAAACAAAACTTGCATGATATATTATTTCGGAACATTGCAAACAAATAGGCAGTAAACTCGCAGTCTACGTTCATCTTTGAAGGCGACAAAATGTATCGCTAGAAAGACTGTGGCCCTGAGTGGTTATACACAACGGCGAGCTAGCTGTCTAAAGCAAAATCACCTTTTGGGAATCTCAGATGGCTAATTACATCGGAGAGTCAAATCATCACCGCAATTTGCAAGTCGTCAGATACAGTACCACTACTCAGGCGCAAACACGAATCAATTGAGATTCGTGTCGCTTTTTCCAGCACACCTAAAACATGACTTAATCCAAGACTTGTGATAAAGGCAACCTAGCTTTCTTCCCTAGACGTCACACGAGGACAATACAAGCCTCCCCTTAATCTTCCCCAACCCTCCTCACTGCACCCTCAAGGGAGGAGATGGAATTCATTCACTTCTATGCCAACGAAGTACTATTACGTCAACGTAAATCATGCTCAGAACTACATAACTATCATAACCATGCAGGTGAAACCTACAATCGGGCACACATTGGTACAGATCCTGACAAATTCGAATATTTTCGATGAGCAATCTTTCCTATGGTCTTAAAGATACTGTGGTGGATAATCTTACAATAAGATTACAAATTGGCGTACCTTGGACCCATATATCCAATATGACGTTGGGAAGGTCCATACCATCATAGAGCAGGCTAATCATTTCTTTCTTCCTCATGCATGCCTTGATGGATTCGATGGTAGTGTCTATGTCGAGGTTCGATTCGTCTTTGCCGAGGCGTTGCCTGGTTGACTCCTCCCAATCTAATCGTTTCCTTAAATGACATTGAAGTTGCATATAACATAATGAGGGTTGGGAGTGTTCTACGAGGGGTTGTTTCAGCCACTGGTTCTTTGCAATCAAATACTCAGTTAAGTCGACAAAACCCCTCCACAAACCATAACAACAACACACTTTTTGATTAGATGTTATGATAGAATCGTAAATCACTTTGTAGCTTCTATAATTATTTTTTTTTAACTACAGCTACCCTCTCTTTGTTGTTATTTGTTTGCTTGTTTTTTGTTTCCATCTGAGAAGATGGCTGGATAGCCTATATTCAGCTGCAATAGCTGGTCTTCCAAGGGGTCCATGGCAGTTGGATGTTAGGCGGGACCACTTCACCGGGTTAAACACCCTGCTCTTTGCGATGAACAAGAAGCCGCGTAAAGCGGGATATTTTACGTGCAAGAGTTAGGACTATCACACACACGGGACTTCCATTTTTATGTCCTATCCGACAGATAGAGTGTTTCGCCTGTTACTAGTCAGTGTTAGTATTGTAGTGTGGATGGTATGATTACACACAACATTGCTCTGTGAGACTTGGGAATCGAACCCGGGACCTTTGGATCATGACGTCGACGACCATCCGAACCGTCGTATATGTCAAAATTCGGTAAATTTTTCGAATTTCAGATTTTGCCGTTTTAAGAAAGCCCAGCACACACTCTTTCTACTCACAAAATTTTGGAACCGGATTTTGTGTTTTTAACAGAGAAATTTGATATACGTCATTTTGCCTGAACGCGAATTGGCTGAAGGCGTTCATCCGAACCGACGTATCGCTATACGTCGGTTCGGGTGGACGCGAAACTTCGAGTCGCGTTCAGAGAAGGTGTCGTATCGCCCCGGATCAGCCAGAACTGGCAGAAGCAGACGATGGAGCGTCAACTGGACCCTCCCCAGGACCGGTGAGTTTTATTGTGAGTAGCTATGAAATCATGCGATTTCAATTAAAATGAACAGACCCAAGCAAGTTCTATCCATAAGATTGTCACTTGTCAAGATAAATACGCAGATTGTCGTGGGTTTCCCCAAATATTCGTCGTGTTGTTAGATGTAGTCCTGTGTATAGATAAATATGTGGGTACAAAGGGATACTCTAGTAGAGTTTAAAATCATAGACCCTTACTAATCTAGAAGAAAACAACGTTCACAATGATCTCATTGAGTTGGCTTTATGTGCTTATGGTCCATATATGGACCTCATACGTAGTGGGTGTGGGCAATGCCAAACTGTTAACACTTCAGGGTGAGTTGTTTTGGAATTACCACAAAAAGTACGAGATTACTAGACGAGTCTAACAATTAAGTTACGTAGTCACAGCCAACAATTTAGAGCCGCTAATCGCTGGTTCATCATTGAGTGTAGGACCCTAGAGTTCTGATGATAGGTTCTACTTACTTATATTTTTATGGCCGATTGAGCCCCAAGCTTGCAAGCACACACAAAGAAAAACACCCAAATCTGAGTGTAATGTATCTCATGTGAATTTGCCAATGTAAGCCAGGGATCTACTATCTAGTAGTAGTAGTAGAAGGGCCTAGCATAGGCTATACTGGCTATAGTAAAATAAACGATTATAAATTACCAACGTCTGTAAATTCACCTGATACTAGGATTCCTAGGACTCTAGGAGTAGGATTAAATTATGCTGGCCCATAAATACATGTGTGTTGTTCAGAGATCTAGCCAACTGCAAATGCTTTGTACCGGTACGGTACCGGTACTGATCATGAGTATGAATTTTTATGCATTTTTATGTCGCTGTGAGTGCCAAGTCTCCATAATATTGAAATCACTGCAATGAAGGCTTTAGTGTGTTAACATGCCAGAGGGCAGTACTTGAGTAAGCCCCTCCTGTGATATCTTATAGTAATACGTTGATGTTTTACAAGTAAAATATATAAATTGAGGTCTTAACGCAATGTTCCAATTGTCAGATCTAGCCTAGCTAGGCTATAGGTGCCCACACACTCTAGAGAGTAGTTTTGCAGTACCATAAGCACAGGGGATCTTCGCCCTCTATCCGTTTTATAATATGAGTTGAATTGTGCTTTTGCATTTTTATGATCAATGTAAAAATAGACCACTAGATAGGCTTGAGGTAAAACATTTCTGCTAAAATTAAAAAATATATTTTTAATACACTTGTAGTGAATGTTTTTGTTTTTGTTTGTTACAGCTCTTTGTCCTCAGGGAAACCAACAGATGTTGAAGTCCTTTGGGACAAAGATGGTACAAGGAATACCGTAGCTGTTGATCAACTGAAATTCAGGAAGGTCATGCTTCCCACGACTTGGAGTTCGTGTGTCAATGCGATGGCACAGGAAACTGTGGAAAGGCACAGTTACTGCTGTGTATGGGGGAAAGAATTCTGAAAGCAGTAGCGATGATGGAAACACAAGCACCGCAGACAGCAGTGACTAAGATGATACTTCTGATGATGACGATGATGACAACATTTACCTGGCGAACTTAGGTAAGATTGTGCGCACACAAACGAATACATACTTGTAGTAAAAAGTATGGACAGTATATAGTGTGTGTGTGTGTTTATTCAATGCCTCTAATAACTTCATAACTGTGCTGCAATGTTAGAAGTAGCTTACTCCATACTGTATGAATGCAATGAAGTAGTGCCTGGTATATAAGGTTTTCATGGTGTCAACTCATAGACAGCACAACCTGGTATACCAAGTTTTCACAATGAAGACATGAGCGTGTACTTGTGTAGCCTTAATTTATGTTAATTTGTGTTATGCCTAAAAAAAAAAAAAAAAAAACTTTAATGAACAGATTAGACCTTCTATCAGTTTCTTTTCTTTTTCTGTGTCACATCTGCTTGTATTTTGTGTTGGTTACTTTTTCCAATTTCATAATGCCTTGTTTTGCTGCAAAACTGAAAATCTATGTGTGTAGCCAGCAAGGCTGAGTTTAAAGAATTTTGGCTTACTGACCCCATTCGGGTGCCCTGTACGTAACAAAAGAGTTTGTAAGCCTATCAGCAAATGCTATTTTTGTGCCTCACTTCCAATGTTTTTGTATTCTTCATAAGCACATGCAATTGACTGTGGAAAGAAGATGCATGTACCGCTTGACTGCTTTTGCATTTAATGCAGATCACCACAGTCTGTCAGATCTCTGCTGATGGGCAAAATTAAAACTCTTGTTTGTGGACATTTACATAGGGCTATCTGAAAATGTGGTATTAAAAGGTTAATCTTAATTTTTTTTTAAAAATCATCTTTAAAAAAAAATAGGATAGTAACAGTGTAAAATGTATGCACTATGTATATTTTGTTTTCCTCATTTACAGTTGGCATCAAAAAGGACATCAGCTGCATTCTAGAGATACCAATGCTAGTATTGAACAGTGAAGGAGAACCGTTAGATCCATCCCAGCAGAATGTCAGCTCTGACCAACTTCTCAATGGTGAGTGTTTGTAAAGCCTTAATCTTGTTCAGAAACCCAAGCAGATATGGTTGAATCAATCTTGTTGGAATATCAATTAGTAATCCGGGTTAAATTATGCTATTGCTGTCATATAATAGCAAATAAAAAGAATGACATCAACTATACACAAGCAAAGACTGTAGCATCCTGGCTACCATGTACCAGTATTTTTTGCAGTTGTCAGGGGTGGGTCCAGGAATTCTGTAAATTGGTGGGGGGGGGGGGGGGGGAACACATGCACATCCTCCAGTTTTTCTCTGTTTATTTTTTGTTTAAAAAAAAGGGCATCTTAAACCCCATGTGTCCCTGCGTGGATCCACCATGGGTTGTAATCTGGATGACAAAGAAATGATAAAGCCAATCTTTCAATAAATATGATTTTTTAAAAATGCAATATTTATGCACCATGTGTATTTTCTTTTTCTTTTTGTTTTCTTCATTTCCAGTTGGCATCACCAAGGACATGGACTGCATTCACAAGATACCAATACCAGAATTGAACAACGAAGCACCAGGAGATCCATCCCAGCAAAATGTCAGCTATGACCAACTTCTCACTGGTGAGTGTTTGTAAAGCCTTAATCTTGTTGGGAAACCCAACCAGATATTGCTGCATTAATCTTGTTGGAATATCCATAATAGTGATTAAGATTAAATGATGCTATTGCTGTCTTATACACTTTAATAGCAATTAAAAAGGATGACATAAACTACACACAAGCAAAGAATGTAGTATCCTGGCTACGATGTGCCAGTGTTTTTTGCAGTTGTCAGGGGTGGGTCCAGGAATTCTGTGAAGTTGGGGGGGGGGGGGGGGACCACACGCATGTCCTCCAGTTTTTCTGTTCATTTCTTTTGTTTAAAACAAAGACAAAAATAAAGGGTATCTTACACCTGATGTGCCCCACATGAATCAACCACTGGTTGCAATCTGGATGACATGTTATCCTTCTTGTCATATTGTAGCAAATGACTAACACACAACTGGAGAATGTAGCTTGTCTGCAAATTGTACCTGGACCTTCCAAGCAGAGTGATAATTAATCTATGAGCAATTCTCAAATGAGGATGCATGTACCGTTTGACTACTTTTGCATTAATGCCAATCAGCAGTCTGTCCGATCTCCGCTGATGGGCAAAAAAACCCCTCTTGTTTGTGGACATTTAAATAGGGCTTTCTGAAAATTGTGGTATTAAAAGGTTAATCTTAATATAAAAAAGATAAATTCAATCTTTAAAAAAAAACCTGATAGAAACAATAAAATAAACATAGGCTATGTATATTTTGTTTTCCTCATTTACAGTTGGCATAAAAAAAGACATCAGCTGCCTTCCTGAGATACCAATGCTAGTATTGAACAATGAAGGAGCACCGTCAGATTCACCCCAGCAGAATGTCAGCTCTGACCAACTTCTCAATGGTGAGTGTTAGTACAGCCTCGACCTTGTTGGGAAACCCAACCAGATATTGCGGAATCAATCCTGTTGGAATATCCCTTAGTAATCCAGATTAAATGATGCTATTGTTGCCATATAATAGCAAATAAAAAGAATGACATCAACTATACACAAGCATAGAATGTAGCATCCTGGCTCCCATGTACCAGTATTTTTTGCAGTTTTCAGGGGTGGGTCCAGGAATTCTGCAAATTGGGGGGGGGGGGGGGGGGGACCACACGCATGTCCTCCAGTTTTTCTCTGTTAATTTTTTTGTTAAAAAAAGGGGGGGGCATCTTAAACCCTATGTGTCCCCGCATGGATCCACCATGGGTTGTAATCTGGATGACATTTTGTCCTTTGAAAGAAATGATAAAGTCAATCTTTCAATAAATATGATTTAAAAAAAATGTAATAGTTATGCACCATGTGTATTTTCTTTTTCTTTTTGTTTTCTCCATTCCCAGTTGGCATCACCAAGGACATGGACTGCATTCACGAGATACCAATACCAGAATTGAACAACGAAGCAATGTCAGCTCTGACCAACTTCTCACTGGTGAGTATTTGTAAAGCCTTAATCTTGTTGGGAAACCCAGCCAGATATTGCTGCATTAATCTTGTTGGAATATCCATCAGTAATTACGATTAAATGATGCTATTGCTGTCTTATACACTTTAATAGCAATTAAAAAGGATGACATAAACTACACACAAGCAAAGAATGTAGCATCCTGGCTACCATGTACCAGTGTTTGTGTTGTCAGGGGTGGGTCCAGGAATTCTGTGAAAGTTGGGGGGGGGGGGGGGACCACACGCACGTCCTCCAGTTTTTCTGTTTATTTCTTTTGTTAAAAAAAGACAAAAATAAAGGGCATCTTACACCTGATGTGCCCCACATGAATTAACCACTGGTTGCAATCTGGATGACATGTTATCCTTCTTGTCATATTGTAGCAAATGGCTAACACACAACTGGAGAATGTAGCTTGTCTGCCATTTGTACCTGGACCTTCCAAGCTGAGTGATAATCTATGAGCAATTTTCAAATGAGGATGCATGTACCGTTTGACTGCTTTTGCATTGATGCAGATCACCAATCTGTCCGATCTCCGCTGGGCAAAAAAAAACTCTTGTTTGTGGACATTTACAAAGGGCTACCTGAAAATTGTGCTATTAAAAGGTTAATCTTAGTAAAAGAAATTATAAAGTCAATCTTTCAATAAATATGATGGAAACAAATAAAATGTTTGTGCACCATATGCATTTGTTTTTCTTTGTGTTTCTTCATTTCCAGTTGGCATCACCAAGGACATGGACTGCATTCAAGAGATACCAATGCTAGTATTGAACAATGAAGCACCGTCAGATCCATCCCGCAGAATGTCATCTCTGACCTGCAACTTCTCACTGGTGAGTGTTTGTAAAGCACTTAATCTAATCGGGAAACCCAACCAGATATTGCTGACTCAATCTTGTTGGAATAACCATTAGTAATCCGGAATAAATGATGCTATTGCTGTCATATAATAACAAATAAAAAGAATGACATCAACTATACACAAGCATAGAATGTAGCATCCTGGCTAATATGTACCATTTTTTTTTTTTTGCAGTTGTCAGTGGTGGGTCCAGGAATTCTGTAAAGTGTGTGTCTGGGGGGGGGGGGGGGGGGGACCACACGCACGTCCTCCAGTTTTCTCTGTTGATATTTTGTTCAAAAAAACAAAAACAATAAGGGCATCTTACACCCCATATGTCCTCGCATGGATCCACCATGAGTTGTAAAATGGATGACATCTTGTCCTTTCAAAGAAATGATAAATTCAGTCTTTTGATAATATGATAAAACAAATGTAATATTTATGCACCATATGTATCTTGTTTTCCTTTTTGTTTTCTTCATTTCCAGTTGGCATCACCAAGGACATGGACTGCATTCAAGAGATACCAATACACACTTTGTACCAGAATTGAACAATGAAGCACCATCAGATCCATCCCAGCAAAATGTCAGCTCTGACCAACTTCTCACTAATTATTGCTTGCCTATGGTGCCTACAGTTGTTTGTGCATGCAAAAGCAATTTAGTCTATGTATTCACATTTTTGATAATTTATCACTCCGCACTATCTCCCCACCACAATTTGCCATGTTATGATTTGTCTATTCTATAGCTATTAAATATTCTATGATATCATAATAAGCTTTGATATTTCTTTAACAATAATTGTCATATTTTTTCCTGTGAAAGATGTACATGTAACAGCTTTATTCCTCCTTCCAAATGTGATTTGATTTCTGTAGGACCGTTGCGTAGATATTACCGTTATATCGAAATGAAAGTACAATCACAAACATGCACATTTTGTAATAACAACTCAAATCATACAATGTACTTTTTTTTAGCCCTAAGACCTGAGTTATTAGAGATTCACTAATATTAGGAGGAAGTTGGCCTTCTGCTTTAAGCCATTTCCATCTGATGAATGTTTCAGAATGTTTTTCAATATAAACTGCATTGTGTACAATTTTCTCATGTTAAAATCGGTTTAACAATTGATTTAGATCAATATCTATTTAACCAAAGACATTTTGATTTGCACATTTAAAAATGTTCGAGGAAATGTAACCATTGTATTAAAGGACATGTTCATTATCAATGAATTTAAATCAATATCTATTTTACCACAGACATCTTGATCATTCTGTAAATTCAAAAATTTTTAATGAAATTTTACCATTGTATTTAAGGACATGTTCATTCCTTTTCTTTTCTTTTTGGATGGGATATATGGATTGATTTTGAAATAAATATTGCTGCATTTTAATGCAGCCTTGTCTCAAGACTCACTTCTTTGTTTTGTTTTGTTTTTCTCTTCTATGTACTGTGACCTCATATCGTGAGGAAATCATAATATTATGCACACTAAAATGTCAGCATATATAATTGGAAGTGAAATGATATTCATAGTACTACTTGAATATCATTTAAGTCTGTAGGACAATACACCTTTTATTATTTGTGTGAACAAGTACAATCCATGTTGTGTGTGTGGATGTTTCTGCGTAGAAAATTAATTTGCATCTGTTTCAGAGTCCTGAACGTATATACATGTATAATTATATAAAAAAAAAAACAATAATGTGAGACAGACGTGTGGCTAAGTAAATTTTTTGCATGTTATTTCTGATGAGCAAGCTGATAATTGAGTTTTACCCAACTGAATGATCATGAATTATCCCTGCCATGCATGTAAGCTATAAAAGAAAATCTTTATTCATGGGTTAAAATGTACAGTATTCATCATGGCAGCTTAGAAAGAATGAAAGTTAGGTCATTGCAGTCATGATTGCGGCATGAATTATCACAAAGAATAGCAAGGCTTGGATGTGTGATTTTGGTTTTTGTTTACAGTATTGGAGAGTGGGAGAGAGGGTTAAAGCGTTGCAAGGGAAAGAGAAGAGGTGGAGGAGAGCAGTGAGAAGATGAAATGAGAGGAAAAAGAAGAGGCAGGCTGCAATGGAAAAGCAATAATTTCATAGGCCCCACCTCTTTCACAATACATGTATAACCACTTTTTGCGTGATACAAATTAGATACAAACTGATCAAAGATAATGTGTCCTAAACATGGAGTGGGTTTTTTGATTGTTTGTTTGTCTGTTTGTTTGTTTGTTTTTTACATCAAAGGAACTCTCGTCTGATGCCTGAAGCGTAATTCATGTCAAAAAAACAAAACAAAACAAAACAAACAAACAAAAAATCTGCAGAGAAATCTCCCCCTCCCCTACCAGTGTTTCATCATGCATGCCAAAACTAGACCTTGGACATATTTGTACTACATCTTATGAAATTATGACACAGAATAGTTGCATTCACACAAAAAATATGCACGAAATCACTCGTTTTTACAGATAAATACCACGTAACCATGCATATCGCATAGACGCGCGTGTTATAAGAATAGGATACGTCGGTTCGGAGATCGCACTTTCGGTACGCGCGTTCAGCAAACTGACGTATCACCCCGATACGTCAGTTCGGATGACCGCGCGTACTGAGAGTGCGATCTCCGAACCGTCGTATACCTGTTTTTCGACTCTTCCTGTGCGGAGGCCTTTCTTTTTGTGAACGTAGCATTAGTTTTATTCATACATGATTTTAAATACATATATTATACGAATCGTCTGGAATTTGCCTTTCTTTTCATATAAAAAGATCGGGAATAAAAGCAAGAAATTTCTTTACACTAGACTTCAAAGGACCACCAAACTTCAAACGCGTTTTTCTCGAAAACGTGTTCTCGCACGCCGCTGACAGATACGACGGTTCGGATGGTCGCCGACGATGAGGCAGAAGCGCTATACCGACTGAGCTAACTTACCGCCCTTGGTGCTGGAATGAAGAATATGTTGATCTGAAAAATAAACTCATTTAGGAAGTGAGCGAAAAAAAAAGTAGAAAGAAGCTGTACTTCACCAGATAATTTATGGAGAATTTACCTCTCCGAATCCAAAGCAAGGACCAGGTCCTGTGCGATTCTACCGGTCTCTCGGAGAACGATGACCGGCATACCCATCTGTAGAGATCTCCGTGCCGTCTCCAGTGAGTTCTTCCCGCCATTAAGAAGTATGCACACGCTGAAATCTGAGTTGTCAGTGAATAATGAATAAAGATATGAAACATATATATATATATATATATATATATATATATATACGAGTTCGACGCACAAGTGGAACATCAATCACATTTTTGAATCAAATAATGGATTTGATAAAACTCTTATATGAGTACTATATAATTATATACCTCAACTGCGTGTCTTAGAAATGTGAGATGCTGGTTGTTTGGGATGGTTTTTTTTTTTTTTTAATTTCTTGCATAAGATATGCCGAGTGTCGTAAGGAAATATATAAAGCAAACTTCTCTGACGGGGAACGTATGAAATAGATTACAGTAACATCCGCGTCATCTATATTTTCTGGTGTAATACCCAGCAAATCTGTTGAAAATATCGAACTCGTAAAACTGTAAACACGTTCCAAACATATGACCAAGAATTGAGATGAATTGAAAAAAAAGAAAAAAATAATTGAGAAAGGAAACGCGAATCGTTATACGTACTGACTCTATTTTCTTCACACAGGACATTCAGCAGCTTGGCGCGTAGTTCATTGTCCCCCTCGACGTCGGTCTCACAGTTGTCGATCAAGATGAAGTGGGTGTGGTGTGGATCCAGAGAACACTTATTTGTCACTTGATACTCGAAGGGAACACCAGACTTATTAGAGTCCTGCAAGTCAGTTACAAACAAATTTGTCGCCAAAATGCTACGGACAAAATATTATACCTTTCTTTCCTTCCATATCCCAAAAGATTCGTTTAATGATGCAAGGCATTGCAAATGGCATGCCTGTGTATATCATAATCATAACAAATTACACGTGTAAGATATGAGTAGGCCTACATTTATATCGATGTTGCCACTGAATTTGCTTCCATGTTCCGTTATTTCTGAATACTTTGATAGTCCATGATTTACTGAAAACAATAGAGATGAATTGTACGACCTGAAGGAATTCAGGGTAACAAACTCATAACTCCCAGTATGAGCATGCGCTTAAAGAGGAAATCCACCCCAAAAATAAACAAATCTTAAAAGAAAGAGAAAATATGCCCTACAGAAGGATTGAAAAATGACATGAATCGCATAAGAAATAAGGAAGATATGACATTTTGAAATTTCACATTTTTTCGGAAAACATTTTTTGACCAGCTCTTGTGAATATTCAAATCAGCAAGTTGACGATGTCATGCTCTCACAATTTCTTATTCATTTCATATAAGGAAATGACAAGAATCTCGTATTTTAACTCTATAGATATAAAACTTGTCTTTACCACCCAAAATAAAAAGAACAAAATGTTAACATTGATATATCTCCGTATAGAAACATGTTTTTACTTGTATAAGCTAAATATAACAAATTTTCCGAATTTCATACAAAACAAACATGAAAAATTGTGAGGGCATGACATCATCAACTCGCTCATTTGAATATTGTATTCAACAAAAATTCTTCAGTCATAAAGAATATCGTAATTGTATAAGCACACAATCTTTTTTTTTTCAGTTATTTCCATCAGCTCAGGAATTGTTACATGAAAAAATGAAAAACTTTGAACATAGTCCTATTATTGGACATAATGGGAAATAAAGTAGGTTATTGGAGATGGAGGGGACTGATATAAGGCTTATCTTGTGCATATCAGTCTCCTCAGAAAGAAAACCTATACCAATAAGCAACTCTGGCTGCTAATAAAGAAAAAAAAAAAGGAGAACAAAAAGCGCCCTCGGAGTGCGCCGCATTCAGCATGTTCAGGAACACACAGAAGTATACAAAATGAGGGTAAGGAGAGGAGGACGAAAACATATAGTGATGGTGCAGTTTCGATCGAGATGGGGTTTGAGGTTTCCAACGTTTTTTTTTTTTTTTTTTTTGATGATTTTTTTTTTTTAGATAAGGACAAACATCTTATGAAATATGAAAAATGATATAATTCTAAGAGGAATTCAAAGTTTTTCTTTAATAAAAATTGGTTTGAAATGGCTGAGATATCCAGAACAAGCGCCTCTATAAGGTGTCTAACGTATAAAATGGTTCCTGCTGGTGAGGTATAGTCCGAGAACCACTCCAAGGTCCTCCCTTTGGTACCATAATGATTTAATTTATAGAGGAGTATACTGTGACTGATGGTATCGAAGAAAACACCAACTGTGTGAGAATGATTATCGATTACTTTGGAAAATTTGTCTATGAAAGTAATGATTACATGAGAAGTATTATGATTTTTACGACATCCAAACTGAAAAAAAAGAGAAAACTATGTATATCAATAACATTGATAATGATATAAATCTATAACCCCTGAGTGAAATACCTTTTCCAAGCATTCTTGAAAATGCATGTAGTAATGAAAATAGGTCTGTAATTAGGGCATACTGGTGTCTTCTTTGTTGCCCCATTTGTACAACATTGTAACAAAGTGATAACCTTCGAGATGTTCATTCTGTATTATTTTTTAAACTAAACGTGATTATACCATGATGCTCTGGACTTTTTTGTTTTAAGTTTCTAGTCATGTCTATTGATTCATTTCTAGAAACAGGTACAAAAATATAATGAATATAAGTTTTGGGAACCTAAAAAAATCCCTACGAAATATTCTTTCTTTTTTGAGGCACTAATCTTCTCGTTTAAATTCTGACTTATTTGAGAAAAATATGAATAGAATAAATTCGCAATTGGTCCTGTATATCATCAATATCCACATCATTATGTTTGATATTTGTATACACATGACTAAGAATTAGAATTAGAATTAAGTAATACAGGACAGTCTATCCATGTTTCTCATTTGCGCAAGAGGAGTGTGTATTACACGATACAAAAGTCACTGAATACTGATGATAAACAGATGAGTCATGGGTATGTATTGTATGAAACCATTCTTAGATATTGTGTTGTAAGCATAGACCTATACCATATTGTGCGCGACATGGAGCATGTTTACACGGTAAACAACGTCGCAATGCCTCAAAAAAAAAAATCTTCCTTTTCTTGTGTGTTCTTTGCAAAACCAGGGAGGTGAGATGAAAACACCGTATTTGGAACACCTTCATGCATGACGTTAATGCAATGTCAGATAATGGCATCAAGAATGAACTTTGGTGTTGCAAGGTATAGCCTATATGACATGATATTGTCAGTTTGAGATTGTGTCTATGCCTGGTAGTCTTGGGGACATAGAGATTGTAATTATGTTAAGCACAGCATAATGCTCCATAAACACAATTTATTGGATACAATGCTATTATGTATCATTATTGTCAATGTATTCATAGCAAATTGATTGTTTTGGAAATGTATCCAGTACCAACCATTGCCAACAAATGTCACTTATACCGTATTGCTTGACTATGAGTGAGGTGATATCGAGGTGATATGAAAAGTGAGATTGAGTTTGAGTTTGTTGTAAATGCTCGCATGGCATAGGATCATGTCTCGAATAATCCGATATCCTTCTGTGTTGCAAACGACAGTAATAAAGCAGCCCTGTACAAAACTAATAGCTGTTAAATGGTTCTGCTAACCTCAATGTGCTCTTTCAGTTCCTTATGATGGGCCAGATTACGCAGGGTAGATATGCCGATGGCCACCACATTTCGAGGAGTGTCTGTCCCGTAGTCTCGTACCGCCTCGCCAACGTATTTCATCACTCCAGCGTGCAAGCCGCCAGAAATAATCCATGCATCTGCAATAGGCACATGCAGAAATGAATGTTTAGAAACAAATTATTGTCTCCATAAACCCTTCGGATAGCTGTTGGAGCTGTAAAAAGAAACAGTGCTATCAGCACAATAATGGAGTACGAACAGTAACGTTTATGATTGTTATGAGTTGTTACATTTATCCCTTATAGAGGTATCCAGTGGTGGATCCAGAGGGGGACTCAACCGGCGCACGCCCGCCCTTTTTTCGTAAAAAGAAATATATATATATATATATATATATATATATATATATATATATAAAATGAAAAATGAAATGAAACCCGGAAGTTGCACCAGAAATAGTTGCCCCCCCTTTTTTTTACAGAATTCCTGGATCCGCCTCTGGTATCTATACATTGCACTGTATTACAATAGGTGACGGTAATGGTTTCAGCAGTAACAATTGACGAAGTCGTTTACAGCTGTTAGTAACAGAAAATACATATTATAGTGTCTGTGACGTCCTTGATGAGTATAGCAACTGTTATTTATCAGCAACATTTGATGGTAGAGGTAGCAGTAGAAGCAGAATAAGTCACACGGTACTTAACACAGGAATAGCTCTGTATGACCCTTTCGAATTTTTCATATATGACGTATGCTTTGTATCTTATTTTGCTCGATGAAAAGACAGAAGAGGATACTTGTGAGCTGGCTTTTAAAAGTTGAAATTACAGCGGTTTAGTAGTATACTGAATGGACATTTTTTGGACAATGTACTAAAAATGTTGAAGGGTCAGAAAGTTATTATGCATTCAAAAAATCTATAGATTTAATAATTTCACTCTGTTTCAACGGACAGAATAGCAATTCATTTGTAATCTAAAACAAAATAATATCAGAATAGTCTTTATAAATGAAACTGGAGAAAAAGACTTTAAAAATCCACATCTTTTACGTGGCTCCATGTTGACTTACTGGTACTGAGAGATGTTTTGATGAGTCCCTTCTTAAACGAATCCTTCATGTAATCCAGAAAGGGAAAGTCCACGGCACCGCCAGTGACCATCATCAGCAGACACGGCCTTTTCAGCCCCCACTTTCGCCGCATAAAGGTCTTTAGAGCTCCCGGGTCTGTTGAGTCTTTCACAATCACAACCTGAAAGAAATGGACCAGGCTTTGTCATCTTCCTCTATTAAAATAATTCTCTCTTTTCAATCTATATGGCGATAAGAATCTGAATTACTTCAGGGAACAGAGAAAGACTTCCAGGGGTGCAACGCATAATTCTGGAGTGCACAATACAGTGGACTCCCGTTTTAACGAAGTCCTCGGGACCGGCAGTTTTCTTTGGCTATATCAAAATGTCTGTTTAAACGAACAGACAAACAATAAAAAAGCACAGAGTGGATAACTTTTCGGCCCGAATTTTTACTTCGTTGTAACCGGAATTTCATTATAACTGTGTTCGTTATAACGGGAGTACACTGTATAAATAGGAAAATACGAAATACGAATGCAGTACTACTCTACAATATATCAGTTTCGAGCGTTCTTTTGTGTGTGTGTTAGTGCATCAAAATGCTTCTTTTTATTTTGCTTTGTTATCTTCTGGGATTTTGGGGTTAATCCTCACCCTGTCTCTGGCCCATACTGCTACTTATATGCGATTATGAATTACAAGAAACACAGACCTGGCATTCGTATATGCAGAGTATAGTGTCATGTCTGCAATGAATTAAGTCATGTAAGTGATTGTCAGACATGTATACAAATACCAATAAATGACCACTCACTATGGTGTTGACTATAATTTAACCTGAATTTTTTTGATGACACTCGTCATCAGAGATGATACCTAATATAATTATACACAGCATCAGGTTAAGACGCCTATTTTATGGTTGCGGAACCTTATGCATCAAAATGATGCACATAGATTTCTACTTTCTTGCGTTTTGCTCGCATGGATTGTCAACATATCTTCGTAAGTGAAAAGAACATAATATTACTGTCCTGGGCCCTGTCTTATAAAACTTGTGATAGAAATCAATCAATCACATATCTCTTGAAAGTTGCAATCAATCGCAAACTGTGATTCATTGATTGCAGTTCTCCGTCTTAATTTCAATCATAACTTTTTTATAAGATGAATTTGCATTCAATCGTAGAGTTGCGATTGATTTGAATCAATCACAAGTCTTTATAAGACGGGGCCCTGATCTATGTGAATCTAGTTTGCTTCAAATTGTACATAATTTTATCATGTACATGGAAAATCGCTTATCATGTACACACTAAGAAAAAATGATTCATTCTTGCACCTTTTAAGGGTGCAAAGTGATGTCACACTGGTGGCTCCCTATGGGTGTTATCTTGCACCCTCGAGAAATGGGTGCAAAAGTGGTACCTTGCGCAAGGGTATAACCTTGCAACCTGTGGGTGCACCTTTGCACCGCCAAAGAAGGTGCAACATTGCACCCTTTATTGAGGGTGCGAAGTGGTTCCCTTGGGTGCATATTTCCACCCACACTAAGTGGTGCTAAGTTGCACCCTTTTCTTGAGGGTGCATCTTTCCACCCACACTAATTGGTGCTGAGATGCACCTTTCTTGAGGGTGCGATCTTTCTCCCTTTAATTTTCGGCGCAACTTTGCACCCTCTCTTGCCTCTACTTTTGGTGCAACTTTACACCTTTCGTGAGGGTGCAAAGAAGCACCCTAAGTTCCAAGATTGTAGCCTCTTTTGAGGGTGCGATTTTGTGCCATATATATAGGTATAATGTTGCACCTATGTGGTGCTTATTTGATCCATGACTGCAGCAAAATTGCTTCTTTAAAGGAGCCAGTCAGTGTCACTGTCTACGCCTTCAGAGGCGCAATGTTGCCCAGTATAACCTCAAGTGAACCTTGAGATTACTGCATGGGCAATATTGCGTCTCTAGAGGAACAGGCAGTGACACTGATTGGCTCCTTTAAAAAAGCAATTTTGCAGCAGTTATGGATAAAATAAGCACCACATATTTGCAACATTATACCTATAAGGTAAATATACTTAGCATCACATAACAAGGTACAATTTGGTTACTTAACTACTTTAAACCTTGAATAGTGCGAACTAATGCAAGCCTGTTTGCTCAGTATATCAAACTTATGCTGTTGTTGCACTCTGCAAAGTAAATAAGATTGGTGTAATTTGGATCCTGTGAATCATGAAATGTGTGCGTGGAATTTGTGAATTTTGAAATGTTAATGTAGAAGTTAAATTATAGTTGTGTTTGAATGACATACTAAAACCAAATATTTACCCAATTACTTTTCCGATGAGGTGAGCACTATCACTATCTATCAAACAAACCCTCTAGGCAAGAGCATACATCTGCATGAAGGAAGAGGTAAAAATATGATATACATTTGTCTGGATACGTTTTATTCAAAACGTACTTGAATACGTACTTATTCACATAATCTATAAGAATAAGATATGCTTTTTGCCAGTACACAAAGCCTCAAAAAACAAAAGCATGCTACGTACATTTCTAAAGTATGCACCATATCTTTAAAAAAAAAATGTAAGACGATTTAACAAGTTGTTTGTATGCATTTAAACGAATAGGCCTACATATTTCCATGCGTACAATATTCATGTAACAGTGACGTCATCATGAATCATCAAAAAGATATGTTTCCAGCATGGACATGAATTTATCTAAAATTTAAAACATGTCTTACAATTAGGAGTTTGTTTTATAATGACGATGCCAATTGTCTTAAAGTCCTTATCACGACATGTCTTGGTGTTCACACTTATTCAAATCATGAGATTCTTGGCACTTAGATTACGACTACAATTTATTATGGTTTAGATACTTAACTGACATACGCATACCATATTCAGGTATACGGGCATTTCGATGAAAACATCTAAATACAAGGTATACCTATAATATGAAAATCGAACTTGATACCAGCCCTTATGGGCTACCAATGGAGACTAGGCAGAATCGCAGTTATCATGGTTATGTATTCAGATTTTGTTTTGGGTGATCAATTCGAGTCCCTCGAGCTGAGATTCCGGAACTGCAATGAGCAAATCATCATAATGACTAACAAAGTGACTGAGAATAATACATGCACCAGTTTCTGTTTCGTTGTTCTATACATAGAAAGTTGTTACGTTTTCCAATCCTCTGTAGGCACACAGGGATTTGCAGATCACCTTTGGCTATAACACCATGGTCGCGTGCAAAATGATTGCAGCTTATCTAACTTGTAGTTTCCGAATAGGGGACTACCGTGCTTATACATATTAATCAGATGATAGACCCCGTCAAAGAGTAAATTGCGGATATCGTATACCATTGTCAAATCCACTTTTTGTTCTGTACACAGTTTCACTGGACTCTTATGAACCACTTAAGCATTACCAAATCATGGAGTATAAGAATAATCTTATGTTATTTCCTTGAAACGGCTGCATTTGTATGAGCAGGAACAGTTTGGCATCATACATGACTAAATGCATGTATTATACAAGGTTTCAGGACACTTTGAACCGTGTCCCCCCCCCCTCCCCCCAAAAAACACAAAACAAAACAAAGCAAAACAACAACAACGAGTGAAATGTTGTATACCCTATAGGCCCATTAGTGTATGATCTTTGTCCTTTGAATACATTGCCCATATTTTTCAACGAATAAGCATCTGGATGCAACGTAGGTATATATAAAATGTTTTTTTTTTTTAAAGGAAAATACATTTAACCACTTCAGAAATAACTATGGAACAAATAGCATGATATTGACACGTTCCCTTATTCCTAAATGACGTAACAGAAAACTTTCCTCACCGAAATCATTCTGTCGTTATTCAAGTACAAGACATTGATGATTATATACCTAGTTCGATTAAAAGTATACATGGAGTCATTGCAAAAGTATCTAATGAATAGCATGCTTCAGAACTACATCATTGTCATTTATTCTATGACGCTAATAATAGAGTAATTGTTCCGCCATACTGCCTGGCAGGTTGTAGTCCTCCTACGACGTTTGTTCAGCAAATAAGGCACAAAATAAAATTTTGCGAATTTTACACGCTGTTGCCAAAGTATCTAATCTTCTTTACCACTATTCTCAGACATAAGGTATGCTGATGCTGTATGAATTAGAAACGGAAGCTTCACAAATATTCATTATCTAACAAGGTAAAAGCGAAGTGATGTCTTGCCCACATATCGAATTTGTGATTACACTGATTTTCAAATATAAGCTCATTGACTTTTTGACTGTTGACGGAGTCGGACTTCACCAATATCAACACTTGAAAGCCATCTTTAGATGTTCTGGGGAGTGAATTTGGTGGTCATATAGCTCAAAAGTGTGGAAAGTTGTTAAAAGAACACCACAATACTATGTCGACAGTGCTTACAAGGTGAGATACAAAGAAAGAGCACGAAATGACATTGTAGAATTTGACAATGACCTACAATATTTGACCTTGAACGCTGGCACCCACAAGGTGGAAGAAGTAACTTCATCCAATCGTACATACATATGCAAAGTTTCATTTGGATACCTCAAACAGTACTTAAAGGGGAATGAAACCCAAATGTACTCGTGGATTGGAGAAATATCATAAGAACACATAAGTGAACATGGAAAATCGTATGATCCAGTGGAAGTTATGCATTTTTTAAAGTTTCAGTGTCACTTTCATGTATGGAAACGTATATGACGAAAATATCAAGGGAATTCCATAAAATCTGATTCTAAATGAAAAGTACAAATTGCCTCCACTTATTTGTCGTTGCCATAATGTTAAGGGTAATATTACCCCCACCCCCTTCTGGAAGAAGTAAATCAAGTGCTCCTTTTGTAATGCTAGAAACGTGAAACTATGCCTATTTTCTTTACATTTCTTTAAATAATTTTCCATAGTTGACGTCAAAGATGTAGCTTTCTCATCTCGTAATGGCGGCACTGAAACTCTAAATATATGTGTATATATAGCTCTTCAACGGATTTTCCGATATTCCTCAATTTGTGACGATGTGTTCAACTGCTAAAGTAATCTCCCTGCATTAACTTGTCCACTTGTACTTTTCGTTTCATTTCCCTTCGTGATACAACGTTGCCATGATCGATAACAGACTGATGTACGAACGGAGGGACAAGCTGAACAACATCATTTCTCTGGTGACAATTCCTTGTAAAAGTATACACCATGAAAACTTTAGGCTGGTAAACTATATCAAGACAATTATTGAACAATATTGTCAATGAAATGCCGTAGGTTTTTCTTCGTGATAGTTGCCTGTTCAGATCAAGGCTTGCAATGTACTGCTGAAGTATGCATCGGGTGTTTCTGCCTTGTCTGGGATACTGAAAGCCACAGAGCACAGCAGGCCGGAAACATTGTAGCGAAGGAAGACACGATTGTATACAGGAATTCGGGCAGATTTCACAACCATCCAGCCAAATAGTGCGCAGCATTCACAGTGAAGATTGTGGGATTTAGTCCTGCCAGGTTCTGAAAGAGATTTTGGCATGAATAAATAATGACTGAATAAAATTTCGAAGGAAATAGGTCGTTTACACTATAGGCGGTTTTGTTGCTTACATAAACTAACAGGTTGCAACTATGACCATTGACCAGAAAATGGAAAATTAAATTGATCGCATAGATCTACTTCAGGTTTCTAACGTCTTTTGCTGAAATAATGAGAAATGGTTTTGAAATAGCTGCGATATCCAAAACAGAGCAATGATAATATAATATAGGACTCACTTTTTATCACGATCGCTGCGTTTTATTTTGTTTTTGGATGGCTCATCCATTTCAAAACCAATTTTCGTCAAATAATCTTTAGAATTCCTCTTAGAATGGCATACTCTCTATTATTTCATAAGTAGGTTCTTGGTATATCACAAAAAGTTAAAAGCCCAAATCCTCACCTCCACCAATACTATACCATCCCTTTAAGCTTTGATATTGGTTTCTAAACAAATCCGGTCGGATAGATTTATTTCAGCTCTTTGTCATATAAGCAAAACATGATAATGTTGCAAAGAAATATTCCTCTTATATTTCTAGTCACAAAGCAGATGGAATTCCCGTCTCCCATAAAAAAAATAAAAGTGCAGCACTTACTTTGTCACAGACATACAGCATGTCCTCTCCAGGCAGACGGGGAATTAGGAGACAGCATGCCGACATCACTAAGTTAGAGCTGAAAAAAAAAAGAATAAATGTGGAATAGCCTGAGTAAAGTCATGTTGAAAAGAAAAATGTGGCGAATTTGGACTGAGATGAAAATACACACCTTTTATGTAGGCCTGCATACATTTATGACATAGGGCATATTCAAATATTCCCACATTTGACCAACTCAAAGTCTTCATAACATAAAATAACAAAGTAAGACAACATCAAATTACATGCCAATTTAACATCAGTTTGCTGTATATTTTACACAGTTAGAAAAGGAGTAAGACTTATCAGACCTCAGCCATTCAGCCGTTGCTGAGCTTGCCACAGATGATGGTCCTGATGCTGGCCATGGCAATGGGTGTAATGATGCCCATTATGGTTGACACCTCTAATCCTGCTACCACACACACAAAAAAGTGAAAATATAGCCCCCTCTACTTATTCATAACATTTATTTGATTTACTTTGATAATACTGGTTACAGAAAAAAAGATTACCCCCCCCCCAAAAAAAAAAAAAAAAAAACACAAATAAATAAATAAATAATAATAATAATGAATAAAATGATATAAAATAAAATAAATAATATCTAAATAAACAAATAAATAAACAATGAAAAAAAAAGAAGATTCTTGCGGGGTAGAGATGCTGCCTGTATGAGTTACAATCCATCATGGAGTTTTCAGGAAAAAGTCCAAAAAAACTGAGAAGACGTATAACGGAAAAGGCAAGAATGAATGATCGCAATGGTCCACTTGAGTAACATATCTCTCGATTATAGATGGTATCAGAAATTGCACTATAGTCTTATCAAATTTTCCGCAACCCACTAAACGGTGGCTACGTTATAGTAACTGATAAAACTGCGTTCATGTGTAATAATACGCTTTAATATAATATACTTCACGGATATCACATGCTGAAAATCTAGATGAATCAATAACCTGAAAATACATACACAAGTGTACATGTATTACGGATTAATCCATTAATGAAACTTACATATTCTGTTGACGAATCACTCTGTCCTTCAGAATTGCATATCAGTTTACGTGATCAGGAGAATGCGCGCAAATTATTGTATCTTGCTTGAATACCTGAAAAGGAAAATCAAGTGTCATGAGTTCAAGGCCACTGTTCATGCGTGTGTAATAATTTTGCAGAAGAGCTAACTTATGTAAATGTGACTACATAACTCTCTCCATGGCAGCTTAATGTATAGTTCAATTTTTATGCACTGCCTTGCTGCATACAGGGTGAACTTAAGTCTACCACTAACACTACGTGACTACAGAGAATTATCCCAGCATAAAGATAAGCGTGCAATGTTTGCCATTATAAGTTTAGTTAGTACACTAGTCTATTTATCCATAAGTTTATCAACAATTATTCATCAACTTCAGTTCCGTTCCTTTTATTCGTTATTAATCAAATGTGGTATGGCACGACGCGATGTATTATCCTTGGGGATGTGTGTTTGTGTGTGTGTGGGGGGGGGGGGGGAGGTTGTTTTGTTGTTGATCGGTAAATATAAAGAATTACTTGAAATTTGTGATTATGTATGTGTTCACTGTATTGTGAGTATAAATTTTTGCTTGTATAATTGTGTATGTAGTAAAAATTGTATCATTTATAATGTGTACATGTACATGAATATATGTGAGTTTATGCATGGATGTAGATATGTGCACGCCCATGTACCAACAAAAAGAATTTCCTAAATGAACAATAAATGAATCTGAAATCTGAAATCGGAATGCCGTGACGTCTTTAACAAGACATTTCATCGCTGAAGCTGCTCTAATTCCACAGAATGGTTACGAAACAAAACAAAATAGAACAGAAAACAGCACGCATAAAACTAGCCAGTTTTAACAGAACTCTAAAATGAACATTTTAATATTACTGCCTGCAAGCCTACATTATAAGACATGGCTATACAACCAAAAACATAACAGATACAAGAAATTTGATGAAGGGTAATATCGAGAGTAAGGCCTTGGTCGAGAACATTGTGGATATGTCAAATCATGCTTTACGATGATGTTTTAACTCACCATTTTCCACGTGGTAGGAATCTGCGGGGTCTTGATATTATGAAGTGGACAAAATAATTTTGAAGTCAGAGTTGCAGTAAGCCGCTACGAAAAGCCTCAGAAGAGCTGATCTGCTATGGAAATGGAATTTTCGCTAGATGCTCAGCTCAAACACGCATGAACGAGCTGTACAATGAGCCATCTGGGAGTCAACTTATGTGCACATAGGTTTGCACGACTCAACAATTCATTGAATTCATAAATCATGTTCAAGAAAAGAATGAACATGCCCACACCAGGTGACCAAACTACTGGGTCCGTGAATTGACACTCTAGGAAACATCCATGTCATTATTTTGCATCGAATGTATTCTATGGATTAATAGGCGTTTAAAAAAAATCCAATTTTGATTCCTAATAATTCAGTAACTATATATCAGATAACACTATCATTGATATGGGAGATAGTTGTATAGTGTACAATTTCGTTGGAGGTGGTTTAAAACACAAATCAGTTTCATGAAATCCATGATCAATTTCACAGTTAGGTTACAGATTTTGCTCTATTTCCAACCCTCTGTACAAAATTTTCACTTTGCACAGGGGTCAATGGGTGTGTATGGGAGTATGTGGTTAACACCCTGACATTGGTGTTGAACAATAGCCAGGGTTTTAATGCTTTATTATTTATTCATAAGAAATTCCACTATCACAGCTAGTCTTTATTCATTCTAAAATGTGGTGTTTGCAAGCACACGGAAACATGTGCTTACATTTTTCATGTGCATGCATTTTACCCTTAGGCTTTACCGTGCATGAATCCATGAAAAAAAAGAGGGGAAAAAAAATCAACCCTTACAAATAAATCGTGTAGTTTGCACCCTTATATATCCGCGAGTTTGGTCTCTAAATGATTTTAGTTTATCATTTCCTTTACGTTCACTTAATAAAATATGCATACATAAAATGTGACAATGGTATGAATAAAATGACAATGTGACAAACAAACAAAGCAAACAAACAGCAAAAGATATCAAGTGAAGGGGTGGTGAGAAGGCAATTGGCCTTATTTAAAACTAATCCCGGAAAAGTAAATACATTGTATATACAGAGAAAAACATTGGCACACACACACACACACACACACACACACTCACACATACACACACATGCATACACAGACAAAAACATGGACCAGCGCATATTAGCAATACACAAGATGTCATTTTCACAAACACACCCTATCTTGCTAGTCTCTTATAAATTCGTAAAATGATATTGGTAACTTCCAGAAAACCTTTCAAGTAAAATACGTTTTAAAGCTTCCTGAAAACTTTGTACCGTTTTCTTACATTTCACATCAGAGTGGATGGAATTCCAGATTTGAGGGCCTTGAAAAAATATTGACTTTTTTTTTCTGTCCCGAGATCGAGTCGCAACGAAAATCTTTAGCGTGTAGTAGGGTTTGATTCCATCATCGCACAGTAAGCATGCAGGGAATGCTGTGACATATTCCATTTCGATTGGTCAATACCAGACGAGCAGTCAAGTATTCTTCGTTAGCTTGTTCGCAGACCCTTTCATCAAAGACTCAACTTCATTTAAAGATGCTCCGATGAATGATTATGAAATTATGGGAGAACATCAAGTTTTATGATGTCTTTAAAAAAACATGTACATAGTAGCACCACGACGGTATGCAATATTGTATTCAAGTGTCAATCAACACCATATGGGTCTTTCTTTGAGACTTGTTATGGGCTCAATATTGCACCTTAGCAAGAATGAACCACAAACAGGAAGATATGTCTTTGTAATGGTAATTACGTTTCGACATCCCAACCAATAAGAGATAGGTTAGGTGAATGTTAAAGACACGGGGATACACGAACAGAAATTGCTCCAAAAAAAAAATGAAATAAAACGAACATTATTCTAATAGGCATGCCTGGGCAGTAATCTGATGTTTCTATTGATAGAGAATTCTATTTGAAGATTCATATCAGTTTGCTTTGTCAGAATCATGAGGAAAAGTGATAAAATAAACCGGCTATCCAGGGTACAGTTTAAACACTTTCACATGAAACAGCTCTGATTAACACTTTTGCACAATAATATTTCTGTTCAGAATTTACTTTTGTTTTATATGTTTTTATCTTAAAGTATAGGATTTCATTTGAAGCAAAATATAACCAAAATTATGTAAACGTCCAAAATGAATCTTCAGATTGCTCAGTGAGACGGCGGCATCGCATCCCGATCAGCGAAGG
The DNA here is from genome assembly GCF_040938485.1 of Diadema antillarum. NCBI lineage: Eukaryota > Metazoa > Echinodermata > Echinoidea > Diadematoida > Diadematidae > Diadema > Diadema antillarum. Next base: position 15,494 of record NW_027271576.1, on the reverse strand, counting down.
CACAAATGCACCTGTGGAATTGTTTTGTACAGCAATAGAAATCTGACGACTATTTGAATAATTACATCCAGTTGGAACTTCATCTGTTAAACCTCCTAGGTTATGTGTACAATGTGATTGGTCAATACCAGACAAGCAATCAGGTATTCTACTTTCGTTTTTTTAGTAGACCCCTTTCATCATGGACTGAACTTAATTTGAAAATATACTCTCGATGAATGATTATAGAATATGAAAGAAATTTAAGTTTCCTGATATCAAAAAATATATGTTCAGAATATCAGCACAAGGATATGTAATATTGCATTTTAGTGCCGAGCAACACCATAGGATGGCCTTTGTTTTGAGACTAGTTTGGGGCGTAATATTGCACCGTCAATGACAGTGGCAAGATCGAACCCAAAATGAACCATATAAGAAGCAAAGTTCCACCATTTTCTCAAATCGTGTAGTTTGCACCCATTTTCGCGACTTCGAACCCTTCTAGCTCCCTTATTGAACCTTTTTTTCTTAGTGTGTAGGACTACCGAGAAATATTTATAGATATCAAGTCATGTCTCTCACCTTGGCCTGGTGTTTGTGCCCAAAGCTCATTTTGTTTTTGTGCCCGAAGCTCACTTTGTGCTGATTGAAGGCCAACCGGCCCGAGCTGCAGAGTAATTCATCCATAACTTCAGGTCTCTGTAAAATGAACACAAACATTTGGAATCGAAATCAAAATTGAACTTGTCGTGCCCGACGATTAGTGGCAATATTCAAAATACTCACTTCTTCGGGCATATCAGTAAATTATGCAAGCATAAAACCTTCAAACAGAAAGATTCATAACGCATTCCTCTTACATACTCACTATTGTACTGTATTAACAGGTAGTAGAATATTCTCACAACCCAAAAGTGAACAAGTACCTTATTCCTTCTATCATGGTTGGAATGACGCAAGTGAACTAGCTAGCCACCCAAATGTGCCCTATATACCCAGGTTGAAAAAACAACCTGAGATGAATGCTACAAAGTTCCACTGGTTAGTCAAGCGTAGTCCAACAAATAAAATTGGATTCCCCTCTATTTTGACCTGTAGGGTAAACGCGTGTCTTTTTGTAGATGAATAATGACATGCGCGTGGAATTCACTAGTCTGCGACAATCTCGTAAAAAGACATTGTACTGAAGTCTCTTGGAATTCCCTTTTTATGTGTGTTTCATGAAGCTGCCATTTTTTGACATAATGCCGTATGCAAACTATATAATCGACAGATCGATATTATGATCTTCTGGTATCTATGTGACAGCCATTGTCAAACTTCGACTCGAGTTTGTGTGGTGAAGGTAACAAAGAAATTATTCTCCTTTAAGAGGCATGTCTATTTCTTTTCTTAGGATCAAACTTATATCTAAATAAACGAGTTGCAACCATACGCTAATTGTAATAACCTACTAGGTAATTCTTGCTCATTGAACCTATAATAATGATCATTGTGGGATACTTTCTTCATATCAAGTGTGTGCGTTTGTGTGTCTGTGCTTTTTTGTTTGTGTGTGTGGGGGGGGGGTGGGTGTGGTTTAGGTTTTGGTGAATCGGGGGTTGTTGGGATGAGGATTTGATTTGAAGAAGGATAGTTTTAAATATTGTATGAAAGATATTGGTAGGATTTAATATTTAGGATAGATGTAGACTTGTTTTGGTTGGGAGGGTTGGTTGGGTTATTCTTATGAATGATTTCATTTTAGATTTGTATAATGAATTTGTTTTTTTATGTATATGCCCTTGTAAGTGAGAATGAATTACATGATTCGATATATTCAAGGGATTTAGGTTTGGTTCATGTCAATACTTTCTCGTAGGGTTGATTTATACTCGAGTTATTTGTGTTGAAGAGAGATGATTGGCAGTAAATGGACATTCAAATGGATTTGTTTGTGTTTTGAATTGCATATGTACCGTTTTTGTCCATGTTATACCCAGAATGGGTTGATTTATGAATGATTTGAATGAAATCAATAAATACCAAGGAAAAACAAAAACAAAAAGTACTTGGCATGCACATTTGAATGAGTGATTAAAGCTGCCAGGCATTCTGAAATTTGGGATATGATGTTTGGGATAATGGGTTCAGTGAACCAACCAGTCTTCCTCAATATCCAAAACAGGAAGTAAACTCTGGGTCGATTTTCCTGAAAATTCACATTCAGGTCATGTCCATTCCCCAATGAGCTCGTTACACCCTGTAAATTGCATGTGCCAGATTTTCTCAATGTCTATGCATGAAGTATAAGTGTAAAACTTCGTGTTCTTATATAAGCCAGTTTCTCTGAATAGAGAAGTGTGTGTGGTGCATTTGTGGTTGTTTCCTATAATGGTGCAGTGTATCAGCCAGTTATTCTCAGGGATATAGTAGCAAAGGAAAAGGAATTAAGAGATTTAGAGCAGAATTTATTTCATTTCATTTCATTTATTTCATTCCTTCTTTCTTTTTCGTCAAACATAACACGAAATGAATCAGAAGATATAACATAGGAATGTATTCGACTTTACATGGTAGATAATGGTTAACAAATACGAAATTATACATGCATACCGGCAAAATACAAAGTTATGTTTGGAGGGGAAAAAAGAAAGAACTGAGAGGTTCACTGAAAAGCATGCTTGTAAATTGTGAACCACAAAAAGGATTCTTGTGAATACATTAAACTTTTTTTTTTACAAAGGCAGGAGAGAACAAGACAGGACAGAACAAGACAGTAGAATCACAACAACATTACATGACTTTACAGTAGGGTATACCATGACAGTAATAAAACACAAAAGAATAATGGAAAGAAAGGAGAGAAAGAAAAAGGAAATGAAAGGAAAAGCCAACACGCTGAACATCGGGATCAGAAGAGGGAATTGAGGTGCTGAACATCGGGATCAGAAAAGGGAATTGAGGTGTTTCAGCTCGATTAGCCGAGCAAAGTTTATACAAATAAGATAATGTAAAAAATACACAATAATGAAATCAATGATTGACGATGAACCTTTAGGCTGTAAAGACCAGCTAAGTAATGAATCGTATAAATCTTAATATGAGTTCAACAAAAAAAAAATTAACTTACGCTCAAACTAATTCAAAGATAAAGATTTTTTTATATCACAACTTAAAGAATTCCAAAATCTAGGGCCAGTGTATATAAATGTATTTTGAGCCAGTAACGTATTGATTTGTGTTGCTTCTTTAGAGTTGGTTAAACTAATTGGAGAAACAGATAAATGAATGTATCAGTGGAAGGACTTAAAGTGAGGCCAAGAGCTGATTGGTTTGAGGATTGGGAAACGAATACAGAATATTTTGAACAATATTACTGTTGAAATCAAATAAAAAGAAAATTGTAATAAAGATAAATTGTATGATGAAAATGAATTGGTGATTGAAGATAGAAAAAAATATTTTGAGGTTAGTTAAGTCTGAAACATTATTCGGAAAAGAGTTATGTAGTAGAAGCAAAAGTTTTTAGAAATATTTCTGGAAAATCGGAAAGAATGTGAAGGAGGAATTAGTAAAGAGGAATGTTATGAGGTTTTAATTACAATGAGGATGAATATAGTTCCAGATAATGATGGTTTATCTGTAGAATTCTACATTCCTTTTTGGTCATATATAGGAGGACATTTAGTAGAAGCTTTAAATGAAACTTATTCTAGGGGTATATTATCAATAACTCAGAGGCGAGGAGTTATTACATTGAGAGAAAAGGAGGGTAAAGATCCTTTGAATATTAAGAACTATAGAACAATCACACTTCTGAATGATGATTATGATTCTTTCAAAAGTATACGCAAAAAGAATGAAAAATGTTTTGAGTGAAATAATACATATGGATCGATTCGGATATATTGGAATATTGGACAGGCAACATGATTAAAAGACGATATGATTTTTTTATTGTTTGTCATGAAATATTGATACTTATTTAATAGCTGTAGATTTTGAGAAAGGATAATAAGCTCTTTTTCCACTATAGAACTTACTGGAACAGCTATCGTACTTTGCCGTGGCCAATAGAAGCGAGCGATAGCTTTACTGATTCCCATAATTGCAATCGCCGGTGTGGTAAAAAGTGCACAATAATGTGATAATACCACGGCATGGGTGTTAAAGAAACCCACGGCATGGGTGTTAAAGAAAAAAACGTCTGTCGGTCACGTGTTGCAAATTCAAATAATCCCACTGGTCAAGCATACTTATATTGGATATAGAAAAATAAACCACACCTTGGGACACTAATTCTCATATTGATACATAGGAATGGCTTGAGTTGTTTGTCGCTATATTATTATGTGTCTACTACTGCTTGGATGGCAGCGAGTGTGGTGTGACGCCTGACGTATAATGGCTTGTTTTTATTTGTGACTTGTGTAGGAGGCGTCTCTTTGGCTTCACAGACCTGGTATACTGTAGCACCCCATCGTGCCCCTACAAAAGGCTTCTTAGTAAATGAATATCAATGCATGCATTGAATTCTCCATTCTTCTCATCCGACAAATACAGTGTTGACACACACAGTTTAAATATGCACACTCACACAAATACATGCAGGTAGGACTACATCGCAGCAAAAGCACATAAAATCAACACTTGACTCAAATACAATGTTAAGAGATGAGTAGTGGTATGACAGAGCTATGAAAGAAATATGAGGTGAAAGCTTAAAGGGTCCAGTCATTCATTAGTGTGTGTGTGTGTGTGTGTGTGTGTGCGTGTTTGTTTTTCAAAGTGGACGATTTGAAAAATGGTCAGAGGCATATTCCTAGCTGCCTCATATAATGTACATCTTTGTATACTTTGTGTATCTTTGAGCATCTTCGGATACTTTGTTTCTTTTGGAAGCCTCGTTAAGTCATTGTATGTATATGGGGAAAGGTCATGGTTGAAGAGAAATCTAATGTGGGGTAGGCCTATATAGATACTACAAGAATTTTGTCTCTCAGATATACATAATGCTACAAACAGATAACGAGGAGAGTAAGATTATTGGTACCGGATTTGATTTTTTTTTTTTTGATTTACTGTTCCTCATCTCAAACACAAATATCATGGTACAATCGATTGAACATAAGACAATACATAACATCGTAATGAAAAAGATAAGACAATTTTACAAACATGAAATGTGAAGGACCTACTAAAAAGTAAAGCTTGTATTACGTTTAGGTCTCTATAGATTAAAATGCTAAAGTCTTTTCAAACAAACAACCTAGTAATGAAACTTTGAAAGGAAGGAGTGGGACGTAAAGGAAAAGAGAGCAAAAAGATAGAAAGAATGAAAGCCAGAAAAACAAACAAACAAACAAACAACGAGAATGCATTAGAACATATCGAGATGTAGCCACCTGTAATACGCTTCGTTACCCGAGCAACACAGTTACGTAACAATATGCAAGGTGCACATGATACGTGGTAATTCAGGAATAGCCTTGACATGAAAGAATCTGCTAGAATAGCAAATACCTATAGTAATCATCGAATCTGATAAAGAAAAGGAAGTTTGAATGCAGTTGCTATGATTGAACATAAGCCTGCACAAGGGATATTTCTTTGTGTTTATTTGAACATAAGCCTGCACAAGGGATATTTCTTTGTGTTTATATAAAAACAATAAGCCAGTTCACAGTAAGCTCATGGGCACAATGACCTTTCTTTCTTTTTTTTCTAAGTTGGTTAGACACTTCATTCGTTTTCAATTCAGCATGATGCATAAGTACGCCCATAATTTATGGAATTCACGTTCAAACAATGAATGAACTTACGCAGAGCAGGTGACAAGAATGGTCTGTCAATTGACACTTCGGCAGGCATTCATTTCATTGTTTTGTGCTGAATGCATAAACAAAGTCTTTCTACCAACCTCGCAATATACCAGGCTTGCTGTCAGGTAGATGATGTGCTAGCAATCACAATTTTCAAGGGTTACATGAATAGAAATTACATCAGGGATGCTTATCTCAGTGAATTAAAAAAAAAAACATGCCTGATTGTATTGTATGTAATGACCTTTTTCTGCTCATGCGCAAAGTGGAACTGTAAACTGCTATGGCTTATTGAGTGACAACGATTCTGTGACGTAAGAGTCATGAAGGATAACACTTTCCTTGGTTTTTGTTTTATTCTATGTTCTATTTTCTTTTTCGTTTTTTTTTGTGTTTTTTTTGTGTTTGTGTTTTTTGTTTTTTTTTGGTTTTTTTTGTTTTGTTTTTTTGTGGGGGGATCTATCATTAGGCCTAGACTGTCATTTTCATCGGTTTTCTCATGTGACAATATGACCTTTGATCTCGGAATGAAATGCGAGACAGGAATACATACAATCTTGAACCGGTGAATGATTTCACAGCAGGTATGCGATATGACACAATAACAATCTCACAGCAGGTATATGATATGGCACAATACATTAGGCCGTATTCAGTGTAATGTGGTGTATGGGTGTGTTGCGTGTTCATCATGTCGACTGCACTTTGTTGTTTCCTGTATAAAACTCAAACATCTTCATACTCTGTATACACTCCATGGTATTTTACGTACAGCCTGTATACACCGTATAATACCATAGCCCTCTCCCCTGCTCCTTTGGCATTGCACCATACTCTCTTTATGTAATCCTACTCCCATCTGGTACTTTACCATTTTCTGTTATAACTCCTATATGAAACTTTTCTATACTCTGAAGGCATACATATTCCTATATGGTACTTCTCCTTAGTCTGTATATACACATTATGATACTTCTGTTTATACCATCCATGGTACTTACTAGTCCATAGGCGCCGGAAGTGGGGGGGCAGGGGGGGCGGCCGCCCCCCCAATCCAAAAAGTGGGGGGGCAAAACGCATTTTTGCCCCCCCAAAAAGCCCCCCCCCCCCAAAAAAAAAATAATAATAATAATGAATAAATAAATAAATAAATAATAATAATAATAAAAATAAATGAATAAACAAAGAAAATAAAATAAACATGCATATATATGACTAAAAGGGAAAAAATATGGCTACAAACGGCAGCTTTTGGACTGTAAAATGTCAAAATTTTTCAAGCTCGCTCGCTTCGCTCGCTCGCATCCAGCAGTTGAGCCCGGTGCGCCTCCCCCTTAATTTCTAAAGCGAAAAACATAGCTACGACGGCAGTTGTTGGACTCTAGAATGTCAAAATTTTCAAGCTCGCTCGCTTCGATCGCTCGCATTGAATCGTTATGCCACTCTCCTAATGTTGCTGACAGTAATTGCCAGTAGTTGCGTCCGATGCCCCCCCCCCCTTAATTTCCAAAGCGAAAGATAAATATAGCTACAAACGGGAGTTTTGGGACTGTAAAATGTCAAAATTTTCAAGCTCGCTAGCTTCGCTCGCTCGCATTGAATCGTTATGCCACTCTCCTAATGTTGCTGCCAGTAATTGCCAGCAGTTGCGCCCGATGCCCCCCCCCCCTTAATTTCCAAAGCGGAAGGTATAGTTACAAACGGGAGTTTTTGGGCTGTAACATGTCAAAATTTTCAAGCTCGCTCGCTTCGCTCGCTCGCATTGAATCGTTATGCCACTCTCCTAACGTTGCTGCCAGTAATTGCCAGCAGTTGCGTCCAATGCCCCCCCCCCTTAATTTCCAAAGCGAAAGATATAGCTACAAATGGGAGTTTTGGGACACTAACATGTCAACATTTTCAAGCTCGCTCGCTTCGCTCGCTCGCATTGAATCGTTATGCCACTCTCCTAACGTTGCTGCCAGTAATTGCCAGCAGTTGCGCCCGATGCCCCCCCCCCTAATTTCCAAAGCGAAAGATGTAGCTACAAACGGGAGTTTTTGGACTGTAAAATGTCAAAATTCTCAAGCTCGCTCGCTTTGCTCGCTCGCATTGAATCGTTGTGCCATTCTCCTAATGTTGCTGCCAGTAATTGTCAGCAGTTGCGCCCGATGCGCCGCCCCATTAATTTCCAAAGTGAAAGATATAGCTACAAACCCCAGTTTTGGAACTGTAGAATATCAAAATTTTCAAGCTCGCTCGCTTCGCTCGCTCGCATTTTATTGTTATGCCATTGACCTTATGTTGCTGACAGTATATAGTTTGTCGATCGTTTCACACCGTCATTCCATAATCCATATAAGGAAAACTTACAATGTTCCTCAATGACTGCGTTGTTGAATGTATCACATTCCGTAATGTATTGTAGTCCCATTATTGCTCACGCACACACGCACAAGCATACAGATCGTCAAAATTACTTTATGGTTCCCCCCATGTTTCGACCCACCGTACACCACTTTACATATATATATATATATATATATATATATATATATATATATGATAGATGTGTGTGCGTGTGTGTGTGTGTATGTGTATGTGTGTGTGTGTGTGTGTGTGTGTGTGTGTGTGTGTGTGTGTGTGTGTGTGTGCATGTGTATATTGTGTAACATATGCATGGTCTAATCTTGAGCCCCCTCGAATGTTTGCCCCCCCCCCCCCCCCCAATCCAAAACTGCTTCCGGCGCGCCTGTACTAGTCTGTACAATCAGTCTCATGGTACTTCTCCATGCTCTGTACATATTATATACTTCCCCTTACTCTGTATGGGAATGCGCTCTTTGCTCGCCTTCATGCTTTCTTTCTTACTGAACTGGTTTATCTGAACCGACCAAGCTGAATTCTATATCCAATTCAATTACATCGATAGTTGACGATATAGAATGACTATAATTATGTCTCATCAAGATTCACAGTCGTGGGTCTAGGGCAATTACCCCCTGGGCAATTACCCCGGACCCTTCCCCTGGCCCTAATCCTAATCCTAATCCTGAACCTAATCCTATCCCTAACTCATACTCCTAACCCTAACCCTAACCCTAACCCTAGTCTTTACTCTAAGCTTACCACTAACCAGTATTTAGCCGGGGGGTAATTGCCCTCTGGGGGTAATTGCCCGGATACGCCTTGCAGGTAAAGATCATTGATGCAGTGTTGTAATGTCCTCTTTTTTGTTTGTTTGTTTGTTTGTTTGTTTGTTTGTTGGACTGGAATGATTGATGTTTAGAGCCTGCAGGGAATTGACGAATTAAAACCATTTTTCAGCCGCAGCATTCACTGCTCTCTCATTTTCTTTCTGTTTCCATACATTTCTTTGTCCCACATGTGCTTTTTGTCCAGGAAACAGTGTGAAGAATTCCACCGACACTAAGAAAGGATCAAAATAATGTAAGCTCGTTTCAAATTGCTTCATGAAGGGGGAGGGGGGAGGGGGGGGGAGAGAAGCTGCTGAAATCTACTCATTGAAACATGGCAAGCCAGTTGAGTAAAAAGGAGTCAAAAGGGGGTTGATATTTCGAATCTTCTTCAGAGGCAACATGACAAACATACAAGTAGGCATACAATTATATGGACTAAACAGAACGGATGTAATAACATAATATGCATGTGCTGCACGATTGAAAGAGGTAAGGACACGGGTCAATGAAAGGCCAAAAGGGTATATGGGTAGTGATTCCGAAGCAAGGAATCAATCAGGTAAGGAGAGGTGATTAAAGCAATACAGTGAGCAGACACACACACACACACACACACACACACACACAAAAGGTTAAGTAAGGCCAGTGATGATCCCTAAGCTCATGGGTGGTCAACCTGTTAAGGACAAAGATGCATGGGGGAGGCATTTTTCAACTCTTACCCTTCCTCCCCTTCCCTCCCCCTCCCATAAAATGTGTCACATGAGAGTGAAATTTGTATATGAGGTAATGAAGAAAAGTCAAAATGTATGTCAGTCTTTTCATTCTGAATATTGGATGATGCGAAGTCGTCTTATCCAGTTGGCTTCCTGACAACTAACAACGAGTAATATTATTGTTATAGGTTTTCCCGGCCAATTTCGCACTTTTGTCAGTCCATTTGATAGAAGGTTCATTCAATTTAGCAAAACCCCTCGTTATTGCACAGTCTGTCTTTCAAAATTGCAACTTTTGAGTTCAATTTAGCATTCCGATCTATCAAAAGTTGCACATGTGGCTTTCGAATTCGTAAAAAGGGCATTCAAATTGGCTGGTACTCTACGTTCATTCAAATTCGCCACCACTCGCCGAGAAGGGTATTTGAGTCATTCAATTTCGCCAATGGGCAGTCAAATTCCAAACATTGTCATTCAAATTAACGTCATGTTATTTCTTTTTTTGAAAAGGTGAGAACGTTTAAACGCGTGCATTTCTATGTGACTTTTGTTTCATCCACACACTGTTAAGCAGTAAAAGTATCCTTTTTTTGACCCGATATAGTTTTGTTGTTCTGTGACGCCCCTTTTCTTTCATACATATAGGCCTACATGTACCAATATATAGGCCTACATGTACCAATACTACAGATTAACTTCATCTTCTTACAGTCATGACAGCACAAGTTAGATACATACGTATATCTCAAGAAGACAGAGAAAGAATTATAGGAACATTTGATGATCATAACCTTGACTTCCCGGAACTGGCCGACACACTCGGAATAAAGCGCTCAACGGCCAGATAAGTTGCTGCCACATGCACTATCTTCGGGCTGGGAGACTCAATAAGCACATTGAAAAAAGAAGAAGAAAACTGTTGCCAAAATCTATAAAATGAATACGAAAATATGAAGTGTAATGACGCTTACAAAACAATAACTATGAAAAAAATAGTAAAAGAACCAAAGCATAAACATGTGTGTGCTAAATTGACTGCGATAGTTGTTAAATTGGATGCCCAAAAATGAATTCGAATGAACGAGGGCAGCATTATGTATTATACGTGATCACGTGGCCATATCATTCTAAATTGAATGAACGAATAACGAAATGGTGCTTGTTTTACGAATTTGAATTGAAAAAGTGAATGCTCCAAAATGAATTTGAATGAAGAGATCATCAAATTAAACCCGAACATGCTATCTATGCGAACTTGGCCGGGAAAACCTATATCATAATATCAATGTTATTATTATCATCATTGATATTATTATAATCATTATTATTATAGGTTTTCCCGGTCAATGTCATACTTTTGTCATTCAAGTTCCTATTCCGAGCATTCGATTTTACGCATTCCACGCTCGCAGGACTGAATCAGCAATCAAATTCAAAATCCGGTCATTCGAATTCACTATCCGAGCATTCAAATTCACTATCGGAGCATTCAAATTCACTATCGGAGCATTCAAATTCACTATCGGAACATTCAAATTCACTTTCGGAGCATTCAAATTTAAGAGAGGAGCACGCATTTCATCAATGAGCAGTCAAATTCATGTCAAGCTGGCGACGGAATCTCGTCGGTCATTCAAATTCGTGAATAGGCAACCATGTTCCAAATAACTGCATTCAATTTAAATGAAGTCCTGAATTTAGTTAGTTTGGGGTCGTGTATGCATGTGTTTCTCATTTGGCTTTGAATATATTGGGGTTTATGATGATTATTTATTTTGCAGTAGAGGTCCACCTGTTCATTGACAATTTTGAACTCGCGCTTAGCAAATATGAATATACACGCACATGTCCCTCGGATTGGACATAAAATGGAGGTCCCATGTGAAGAGAGTCACAACTCATGCACGTAAAAGATCCCACTTCATTTATTCATCGCAAAGAGCAGAACATCAAACTCGACCCCACATTATGGAAGACCAGCATTTGCAGCTGAATATGGGTTATCCAGCCATCTTCTTCGATGAAAAATGAAACAAACAAACAAAAATTAGGCACTGTATAGGCCTACAGACGAGCATAATACGGAGGGTTGGTTGACACTTTCGAGGAAAAAAAAAACAATTTCGACTCTATTGAAACTGATACTTTTTATACGTGTTGTTTGTTGTGTATTGCTGTCTTATTGATTTACTTTTGGGGGACTATGTGAGACCATTGTGTGTCAGTTTGTCTTTAAATTGATGAATTGTGATTATCATGATTATGTGGTTGTTGTTGGGGCGTTGTCAGCATGCAGTATCACCAAGAAATATGATTACTAGTCGTTGTGTTGTTTGGATGCACTGCTGATTGGACATTGCAATTTGAAACTTATTGAGATGGAAAACAAAGAATACATGAACAGAGAACAATGTAGAACCTGTAAACAATCATAATTACACTATATGCAAGCCTTTATTGGTTGTGTTGGCCCTTTTCTCTTTCTTAAAAGTCTACTCCATTTTCCTCGTTAAATTGATTGCACGAAGTAGGAACTTGATCGCCTAAAAATGAATTTGAACGCTCCAAACAAGCTCTTTGGGACTATCACGTGACTATCGCATGAATTTGAATGCACGAGTAGGAAAGTTGGTGCTCGCATTTTGAAATTGAATGCCCAATCGTGAATTTGATTTCACGAAAACGAAATAGAATGCCCATAAATGAAATTGATCGCTCGGATTCTGAATTTGAATGCCCGAATATTATCGCGTGCGTGCGCTGCGTGAATTTTTCCTGCACTTTTAGTCAGGAATATATGGGAAAGATACTTTTATACCCACCAGCACAATATCAGTCTCTGCTTTACCCATGATTTATCTGAATTTTTCTCTCGCAACCCAGACACGAAGGAGGAAGAAGAAGACTGTCACGCTGGCCGCCAACTTGGAGAGTGGGGACGTCACCACCGACGCAGATTCGCCCCGCCGTAAACCGCCCAAAGGTCATGCCAGGTCAAGAACTACCCCTAGTCTCTCTAGCAGTGCACAGAAAGACAGCCTCCAGAGCGCCACCACAAAGAAACCACCCAGAAAGAAGAAGCTAACCTCGGAGGACGGCTCCAACATGGATGACTCGACGGATTACGGCGAGACGCCGCGGAGTGCTCGCATGAGGAGGCGGTCGCAGGAAAGGCTACTCCTGTCTAGCGAGCTCGGTCAGTCTGGCAAGAAGGGCGGGAAGAGGAAAACCAAGACCAAACATCTTGAGGATGAAGATTACGAGAATGAGTCAAATGCTTGAGGAATCTTTGCAAAGTTCACTATGTTATTGTTTTTTTCTTTAAGGCATTGTTGTGACCTCTGACTTCTTACCATTGGACACAGACTAATCACAAAGTGTCAAACACTTAGAAAGAGTGTGATCATGAGGTCTCTGGTTCAAGCCCCACTCTGGAGTAAGCCTAAACCAAGCAAGACACCATATGTCAGAAAGGTTAGCCAGATAGTAATTCACAGTGCTCCCTGCTCTCCAAGCACCAGCAAATGAGGACCAGTTAGGGTATCACTTTGTTAAAGGAGTCTCTTAAAATGACAGATAGCAGTGAGTGTTCCTTCTTGAATGGAGAAGGTACACGTGACTGGCTTGGGCATCACACATCATGAAAAGCTGATCATGGTCGAAAAGCTTTTTGAGCTGCTAATGTTCTTTAAAAAAATAATAATAATAATTAAAGTACAGACATGCTTTACATGAAAGAAACAAGAATCGCACAAATTCAGTCATCCCGAGTGTGACAGAGAACAGAAAACATGTTTTGCAGCTTGTAGGTTGCTTTGTCTTGCCAGGGGTGAAGGAACCAACATTGCTGTATCTGTATTGAGGTCCATATACTTTGTTTTCTCCTCACCCAAAAGTGATTTGGAGTGAAAACAGATCCCAAAGGCAAGGGCACAATGGTAGCACCTTAGCCATGAAAGAGCACTATGTGATATACCTTTTTTTTTATGATATGGAAATGGAGTTATAACTTTAGAATGCAGTGAACCAATCTTGCATTAAAATATCAGAAATTAATAATGGGAGTAATTTATCATTATAGCATGACCACATGGGGAAAAAAAAGTTTCAGGAAATTTGACCCCAAAGAAGTGGGTGTTTGTATGTATGAGTGTGTGCATGTGTGTGTGTGTGTGTGTGTGTGTGATTTAGTACAAGGAATAGATTGATCAAAGAAAGAAAAAAAAAACATACCACCGAAGTATATGAGCAAGACTGAACAATTAATCATGTCAAACAGTCGTGACCATTTGCATGTTACTATCAGAGTCGTGTTACACAACATAGTATCCTGGTATTTACGTGAGGGTTTAATTTCGCGAATTTCGTGAATCATAGTTGGATCGCGAATTTAACAACACGCGAAAATGTCGCCCTACACTAGAGTAACAATACATGCAAGATACATGTAGCGTTGGTGTCAGTTCGCGAAATCAAAGCCTCGCGAAAATGTCTGTGACCTTTCAATTTGCGAAAATATCTGTACGCGAAATAGCAGCTTATACAGTAATTGTTTTTGTCTTTACAACATCATGGTCCATTCATATGTTGGGAGGGGGGTGAGATATCACCAAAATTCACATTTGTAAAAGACGTCTCTTCATAGAATGGAGAGCTAGTCAGAAACAATTCTGTTATTTCTTCAGCTCACATTGAAAACCTAATTTCTTTGTTTTGTGAAGTGTCCTGTCATTGATTTGAAGGCGATTTTGAATCCATCATTGATGAGTGGTGCTGCCTTCTACTTCAATTTATTAAAACTTGCATGTATTCATTCAGAGCACTCAGTATTAACTCAAGATTGGTCAATGTTCTCATACAAATTTCTTGTGAATGTTGTAGTGGGTGAAAACACTTTAAAGCACTGCAACATATTGTATCGGCAGTACTTGCGTGAAATTGTGTCATGATATTGACGAACTGGTGCAAAGCCAGATGTTTTAGTTAGGTCAGTTTCTGAAGTAGGAGACTTTTAGCTTTAATGTGACATCTGACCCATTCAAAATGGATGTTCCAGACCCATCAAAATGAATGATGGGTTGATGCTAATTTTTCAGAAAAAGGGGCTTTAGCATGAAGGGTCTTTTTGAGCACACCCCTTATTTCTTTATGGAACAAAAATCAGAATTTTAATCTCCATTGCAATGATTGTGAAGGGATTGTCATACATGTATTAAGCCAAAACTGGGCTTGCTGATTAACCATTTTCTATTGATGATCATGTAAAAGTATCAAATGGAAATACTGGGGGAGAAAATCAACATAAGAAATGCAAAAAAAAAAAGAAAGGTCTACAACTGCTATTTATAAAAAAACAAACAAAAAAAAAACAACAATACTGCTTTAACATTTCTTTATGCTTCCACACTTTGAATTTTTATGGGCAAGTATAGCTCTGTCACGAAACAACCCTAACCTGAAATCAGATGAGCTGACCAAAAAATGCCCATTTTCAGGTCTACTGGATTACATCAACATGTGTTTTATGATGCTGGGTAGCATATGTAGCATGTAATCCATGTTAAAGCTACAACAGCTGTTGGAAATATCAGAAAAAGTGC
Organism: Diadema antillarum; assembly: GCF_040938485.1. Taxonomy (NCBI): domain Eukaryota; kingdom Metazoa; phylum Echinodermata; class Echinoidea; order Diadematoida; family Diadematidae; genus Diadema; species Diadema antillarum. The sequence goes on along the minus strand of NW_027271576.1, from coordinate 213 downwards.
ACAAGGGGCAGGTAGATTGTGCTGGTACCTAGGAAATTCTCTCCTTACTCAGGATATTGCACATTATCTTTTTTTTTAATGAATATGTGTTTTTATCTAACAGAGATTGGCATGAATGTTTTTAATATAACCACATTTTATCCCATTGGAGCACAATGTGTGTCGTAACTTATTCAGTATAATATTTCACTGTATTCTATAATGACACCCAGC